>NW_026596064.1:22868757-22939512 GCF_907164565.1 Psammomys obesus
CATGATGAGGCAACTGAAGCCAAGCTCCCTGAGGAGCCATCAGGGTGGAATGATGGGAACCATATCCCTGGCTACTTCTTTACCTCTTCCCCAGTTGTCATAGATAGGTCAAACAAGCTACACCTTCAAGACAGAGAGATACAGAACAGAGAGGTGTTTGGAAAGGCAATAGCCATCTACCTTCCAGGTTAGCTGCGGAACACTGCTTCCCATGGCAAGCTGGGCTAGGATGAAGAAACGAGATGATGTGTGACAGATGAGAAGTAAGAGCCCTCAAGGAAACTGCCAAAAACAAGGAGCCAGCCCACACCTCGCTGAACTCCAATACAGGGATAAGCCTGAGGAACAGTCTGTGGCTGGCAGGGAGGGTCTGGTTCTGGACTGTTCTTTCACTTCCGTCCTCATCCTTAAGATCTCATGTCATTCAACCCCAGAGAAATTCTGCCTCTGTCATTTATGAGGTGTGCAGCTTGAGCTAGTTGCTTGGGACAGCTGAGTCTCATTTCTCCATCAATGGAGCAAAGATGCACATAGGAAAAGCACCTGGAATAATAAGCAATCACAGGGAATGGTTAGAGTTTTGTTGACTTTCCTCTTCATTTCTTGGTAACAAAGGATGAGATTTCATTCAACCATAGCTTTGGTATCAGAAATGGATCTATTTCATGATCCATTTGCCCCCGATAGTGATTTTTTTTTAATTAATGTCACTTTAATCCAATGTAAGAGGATTCCTAGTTTTAAAAGGCCGAGTCTCTCTCTCTCCACCCTCCCTATTCACACACACACACACACACACTGAGTCCCCTTCCAAGCTACTAAACACAAATCTTAGTGGAATGAGACTCTGTGTGTGCTTTTAAAACCCTTCACCATTGGTTAAGAATGTTTTACCTGTAATCCCAGCACTCAGGGAGGGAGAGGCAGGTGGATCTCTGTGAGTTCGAGGGCAGCCTGGTCTACAAAGTGAGTCCAGAACAGCCAAGGCTACACGGAGAAACCCTGTGTTGAAATAAAACTAACAAACAAACAAACAAACAAACAAACAAACAACCTTTTACCTTTCCAGATGCAAGTACCCAATGATAATACATGTAACAATGTTGTTGGAAAAATAAAGTATAAATCTGGTAAGCTAAGTAGGCTCAGAGCCTATGGTTGCTTCAATCACAAGAACACATTGAAAAGGGATTTGCTCCTTTGAGGATTAAATATTTTAGAGAAGCCCACCATCAAAAAATATTTGTTTGGCTAGCCTTAATCACAGCCCCTGGGAGGCAGAGGCAGGTAGATTGCTATGAGTTAGGGGCCATCCTAGTCTACAAAGCGAGTCCAGGACAGGATTGCCAAGGCTACATGGAGAAACCCTGTCTCAGAAAAAAAAAATTTTTTTTGTTTGGAGGCTGGAGAGATGGGTGAGTGCTTAAGAGTTCTTGCTGCTATTGCAAAGGACCAAATTCAGTTTCCAGCATCCACATGGCAGCTCATAACCATCCAAATGCTAGGTATAGGGGATTCAATGCCCTCTTCTGACCTCTATAGGCACAGCATGCATGTGGTACACATGCTTCCATACAAGCAAAACACCCATACACATAAAATTAGAAAACATATATAAAGTGTTTTATTAGATAGTTTTTTATATATTAGTGGTCTAATGTTTAAGTATGGGTTTTTTTCCTAATCTATTATTTTTGGCCTTATTAATCATAAATCATTCCAATACAATGTTTTTGCTTTCCAAAGAGCCAAGAGCCTTCTTATAGCAGCACTCACACTCTCATCGTTCAAGACACTGAGGCTTGTGAGCTTGAGAACAGCCTGAGCTGCAGATTGAGATTCTGTCACAAATAAACAAGCCTTCAGGGTCTCTTGAGTTTCTGAGGCATCTGTGGAGGGTGTATCCTGGAGGAAGGAGAGATTAGACAGGCTGGAAGAGGGAGGCAGAGGGAAGTGGGGAGCAGCGTGAAATGATGCCCCTCAAGTATAGGGCAAGTGAAAAATCCAGCAATGCTGTCCCGAAGAAACAACTTTTCAGATATTTTTTAAATATGTTGAAAGCTCTCTCATACTTTCAGGTGTGTGTGTGTGTGTGTGTGTGTGGTTGTGCTGTGTGTGATGGGATATACTTAGAGTTGAAAATAAAAAAGCTCCCTGCATTGACTCCTGAAAGGCAGAGATAAAGAGAACCACATGGGACACATTGTGAGCAAGGAGAGCTCAGGAGCTAGCCTCCTTTCCCCCATTATTATGCTATTTTCCTTCTTCCCCCTGCCCCTCTCACTTCAAAATGTTCCCCCAGCCCCAACCCAGTTCCACCTCCCCCTTTCCTTCTCACAGCCCAAAGGCCCTCTTTTCAAGCTCTCACTGCTGAGGCCCCCTCAACTGAGCCCAAGACCTCCATTCAGAGTCACTGGTTTGGTTAAAATCCCTTATTCACCCCCTAGCCACCCCCTGCCCCATCAGCTGAGCTTCAGTTCAGACCTCACAAAACAAAACAAAACCAGCCCAGATAATTGATGGTGGCTGCTGGAGGGCCCCCCTTCTGCGCTCCCCCCAGGGGCTCCTAGCCGGGCAGCCTCTATTCTCAAGTTTCCCTCTCTCCCTGCCCCCACCTCCTGCTGGATTTTCCTGGTTAACAAGTGTGCACTGTTATAATCGTGCCCCTATCATATTTATCCCCTTTCAGAACCGATGTGTGCTTTTGTAGCAGGCAGCCCGCACATCTTTTGACGTTGCAGTCTGAAGGGAGGGGGCAATGTAGGGAGACGGGGGGGGGGGGGGGGGGGGGGGGGGGGGAGTGGAAGTGGTGCTTGTAGGAGGTGGGGGATGGGGGCAACCCATGTTTCTGAGATGGAGCAAGTGACAGAAGCAGTGAAGAAGGCGAGAACAAAACCCCAAAACAAGGGTAACAGGAGGCAAGAGAAAAACATTGTAACTTGTTAGTGACCCAATGGGAAGGAGGCCGGGGAGGAGGGGCCTTAATGAGTACGATGGCAGAGTCATTGGAAATATTTTTACTTCCCCAGAGAAGGTACAAGGTGACTAACTTTATTACATCTCTGCTAAACTTCATTTTTACAAGTTCAGGATGATTGAGGGGAAGGAGGCAGAGAAACAGAAAGGGCCAGAGTGAGAGCAAAAGAGTCACAGAGCAAAAGCATCAAAGACTGAAAGGAAAGAGGAAGGGGTAAACTGTGTGTGTGTGTGCGTGCGTGCGTGCGTGCGTGTGTGTGTGTGTGTGTGTGTGTGTGTGTATTCTAAAATACAGAGTTCTTTAAATTACAAGAATGCTCCCGGAATCTCCAAACCGTAGTGATCTGAAAACTTTTGCGATGGGAGACTGTTAAGGTCATGGGATAGAAAGACATAAGGTCCAGAAGTGTCCAGCCAATCACTGCAGAAACGCTGGAGTACCAATGGAGAACTCCAAGAAAGGACAGCTCATTAATTTTCACTTGACCTCCCAGAGAGTGCCGCTTTCCTCTGGGCTGGGCTGAAGAGAAAGCTGAGTGGGTCTGTGATTTGCACCAAGTCCAAGGTAGAGCAAGAGATGGAAGAGCGTTTGCCTGCCAGGCCCGCAGCCAGCCACACCCCACCCCAAACCACAGCCCTTCATCATCCCCAGTCACGTCTCTAGGGAAGGATGTCTACCGATGAAGGAATCTGAGCCACCCAATTCCAGCCTTCTCCTTTGGAGGACCGAATGTGGAGGAGGACTTGGAAGAGTGGAGTGGACTTCTGACATGGTTTTCTTTCTTTATAAGACAAAAAAGAGATCTCATAGAAGGTTAGAGAGGGATGCTGGTTCTTCTCTGATGATTGCTTGGCTTTTCTAAGCAGTGTGCTGGAATCATAAACCCTTGACCTTCCAAATTGCCCTGTGCATTTGTAAACATTAATTCAGCCTCTGGACCCGTGGTGGTTGGTTTTCATTATTATCTTAGGCACTCAGATGAGAAACAGCTTTAGGGAAATTATCTCTCTAGGTCAAGGTTTGTTCATCTGGTAGAACATTCCCAGGCAGCTAGCCACAGGTTTCTGTAGGATCAATGTCATCCAACAGAATCCGTCTTATGCCACAACATTGCCAAAGCTTATTCCCAAATTTCCCCTGTGTTCCCTTCTTGGGTAAACTTTAAATTGTGGTAGTTATACCTTTTATAATCTGCCCTGGCACATTAAATCAAAGACTCTCACTGGTTTTATTCCACAATAAACTTTCCAACTTGTTTTTTTCCACTATATAGTTTCAACTCACGTAAGGCTTGGGTGTCTTGTATTCATAGCCAGAAGCTGTGTACTGGCCCCAACTGCCTTTTCTTTCTTTTCTTTCAGTGCTAGCCCTAACAAATTAAAAACAATTAAATTAAACATTTTCTCAGTAGTGCTTCATAGCTTTTTATGGGAAGGAAACTGACTCACAGTAACCTATCAGGAAAGTGTTCAGGTGTCAGGTACAGAATGTTGTGTGCTCATATGGAGAGAGTCCCCGGGAATGAATTCTCCCTGTTCTCTGTTTACAGCAGCACCATTAACATTAGCAACACAGTACCTCAGTATAATTTAATCACAAAGAAAATATGCAGGCTTGACGGAATGGAGTATTTCCCAAGCTCTGCAAGGAGAACCAGAAAGGCTGCTACAGATGCAAGGCAAACTGTAATGTGATCTGCAATGAGGTACCCAGGCAGGAGGAGCGCATCCTAGACACTATTTATTCAAGCAAACTGTACAGGATTTAGGGCCAAAGCATCACCCATTCTCTAAAAGATCATTTAATCTGCAGAGGCTGGGTAAATAGTATCTTAATTTGGCCAATGTACTTAATATACCAACTCCATCCCCACTAATTTTTTTTTGGCAAGTTTTATCAGTTGCGGAGAAAAGTTAAAATCTCTAGCTTTGATTATGGCTATTGATTTGATTTACCTATTTCTCCCTTTATTTTTGTCCATTTTTGCTTTGTGTATTATGATCACTGTTCTTAGATACTTTTTACTCACTATTTTTTTCTCCCTGACACTTTATCTTACTGATAAAGATTCTTTGTCTTACTGGAATATCTTTATCTCCATCTGGAAACCTACACTACATCATACTAAAACAACTGGTCTACCCCTTGATGCTCAATACTTACATGACCTACTCCTTTAAACCCTCCATTTGTTGTTGTTGTTGGTGGTGGTTTTCTTTAAGCACAGACTAACATTAATGTAGTTTGAGGCTGACCTCAAACTTGCTATATAGCTGAGTCGGGCCCTGAACTCCTGATCCTCCTGCTTCCATTTGCTGTGTGCTGAGATTACAGGTGTGTGCCACTATGCCTGGCTCTGCCCTGTTACTGTCAACCACTCTGCATCAATCCATCTAAACCCATGTTTCTATCCAGCATCTTGTGAAGTTTATTAGTTTGAGTAAGACATTGAAAGTAGTGGTCTCAGAGTAAACTAGCAAGAGGACATTTCTCAATCTAAAAAGTCAAGGGCAGCTGCAGAGCCCAATAGAAGTGACCAGGACCTTGACCTGTGTTAAACATCTCGTCACTGTGGGTCTCGAGAGATGGCTCTGTGGTTAACAGCCTTTGCCGATCTTCCAGAGTATCGGAGTTCAGCACCCACATTAGGTATCTCCTAGAAGCCATGTTAGGCAACTCACAAATGCCAGTAATTCTAGCTCTGGAGAATCCAATACCCTTTTCTGGCTTCTTTAGCATGTATAGACATGTTGTACACACATAAACCACATACACACACACACAAACACACACTAAAAATGAGGGAACTGGAGAGATGGCTCAGTGGCTAAAAGCATTGGCTGCTCTTCCAGAGGACCAGGATTCAATTCCCAGCACTCACTTGGCAGCTTACAACTGTGTATAACTCAAATTCCAGTGGATATGGCCCCCTCACCCAGATATATATGCAGGCCAAACACCGATGCACGTAAAATCAAAATAAATTATGAAAAAGAAATCTTAATCAGGTCTCATCACCTGAGTGTTCCGTTTCCCCCTTACATCATTTCTTCTCACTTTAATCAGCATCTTTTCTTTCTTATCCAGAAGTCAAACACTAGTCTTTGACCTTGTCACCTTCATTCAGGATCATTAATATTTTCTTTGGACTTCTCTTTCATTTCTCCAATCAAAAACAGAATCAATAAAATGGTTTATCAGGTAAGGACAGCGGCTGACAACCACCAAGCCAGCAAACTTGACAACCTGAGTTTGATCCCTGGGAACTATGTGAGTGGAAGAAGAAAACCAGTTCCTGCAAGTTGTCCTCTGACCTCCACACTCCTGCTGCGGCATATGCATGTACAAAACAATAAGTACATGTCATATTTTTTTAAAACATTGGAATCTCTGTTTTTCTTTTTCCTGTGTCTTTCCCCTTAATATGCCCTTTATTTCCTTTTTAAACCTCTTGGGATGATATCCTCTCCTGTGTATTTCTTGGAATAGCCCACATTCTCGTCTTCCTTTTCCGTCCTTCAAATCCCTCTGTAGAACTTCTTCTTGGCCTTCCAATTTTTCCCCAGCTTCTCAACCACATCAACTGGAGGCGATGGCTCACTGTTCCTTCGGTGCTTTGTTTATGTCTAAATCAGACAGTCAACGCCTCAAGGCTGAGGTTTTGTTCTCTGGGTCCCACCCTTTGCAAAATGCCATCTGCACTTACCACACTGTATAAATAATAAATAATCGGGGCAAAGAATCAGCAAATGGGTGCCAGATCACTGATTAGCATAAGCACTCAACACATTCAGAGTTGCTGCTGCTGCTGCTGAGACAAAACTGGTTTCTCCAGGAAAAACAGAGCAGTGAAAAAGAGCCTTGGATGAGATCCTTGGTCACAGTTCAATTTGGATGAGGTAGAGGCCAAGCTGTAGATGGAAAGGCTCCCAAGGGCAGTTTCCTTCCTGTCTTTTAGAGGAATTTTCATGAGGACCGAAAGCTCTCGCAGTTATTCTTCCTCTGTACTCTGGCCCAGTGCCTGACAGGAAGGAGGCATAGTACAGACATATCTCTAAAACCGCCTCTAAACAGAAAAAATGAACTTTTAGCTCATCTCAGTGCCTAGCTTTGTGCCTAGTCTTTTCGGCAGACCCTGTCCCCCTCTGTCTTTTATTGTGTTTTTATTTTCTATTAATGGTGTTTTGCTTGCATCTATGTCTGTGCAGTGTGTGTGTGTGTGTGTGGGGGGGGGGGTGTGTGTTGGGTACCTGTGCAGGCCAGAAAAAGCTTAGGCTCTCTGGAAAATGGAGTTGCCGATGGCTGTGAGCCACCATGCAGATGCTGGGAGTGCAGCTCTACTCCTCTCCAGCTCCCAGGCTCTCACTCTTGATTAACTAACCCTGAGACATTTCCAATCACATAAGGGGCTATATTTCTACACTGAACCACACTAGGTATTTATAATTTAATACTCAAAATAATAGTGAATTTTGTGTGACATTTCCGGTTAAGAAGGCAGATGGATAGCCATAACACACAATGTGTATTTCTGTTATGTGTAACAAAAGTGTTATTTGCTATAGGGCACATTCCAGGAAGGGAAGTTAGAGACATGACTCACAGTCTTTTCCCGCATCCTGAGTACTTCCTCAAGATGCCACAGCACCTGTTTCTTTAAGGTTCTGAATCTATATGAACCTCAGGTCTCAGAAGTTGCTTGAGTGGCCACATATCTCTGTTGCATGGATTCAACTCAGTTTGAACAGATCTGCAGCTCTTCTGAATTTACAAATTGAGACTCCAGTAGACTGTCCATCTCTCCAGCTTTAAGGCCACTGCCGTGGTACCTCGTATAGCCACCAAAATGAACTTCCTGATATTCGTAGATTCTTAAGTTCCAACCATTATTGCCTACTGCCTCGGTCCTGTAGCCCAAAAATGAGACTATATCCCCTTTGGTTTTGATAAGTAATTCTGCCTCTTGAATTCTGCCACTCCCAGAGCCAATCATTCACAAGGAATTCATAAAGAATTAACATTTGGCTCAACTCACTGCCTTACTCTGAAGTTATTTGGATCAGATAAGAAGAGCTATTTCATAAAAACACCTCTTAGGAATGTTTTTTTTCTTTATTATTTTTATTATTATTTTTTTTTACAATTTATTCATTTTATATCCCGATTGCAGACCTCCCTCTCAACTCCTCCCGGTCTCACCCTCCCTCCCTCTTCCTCTCTATCCTCTTTCCCTAGTCCACTGAAAGGGGGAGTTCTCCTCCCCTGCCATCTGCCCCTAGCTTATCAAGTCTCATCAGGATTGCCTGGATAGTAGGCTCCCATTCTGTTCCCTCTCTTCCACTGCTTCTGGTGTCTATCCTGTTTCCATTCTGAGTGAGGTTTAAGCATCTTTCCTAGCATCCTCCTTGTTGTTTAGCTTCTTTGGGTCCTGTAGATTTTAGTACATTATACGGCTGATATTCACATACGAGTGAGTATGTACCATATGTGTCTTTCTGCTTCTGGGTTACCTCACTCAGGATGATCTTTTCTAGTTCCATCTATTTACCTGCAAATTTCATGATTAAAAACAAGGCATGTGTTTCTGATAGACTAGGTAAAATAAATGTCCTATGACCCCTCTTGGGGACACGCTAGGAGGGAACAGAATTACATGAAAAATCTACTCTTACATTGAGAGCTCATGAGACCTGTATATACCTTCCCCTTTAGTATTACAGCTCAAATACTTTAGTCTCAAACTCCTTTGCATTCTTAAAAATTATAGAGAACTCTGAAGAGATTTTGTTTGGGTCATATCTATAATTACCTTATACCTTTTCAAAAACTTAAAGCTGAGAAGTTTAATAAGCATTCCCTTGATACAATACCAAAACTTAGTAACAGTTTTTGAGAGGTTAATTACAATGTGAAAGAGAGACTATATCAGTTTTTCATTCTGGTTAACCTTGAACTTTGAAAGGCTGTTTTATTGATTTTAAACATCAGGCAGTAGTGGTCACTTGGCAAAATTCTATTTCACTGAGTTATACAGAGATTGACTTCTTTCATTATTACAAAGGATTCATTTCATTCAAGGTTAAAAGTCACATTTGCTAATATCAGAAGTTATGATGGTGTCAGATCTTCTGTTGGTGGACATGTGTTTTCCAAATCTGGTTTTCACTTTGCTTTTCCAGGGGACATAGGTCCAATTTTCAACACCCACACTGTAGCTCAACCACCTGTCACTCCAGTTCCAGGGGATCTGACACCCTTTTCTGGCCTCTCACGATATCAGGCCTGCAATGGGCACAAGCATACACGCGGGCAAAAAAAACCCATACATATAAAATAAAACAAAACAACGATAATGCTAATAAAAAGATGTGCTACCATTATTAAGGTCATTCCAGCCACTCTTGCTTGCTCAGGCATATAGTT
Organism: Psammomys obesus; assembly: GCF_907164565.1. Taxonomy (NCBI): domain Eukaryota; kingdom Metazoa; phylum Chordata; class Mammalia; order Rodentia; family Muridae; genus Psammomys; species Psammomys obesus. The sequence goes on from NW_026596064.1 coordinate 22,878,158, forward strand.
TGATGCTGAGAATCAATCTCTGTATCTTTGCAAGCCTGCCCAGCATTCTCTGTCTTCCATTGTGCTCCACCACCATTCATACACATTCTTGTATCTTTTTCTCAGCTTTCTGTCCATAAAAATGGGCAAATTTGTGAGAGCCTTTTTGTATACATTGCATTTTCTCGAGCCACCAAATCTGTATGTTATTCTCTGATTCCACAGCGACTTGAGTCTAATGATGGTTTTAAAATTAACCAAGGAAATTTTTGAGAATGAAAGAGAACACTCTATACCACAGGACAACAAAACGTGAACCAGGACTGGAGAACTAAAATTCATAGCTTTGCTGTTTGTGACCTAGTCTTTACAATCCTGAAGGAATTTAGAAAATCTTTTTAACTCAAGCAATTTAGGGCTGTTTCCTTACTAAGCAGGCCTTCACGGCAGAGGACTACTTGTCTATCATGATCACGTCTTTCTCTGTCAGTATCTAACATTATAAATCATTGAGATGGTCAGTCTTCATTACCAATTTGAAGAGACTTAGAATCCCCTAGGAGACAGCATTTGGGTATATCGGGGTGGGGGGTGTCCCTGAGAATTTAACTGAAGAAGGAAGATAATCCTTTTCTGTGTAGCACAATCCCATGGACTAAGGCTCTAGGTTGAGCAAAGGAGAAGAGGAAGGAATCCAGCTGAACGGGCCTCTACTTGATTCCTGACTATGGATGCAATGTCATCAGTTACCTCCCGTTCCCACCACTATGCCATTGCTCTCGTAAAGGACTTTATCCCATAAAACCATGAGTCAAAATAAATTCTTTTTTCCTTTAAGTTGCTTTTGTCATAGCAATGAGAAAAGTAACTGATACCATCATTAAAAGTGAAGGCTTATCCCTGAAGCCAGGGTGAAGGGCAAATTCAAATTATGCTATAAAATAGAATATAACTTTGAGCAATTTCTTAATTTTGTGGGGTTTCAGTTTCTTAGTCAATTGGGATACAGAGGGAATTTAGGTTCAGTCAACTGAAATTATGGGCTGTGCATGGTAGCACACCCCTTTGATCTAATCACTATGGAGACAGAGGCAGGTGGACCTCTGAATCCGAGGCCAGCTTGGCCTACATAACAGGTTCCAGGACAGCCAGAGCTACACAGAGAAACCCTTACTCACAAAACCAAAAACCCAAAACCAAACAAACCTAAAATTCTGTACCACAGGTTCTCTCTTAGGCCGAAGCAACTGGAATAGTTGGCTACCCTCCAACTTGGCAGAGCTATGAAGCTTACGTCTCTTGAAAGAAGGAACTGCTGTCCTGGGGTAAGGTGAGGGAGTGGTTACAGGCTAACTGTATAGGAAATGTTTGCAGTTTTGATTTCTTCTAGGTCTTCATAGTTTCTGTCATTTTTTTTCCAAGTGTGGGAAGGACACCATCTGGACATATCTACTGATGATGAACTGGCCTATGAAATCTGTTTTACAGCTGCAATGAGATGGCCTTCTCTCCATCTAACCAGTCCTCCAAAATGTCCCCTTCAAGGGACCTCCTGTCAATCTGCTGCCAAGAAAAGGCGCTGTTGGCCAGGTAGACTTGCTGTTCCCCTGTGACCCCTGTTGGAGTAAGAGCTGCAATCAGAGAGGCAACTGGACAATAAACTGTACATTCCAGCCATGCCTCAGGGGACCAGCAAGGAGTTGTTCTCTCACCGAGGCTTTATTTACTTTGGCTTAATAAGAATCTCTCATCTCAAAATATAACGTGAGTTTAATGTTGATGACAAGGGTTGTATGGCCAGTATGAAAGCGAGTCTCCTGGTCCCTGAGAAGTCACAGCTGGTGCAGCCACAGCGCAAGCTTCTTTTCTCAGTGTGAGAGGTGCAGGCCTGACATGGAGGAAACAGCTCCAGAGGGGCCTGTTTGGTCTCAGGGACTCATTCCAACTCTGACACCTCCGACTAGGCTGCCCCTTTATACGAGGCAGAATAAAACGACTCTCACAGAGGCAGGGCTCGGGATGACATCAACATTTTTTTCCATCTGGAAGGAATTGAAATCACCAGTTAATTTCTTTGGTAGTCTCCTAGGGAGGAAAGGTTATGAGTGAAAAAAAATCATAGCTTGGAACTCAATTTAGGACAAATAGCACTTTCCCCTTAATGCGCTGGATGGGAGAGGGGGATTAATCAATTTCAATTCTTCTCTGCTTCCTGTCTTTGTAGTCACACTGGGGTTAGCCCAGGAGGAATGGCCAGGATCAAGAAAAACACAGCATGTGCCACATGGTAGGGGAAATGGGCGAGACACTGGCCCAGGCATGCTGGCTGTATAAATTTGGAGCCATCTTACTGTTTTGTTTTATTTTGTTTTGTTTTTTTTTTTTGGAAGTAAGGGGTTGTGTTGCCTAATCTTCCAAACCTTTCCATTCCTGAAAGCCAGACTTCTGTGTCAGCAGCTTTTCTCTCTTCCTCATTTCCTTTGTTTCTTCTTTGAAAGTGAACAGGGAGATAGGGTGGCCTTAGCTAGTGAGAAGTAGCATGGAGACCAAAGTTGGCTAGAGGAGGCACAAATGCTCTTTTTCTTTCCTTTCCCAAAGTCTTGCTCTCAGCAAGGGCCCTTTCATGACAGCAAATGGCTGTTTGCTTCCAGAGTCTGGCCTTGTGGCAACCTGTTTTTTTTCTCTCTCCTTTTTTCTTCCTTCCTTCCTTCCTTCCTTCCTTCCTTCCTTCCTTCCTTCCTTCCTCCCTCCCTCCCTCCCTCCTTCTTCCCTTCCTTCCTTCCTTTTTTTTTCTTCTTTCTTTTTTCAAAAGAGGGTTTCTTTCTGTAGCCTTGGCTGTCCTGGAACTAGCTCTGTAGACCAGGCTGTACTTGAACTCACAGTCATCTTTCTTCCACTGCCTCCTGAGTATTGGGATTAAAGATGTGCACCACCACTGCTGGCCCCTTGTTCTGTCTTATGTCATTCATTACATTCCTTCTAAGCCCATCATCTCTTCCTTGAGAAGAGTATTTTCATATTTTGGAAGTCAGATGTTGATGAACTAGGAATTTTGAAAAACAAAGTCACAGTTTGTAGTATTTATCTATTTTCATGGTCTCCATAATTCTTTCATACTCAGCCCCAAGCTGTCTTGAGACTGCTTAAGAATTTTCCGAATACTTAGTGGTCTGCTCTCATGGGCCAGCCTGAACCAGTTTTAGCACACTGCTCTCTTGGCATCATTTGTAAGCAGGAACTCCATCTTCTACTGTTTTCATGAGCTCATGGTGCCCAAACAGGGCAGTGCCCCAGTGAGTACCCAGCCCTAAGCAGAGCTCTTTTTCTGAGTTTCTTCATCCCTTGCCCAGTATAATCTTCTGCACTTTTGTAGTCTTTCTTAACGCAATTCTAATAATACATTTACCAACCCAGTCTTAGTTCTGGAACTTCGAGGTTGGGAGATCTCAAAGGCCAACCTATTGTCGTTAACAAACTAAATACTGACTAGATCTTCTGTGGAGCTTTTTCAAAACTTTAAAAACTTAAAGAGCCCACCTCTGCTGGGCTCTTTCTCCACGCAGTTCTCAGTGTTTAACTTTTGGCCTTCCTTTATTGTGTAAGTTTGCTCTGCGGGGCTGGGCCAGTTATGGCTCTGGAACAAAGTATTCCTTTTCCAGGCAGAAAGATGTTTCATCTGGAGCCAGCCTCGACTTTTCTTTTGGCTTTAATGTAAGCATGAAAATATGAAAATGAACAGCACAAATAAGGTCTTATGGCTTTCTCCAAGCAGCAGAGGGAGCCAGGAAAGGCAATAACAGAATTCAATCATCCTGCTTCCTTTTCTATTAGCTTGATTTTTAATTTTGCTTCCAGAATAAATATTTCACAGGTTTTCCTTATTCATGCAGAGCTGGGGGAAATGTAATAACTTTGGCTCAGGTGGATGAACGCAACTCTACCTGCCAGGTCTGGTCTGTGGATTTTAGTGTTGAATTTGTGATTCTTACCTAGCCATGTGATAAAGACTAAATAAAGAGTCATGAGGTTACTGAATAGGGTCCAAAGGAAGATTACTGAGTGAGGTTGGGACCAGAAAAAACTAAATCTGCTGGGTGTGCTAATCCTTGGAATGCAGTTCTTTCTCCAAAGTGGAAAAGTGCAAGAATACCGTTAGATTTGGAGGGAAGCCTGTAATAAGGAGGTAAAGTAGTTGTGTTCTTCATGGACCAGGAGTCAAATAAAGGTAACTGTAGGCTAGGTTGGAGAGCAGGGACTCATGTACATGCTTCAAAGGGGAAAATGAGACTGTTGAGAAGGCAGAGCCAGGGCCAGCCTGAAGCAAAATTGTGCAATTTCTCTCAGCATCCTCAGTTTCTGCTCTTTTGTCATTTACTGTGGAACAAAAATGTGTGTCCCCCTTAAATTTGCAGATTGAGATTTTTAAGCCCTGATTTGATGGTGTGGAAAGTGAAACCTTTGGAAAGCAATAAGGTCATGAGTGTGGGTGCCTATGGATGAGGTTAGTACCCTTATAGGTACTAATAGTCACCTCCCTCTCCCTCATCTCCCTCTCTCTGGTCTCTAGCATGTGAGGAAGCAACATGAAGACAATCTCCTTGGGGGCAATACACAGGGAAATCAAGCTTCTTCCCATGCTAGCTCTCACAGGGCTGAAAGGTGCTAGACATGGTAGTGGGAGTTTTAGTTTCTTTAAAAACTCAGCTGTTATACAAACATGTTTTTGTTTTAATCCCAGGTGTGGGATATGGGGCCTGCTTCAGTTTTTTCCCAGCAGTGGACTATTTGCCTCATGTGGGCTCTGAGAAGGGTGTGATCTTTGACAGATGTGGAGAGTTTAATTCTGAGGACTCTTAAAGAAAGAGTAAAAGCCAGAGCCTGAGAGAGGGGGTGGGAAGGACTCTGAGAAAGAACAAGGTGGCTGCTGCTCCCCCCTGCTGCTCCTGGTTGTTGTTGCGGTTTGATGAGAAGAAGTTGGAGATATCCTGACAATGAAAACTGAACTTTCCCCAAGGAACCTGATGACCCTAAACAGCAGGAAGTAGTCTAAAGGGAACTATGCCCCTTTTCCCCACTAACCCTCTTTTTCTCCTACCTGTTGCAGGGGTGTTGGAAGAGACAAAGGGTGAAGATAAGGGAGGTATAGGTAAAAGGATCCCAGTAAAATAGATAAAAAATACACATCAACAATACAGGCTGCTGAGAGAGAAATGTCTACCTAAGCTGTGACCCCTACTCTGTGTGCAAAAAAACCTACCTGGCCAGGCAAGGTGTGCTCAGTGGTATAATAGTGACAAGACTAATTTGGGGACCAACTGCTTTCTGGCTGGATTTGGGACCTGATCCACAAGAGGGAATTCATATTTGTTTTTGTAAATCTGATTGTGCAAAAGGCCCTAGTGGGGAAACTATTGCTTTTGTATTGCTAAATGGTGATGATGTTGACCTGTCGAATTGTCTTCTAAAACACTTATTTTTATGCCCATGTATTAGTGATGCTATTAGCTTTGGAGCAGAGAAACTACTTTTCTCCACTGGAAAGTGATATATAACTGATCAAAGTTCTCAGAATAAGTGACTGTTGAATGCTCAGATATGAGATACCCATATCATTCTCTCTAAGGCTCAAGAAACATTGCAGAAAAGGGGGTATGTGTGAGAGTTGGAGGGAGGAATGGCGTGTTGCAGAACACTGTCTCCCAGGCAATTGCACTGTTTAACCCTGTAGTTGTGACTACTTGTATTATACCTGCACAAAGGCTGTCAGTGTTGTCATGGAATGGGGACAAACTCACTGGTCTTGTCCCTTTCTAAGTATTTATAGGCATTTAAGTATATGATGGCTCCTGGGGGAGGGAGAGACACTTTCTTCAGTTGTGTAGCCACTGGTAAGTTGATCAGGTTCCTGTCATAACCTCCTTGTCAAGTTCCTGTCAAGTCTCTAGGTCATGAACAAATAGACAGATATGAAAGGAGAAGGGGATATACATGTATGAAAATGTCATCATATACCCATTATTATGTATAACCAATATAGAATAATAAAAACTTAATATAAAAAAGATGATCTTTTTGCAAACCAGGAAGCTGGTCCTCAGCAGACACTGGCTCTGGCAGCACCTTGTTCTAGTCTTCAAAATTGTGAAAAATAAAGGTATGTTTTTTAAACATCTCAAAATACAGTAATAAACCAATATTTTATATATATATATATATATATATATATATATATATATATATATATATATTCAATTATATGACTCTACCATTTCCAGTCTTCCCACCACAGGATGCCCGAAACAACAACAATGAAAGATGCTTCGAGAGAATATCATATAGCGAGTTTGATTGTTTGGATCTCATGCTTACTTGTGTAAATAGTATCTGGTCCTGCGATGCGCAAACATACCTGCATACATAGAAGCCCTTGGAAAAAGTTTCCAGATATAGGTCCTTTCCTTTCAGTTCTCATGCATGGGAACGGGGCTGTGTGGGGTACGGAGTGTAATGCTCATCAGAGGAGGAGCATGGGGTAGATACAGGGCCATCAAGGAGGGAAAGCAGCTGGAAGCTGGGGTATGCTTATAGTCAGAAAACAAGCCAATCAACTGAGACAATTTGTAGATGTTCTGGGGACAGGAAGCTCAATGGTTTTTTTACCATCTGAAATAGTATTTAGTAAGATGGAAAGCTTAGAAGTTTGGAGTGGGGTTGGGGATTTTAAAACACGAGCAATGATGGAAATAACAGAAATAACTGTAGGTCTTTGTAACACAACACATTCAGGCCCCAGATGTTGGCTTTTCAGTTTATCCTCCATTAAAAAGAGCCAGAGGTTCCCTCCTTACTGGCTGTGGGACAAGGGTGAGAGAAGACCAAGCTGACCCTGAGCTATCTTGTGACAGAAAATAGAGAAATGTTCAAAGAATAATAGGTCCTCGTTAAAAAAAATAAATAAATAAATCGAAGTCAGTGTAGAGGAGTACCCACTGGCCAAACTTAGGGCCAAAAACAATCATCAAAATAATGAAAATAGTGGATGAAAGTTCGGGAGACTGCTTATGCTGTCTATGACAGGGAGACAAGCACACAAAAATCACTGAGGAGGCATTTCTTAGGACGTATCCTTATAGTTAAGCAATGTATGACTGTACTGAATCACTTATTTTTTTAAATTAAAACAATTTTAACATTTATTTTGTGTATGTGTTGAGCGTGTGCCATGGCACGCCTACAGAGTTCAGAGGACAATTTGTGAGAATTGGTTCTCTCCTTCTGCCGCCTGGAGATCAAAGTTAGCTTGTCGGGCTTAGTGGCAAGCACCTTTACCCTCTGGGCACCTCTTGGGCATGGAAATATTTGTTAGTAGCACATTAGCATTATTTACTAGTTAAACAGATGATACTAGTTAGACCGATACTTTGAAACAGCGGCGTGCAATGTTTTGTGATAAGGAAATGGAAAAAGAGCAGTGGCAGCAACTGGAACTTGCTTATTGACCTGAACTTGTTCACTTTCACACATACTTCCTACATAAAGACTGGTTAGGTATACACACTGTGGTCAAGCATGGCAGCCTGAGCTCCGTCCGCAGGAACCACATGGTAGAAGGAAAGATGGACCCCTGTGGGATGTTCTCTGTCTTCCACTGGTATTCTCTGTCTCTCTGTCTCTCTCTCTCTCACACACACACCACTAAATAAATAAATAAAACTAATTGTGGAAGTTTTATTCTGCTCTGGTATAGACCCAAGGACAGCTGGCATTGTTCATGAGGGCTAGAGCTAATATCTCACCTTTCAGCTATCTTGTTAACGTGCTTCCTTCCCCTCCACTCCTAATACCTCACCAATACACTGTCTACAAAGGTGCAGACTCTTTCTGCCATCAGCTTTAATTTCTTCAGATTTCTCTCCCAGAGCTCAAGAGGCTGTTCATCTCAAAGTTCCCTCTCTTTTCATAGTGTGGCTTTCATTGTTGCAGGTGGTTATATAGTCTCAGCTGGTTGTTGGACTCATTTTTTTTTTTTTCAGGAGTTGAGCTAATTCCTATTTACCCTTCCTCTATTCACCAAAGTCCTTGCTGTCCACAGCTTCCCTTTTCTTTCTGACAGCTGAATGGTGGCCATGGTTGCTGTGATTACAAGCAGACAGCCGAGTTCCATGAGGGAAGGCAGGTGTGGTCTGGATGACAGGTCATGGTATCAAAGAGTACATACATTTCATCCACTACTCTTTTACTGTCTTACATGAACACACACCTACACACATACTTATGAGTTAGCAGATACAATACATATATTTGACAAATATGTTCATATATAAGTGTACAATACACACACACATATGTATACACACACATATATGTACACTCATTTTACCATCTTCTGTTGGTTTAAAAACGCTGCATCCTTAGGAAGAACCAATATTATTTCAGGTGAGGTGCAGCACTTATTCCCTCGGGTAGTATTAACTGAGGGCTCACTGTACATCAAATTCTGTTCAGGTACTTTGGTCATATTTGTGATCAAGCTCCATGCCCTTGGGTGCTTTTTGTTCATTGATGCTATGTGTGTCCATCTCATCTTGCAAAGCTTGAAATGGAAGCTATTCATACTGTTCCTGGAGGACAAACTTTTACAATCCCAGGAGACCTAGAGAAACTCTTTAAAGGCATAGCCAGGTTCCCCATGGTCACATGTACTTGTCAGTCCTCTCTCCTTAAGCCTGTAGTAGGCACAGGTGATCTTTAAAAACCTGTCTCAGTTCTGGGTATAAGGCAAACAGAGCCACAGTTTAGGTGTGTCTCAGGCAAATGTGTATTGTCATCATCATTATTTTAGTGTTGCTCATATGTACATGTTTTTAGAGCTGACTACCTAGTATTAGATAATCAATTAGGAGGGTTCATCTCTGAAGAAGCTTGAGCTTGTTCACTTTCACAGATAATTGTGGAAGTTAAGATTGATGCTCCCCACCTCAGCAGTCGTTATTTTCCTGTAGCTTTTCATCTAGGGGTGGGGGCCTTGTGAAGCTTCCACCATCTGTGTTGGCATGTCACTTGGTATTGCGACTGTTCAGGTCCTTTTTAGGCAGCCATATTGTTGAGATTTCATGGGTGTGGCTTCCTATCCTACTATCCTATCTAGAAGACATAATCTTATAGTAGACTAACAATATTTCTGCCCTTTCTTCCATGATGTTCCTGGAGCCTTAGGTACAGGGTTTGTATTGTGTATGTATCAGTTGGGTTTGGGCATTCCATAGTCAGTTTTTCTTGGCATTTTTGACTAGCTATGGTCTTCTATAATGGTCTCTATCTGCTACAAAAAGAACCTCTTTGATGAAGGCAGAAATGTACGGTAATCTTTGAGTAAAATGCATATTCTCCAGTCTGGAAATCTTCATGATTGCAGCTGCCAAATATTTATCCTCAGAAGAGGTCAGAATAAACTTTTGTGAATGTTGGGATAACTTTTTTAGCCTCTGGAGGTGGAAGTTAAGAGGTCTTGTGAAAAGACTTGACAGGGTAGCAGTTCATCAGACGTGAAACTACACTACGCTATGCTATGCTGTGCTCCTCCTGTTTGGTCCAGCTTTGGTAGGAGTCAGCTTTGAGTCTGAACTCCCCATGCTGTCCTGGTAATGACTCCCTGCCTGACCCTGGATGAACTAACCTTGGTCGGGGTAAGAAATGCCTGCTGGGAGGTTTAGGGAGTAAAGAGAGGTATTTGATAAGACACTCTGCTGAAGGTCTTATTCACCACACACTAGACATTGTGGTTTTCTGGTAATCACATTCAGGTCCAGGTTTTATTAAAAGTCTAAGGCCATTTGCCACAACATGAAGTGAGTTGGCTTAGCTCAGCCACAAATAATATTTTGCCTAAAGATAACCTCCCACAGTAAAGAAAAAAAAATCCCTCCAACTGAGAAGACAGAATGGGAAGTGAAGAAAAATCCAGGGATGTTGGCTTCCACGGATGCTCTGCTATTAGTGAGTTGTGACTAATGGTCCTACTTTCCTTCCCTGTGATTCAGTTTCCTCATTAGTAGGATGAATGGGGATAGAATTGAGGGGCCATTTAAGACCATTCCAACTCAGTAGACTAATTCCATGCAATACTATCTATTTTACAGGGCCTACTGTCAAATGGAAATTCAAGACCCTGTGTTTTGGAACAAAGAATTCCAAAACGAAGCTGGCCTTTAATTTCAGAATTCTGGAGAGGCAGGTGGATTTCTGAGTTTGAGGCCAGCATGGTCTACAGAAAGAGTTCGGGGAGAGCCAGGGTTACACAGAGGAACTGTGTCTTGGGAAAACAAACAAACAAACAAACAAACAAACAAGCAGAATTCCAAGGCAAATAGCAGAATATTAAATCAAGCACCAAGCCATTTGAACCTTTCTAGATCCCGCTCATTTATCTTAACAGGTAGCATGCCCATGAAGCTGACCTGGGTCTTGTGAACCCACTACTGATGCTCTCTGCTCAAATTTGGTGGGGCATCTCCATTTCCTCCACATTTGGAGGAAACATGGGCTTTGCAGTTAGAAACAGAAAGCCTCCATGTTTAATCTCAGCTCTGTTGGGCTGAGGATATAGCTCAGTTGGTAGAGTACTTGCTCAACATGAAGAAAGCCCTTGGTTTGATTCCCAGAAAGGCATAAATGAAGCCTGGTAGGGCATGCCTGTGATCCCAGCTCTTGGGTAGTAAAGGCAGAAGGTAAGAAGTTCAAGGTTATCCCTGGCTCTGTATTAAGTTTGAAGTGAACTACATGAGACCTTGGCTTTAAAACGAAAATATCTTTACTCTGTGAGGTAATCTTGGGCCATACCCCTTGTCTCAGTTTCCTCACTTGCTGAGCAGGAATAATCATACCCATCCACAGGGAAATGAGAAGGAAGGGTGGAAACTCAGAGCACAGAGTAGGAAGGAGGTCAGTAGACCTGTGTATTATTTGCTGCTGTATGTTATTTGTTTATGGTAAGTTCACTTGAGTTCGACCTGAAATGGGATTTCATAGAGTTGTGGCTTTTTAAGGCAAGACTATGCTAGAGAGACAGATTCAAAACAGACATTCTGAAAAAAAAAATAAAGTCATTAGGGTTCTTTTACAGTAAGGGCATTTGCAGGGATTTGCCTTCTGGACCACACACTCTCTGGTTTGGGCAATCAGTGCAGCCCCACTTTAAAATTGTCTTTGGGCCTCTTACTTTCTTTCACTCACCCCTGGCCTTACACTAGATGTCTGGCTGTGCTTGCTCTCATCTGTGCTTACCTCTTCACGTTCACCTACATGTGCAGCTTTTCTCTGTTTAGTGTTGCCAGAGAGGAGGCCCAGCATCTCTGCCCGAACTCTCTTTGCTCTAGTGAATGGCACCATAGGCAGGAATCATCAGGGAAATACCATTCACTCCTGTTTTTTATTCTGTCATTCATTCAGTTATGAGTTGAGCAACTAAATGCATAGTAACTGTGGAGACACATGTTGGGAATTTGGAGAAACTCAAAAAACACTGGGAGAATAAGCAGTCGGAAAGCAAAGTAAACCCTTTAAAATATTATAAAGGTGTGTGCGCAGGTGGTGATGGGGAATGGCTCCCATGGTTCATTCTGTTTCTACCTGGGTAGTCAGAGCAGGGGTATTTTCGTCTGGTGCTAAAGGATGATTAGGTGTATTGTATTTTCTTTCTTTCTTTTTTTTTTTTTTTTTAAAGGAGTCACCTGAAATTCTGAAGTCTCACTGTTGTTTCCAGGTACTTTCAACCATCTCTGCTCAGTTTCCTGAGATATTTGCTCCAGGATTAGCCTGGTGGAGAGACAGCTTTACAACACCGTGGCTTTAGCACACATGCAGAAATGAAACCTAACCTCTTGTTCAAGAGTGTGGTACCCCACCTTTGTTTTAGTTATGTTATTCCTCATTCCCGATTGTTTCTCCTCCGCTCTCATAGAGGAAGATGACCGTAGTCCTTCTAAAAGCAACTCTTCTTCAGGGAGGCCCGTCCCACTTCACCTTCTAGGAGATTTGCTTATTAAGTTTTCTGTCTCCTAGCTTCGGGCTCTTCGGCTTTCCAATTCCTTTTTCCTTGTGTCAACAAACAACTTCTAGTCTTGCACAAACTCAAAACAAACAGAAGCTTCCTATGGCTGCTCTCCCCGGTGGCTACTGAGGTGCCCAGGGCTTCTGCTTACACAGAAAGGACATGGGCTCTTTTGTTGCAGCCATTGTAGTTCTCTTGATCCTTCACTCTGGATCTTCTAATACTTTTGCTTCCAGCCCTCCCACTCCCATCCCACAGAATCCCAACTTCCTCATAGAAACTTCAGATCAACAAGTCTACTGGCCCATCTTCAGCCTTCATCTCCATCAATGTCATTTACATCTTCAAAACTTACAGTTCTTGAACTGTGGTTATCCCTTGTCTTCCACAGCACTGTGGCCCTGACTCCTCCTGCCTTATCCACTCCTATTCGATTAAAGTCCACCCTATCCCAAGGGCATTCTGTCCTGTCCCCTTGACCTAGACTCCAGACTCTCAAGCCCTGGCTCTACCTTCTACAGCTTCTCTGAGCACTGCACTCCAACTTGCAGCAGTTTCTGTGACCTTCCTCTGAGGGGGCCCATGACATCTCAAATGTAACTCACTGTGTTCTACCTCAGACCCTTACACTTGGATGGATGCTAAGCTTCGTTACAGCACTGAGGCTCAGGACCTGATGGTGTTCTTTATTCCTTGCCTCCCTGTCTCTCTTCCCTTTGGCCTTGTCCCAAACCTTGTTTTGGGTAACTGAGTGGTTCCTGTTTTGTTGGTATTATAAAAGCAACGGTTTCTTCTGCACTTCCAACAGCAGAAGAGAATACCTGATGCATCTTCATTTTTCTTAGCTTACAAGAATTCAGAAAACTTTCCAAAGCTTTTCCCTGTGGGTCACAATATAGGTCTTTCTGCATTTACCTACACTTGTCCTAAGTATTAACTGAGTACCTTAGGGCAATCTGCTCTTTCTATGACTCATCCAATTCTCACTCAGTGTCTAGTACCCTTAACCTCTTCTGAAGAGCTGTAGGTCTAAGAGGAAGACCCGGGCTTTGAGGCAAGGAGTAAAACCCAAAATGAAGCCAAAAGCAATAGGGATTTGGCAAAGATAAAAGGAGGAAATCAAGATCCTTTCAGAAGAAAGAGATCCTGTGTGTGTGTGTGTGTGTGTGTGTGTGTTGAGGGTGTTATAAAAAGTGGAGGCACTATTTGAGGTGGCTCTGAATAGGAAGAAACTATTTTCCTGAATGGTATGGAGATGGTCTGTACCAGGCATGTTTGGAAAAATAGAAAGGAATCTAGATTTGCTGGAGAAAAAGAGTGTAGTCTAAACTAACTAAAATTGGTTTACTTGATGAATTCTAAAATCCACAGATCCCATAGAAAACACAGTCAGTAGCAGAAAGGAAGGCTTTGGCTTATGCTTCAACAATAACATTTACTTCAGATGAGTACTGTGTGTATTTGTTAGGATACACACACACTCACACCCACACACACACCCACACACACCCACACGAGTCCATTCTGGGCAGTGTAGGAATGCACAGGCTTTAAGGGATGTAGGCTTGAGTTCATTCTCAATTGCAAAGTATTAAGTGAGGACCACTAACACACGTAAAGACACAAATAGTTTCTGTGGCAGCTTGAGGAGGGATGAGGAATTGAGTTGGAGTGAATGCATGTGGAGATATATAGGCAACCATTTGATTGAGGATGTAAAGTGTAAGCATGAGCATGTCAGTAGAAAGGAGAAAGGCACTGTGCTCCAGGGAAAGGAACAGAAGGAAATGTTATGTGTGTCAGAAGAACAAGGCACGTGTAGATGTGTTCATAGCAGGAGGAGTTGTATAGACCAGGCAGTTGTTATCAATGGAGGCTTGCACTGATGTGGCTCTTTATGGCGAAGTCAACTTTGTCCCTCAGGAAAATTTTGACAGTGTCTTTGCATGTTTTTAAATTGTCACAATTGGGATAAAAGCGTGAAAGTCTGTGATATGTCCTTCAATGAGCAGAACAACCCCTCAAAACAAAGAATTATCCCATCAAAATGGCACCAGAGTTTAGAAACTCTGAAGAGAAAGAGAGAAAGCAATAAGAAAAAGAAAGGAAAAATAAAAAGAAAAATAAATAGCTGTTAATTTGAAGGAGAGAAAAAGCTATATATAAAAGCATTCTGGAAAAGTAAAAACAAACAAACAAATAAACAAACAAACCAAAAACGCTTAATTCATCTCATTAATTTATTAAAAACAATTCTAGTAAGTGGCAAAAGAACATTTATTTGTAGGATTCTTACACCTTAAGCATTGCGGGCTGGAGAGATGGCTCAGTGGTTAAGTACTTGTACCTCTTACAGAGGATCTAGATTTGGTTCCCAGCACCCATGCTGGGCGGCTTACAGCTACTGTAACTGTATCTTTAGAGGATATGGCACCCTCTTCTGGCCTCCGTGGGCACCTGCATATACATTCTACACACACGAAATAAGTTTTTACAAAAGAAACAATCTAAGCATTGTGGTCATTGAAACAAAAATTTTCTAATGAAAAGGTGCAGCTGCTTCTGGCTCCTAGCTAGCTCTCTCTGCCTCAGAACTCCTCCACCCCTGCCTCCTCCCAAGGCACCAGGGTGTCTGTCCACAAAGACTTCTGGGCAAAGCTGACTGGGTAAAGCAGAGCCTAACATAAGTGGACTGCAGGATCATTTGTGTTGAGCCACAGCTTCCTGGGGCCTAGGAAGGACTGGCTCTGGGCATTAGTGAGCAAGATGCCCTGGGTCAGCTTTGCTGAGCCACATTTATGTAGGAGAAGCTGAGTCCTCACCATCTCTTCCATTATGAACCCTACCTGCCCAGACCACAGCTGCCTTCCCTTGTGGTGTTAGAGGCACTCTGTGATAAAGATGGTAGATTGGTTGGAAGTTACCTAGAAAACAAGGTCTCCTAAACCCATTTTAAACCTTCTAAACAATAATATTTACTCAACAATTATTTCCTGAAGTGTAGGAAAGGGTTACCTGATAATATGCTTTGTTCAGATTAAAAACAAACAAACCAACAAACCTATTAAGACAGTCACATGTGGTCTCAAAACTATGAATTCGGGACATGACACTCAACCCAGAAATGGGCCAGAATCAATCTACCAACGTCCTCCAGAGGAGCCAAAGGGAATAGAAAAAAGAATAGATTCTTGGCTAGGGTCCCCAGAAGCTGGGGCTGGTGGCCCATGCCCCACAGACAGGTATCCTATGGAGTTTTCAAGATTAGAAAGTTCCTGTGTCCTCAGAAAAATATCAGGAGCTCTCAAGTGTTGAGGCATTTACCAGCTCCTCTGCAGCCCAGGTGGATCTGGATCCACAGCTCCTCTGCTCCTGTAGTACCAACAGCACTTTATCCTGGCCCTTTGGGGGTTCATCCTCAACAGTTGTGCTGCCACCTCTGCTTCTAGGAAGACGAGTGCATAGTCCTGGAAATTCCATATAGGCAGACCAGACAGGGTACCCCCAAACAGAAAGCCAACATGGCAGGGGAGCTGGCTAAACAACTTTATTCAACCCTAAGAACCTGTCTCTAACACAGTGGAGTGGGCATCCCTTTTTTGAATTTCCTAGCCAAAGCTATCCCTTTTTTGAATTTTCCTAGCCAAAGTCATGTGTACACAAGTAGAGAAAGAGGACCTGGCTTTGAACATCACGGATGTACCTGATGGATATCAGGATATTAGACACAGAGGCTGCCCTTTCAGCCAGGAGCCTTGGGGTCAATGATCTCCAAAGGCTGAGTACCAGGGGCCATTCAAAACAGCAGGACTTGCGACTGACATCAGTTAAGCTTTTAAAGCAAACATATAAAGCTGAGTTGATGGCGAATGCCTCTAATTCCAGTTTGGGGATGAGACAGCGTCTTTGTGAGCTGGAGGCTGGCCTGGGAGAGAGTCCTGCCTCCACACACCAAAACAAACCAATAAAATAAACATGCCAGTTGTTTTCAACACACACTCTTGGAAAAAGAAAGAAAAACCCAAACCAAAACTCTGAACTTGGGGAACCTTTTTAAATATCAGAGTTCTTCATGTCGTAATTAAAGGGATGCAATGCAATTCACTCTTACACTATAATGCCACCGAGACCATGAAATTGAAATGATGCAGCCTCAGAGCCGCAGAGGAAAAGAGACTACCATTAAAAAGTCAGAAAATCCTCCCACTCTTCTGCTGAGAAAGTGTGTCTCCCAGAGCAAGCTTGCCACTTAAAATACAGGATGCAGCTTGGTTTTGAATTTCAGAGACCCAATATTTTAGGAGTATAAATTTATCTTAGGCTACCTCCAATTATTTGAAATTCAAATTTAACTAAATACCCTGTAGTTTTTGTTGTTGTTGTTGAATTTGGCAACTATACTCCAGAAAAAGTACGAGATGGGAATTTTGCAAGTTTTCGGTCAATACTGGTGCCATATCCTCCTCTAGGGTCAGCATCTTGCCACTCTTGCTCTGGGGGGCTATGGATTTGCATACAATGTGACTCCTATATCTAAGCTGCCTACTTCAGCCACTGTTGATCTGTAGAAGCCATCATCTAGTGCAATTCTGAGAGAGGAGATAGAAGAACCAGAAAGAGGCATATCAGAAAGGAGTTTCTGATATGGGACAATTCTTTTTAAAAAGGGTTTGTTTATATTTTATGTGTATGTGTGCCTTGTTTGTAATTGTACCACATGTATGCAGTGCCCTTGGAGGCCAGAAGAGGACATCAGATCCTTCGAAGCTGGAGTTACAGGTGATTGTGATCCTCTGACATGGGTGCTGGGAACTGAACCCAAGTCCTCTGCAAGAGCAACACATGCTCTTAACCACAGAGCCATTTCTTCAGCTCCTGTGGCCCATTTCTTAATTATTTTCTTTATTTGGCAGATAGTAACTGATCATATGACACTTTCTGGCTATTTGGGAACAGATCAGGAAATGAAGCATTTGTGTTTTCGAAGTTCCTGCATGACTGAGGGAGATTTTCAATGCTAATTTTAATAGTTTTATTTTTGTTTAATGCTGGAGCTGACCTGATTTAGGTATAACTCCATGTGTTGGCTTTATCATATAATAGCACCTATGTGTGCCTACTGCCCTGATTCTATTTTTTTTTTCTTTTTCTCTCAATACTCCTAAGGCAAAATTTGTCCTAAGCTGATTTTTCCGTAATAGATTTTATGAGAGTTATCAGCCATAAATAGTGATATAATGATCATTTTAGGAATGTGATTCTACTGAAATGTTTCCTGGTGTTTGTGCATATGTGTCTGTGTGTACAAATAGTTTCCAAGAAATGAGACTACAAGGTCATGTCTTAAGTTCTCAGAGCAATGCTTTAAAGACTTCTTGAACACAAAAGATGGTTCCTGGGTTCAGCATCAGACACGGAAAACGTGGCTTGGCTCTGTCCCTGCCTTGGTTCTAGGGTGTTATGTTCCATTAGAGGCCCTGGTGAGAGGAAGTCCTGGTACCTCTCAGAAACCTGCCAAATCAGGCACAGACTTGCTGGCAGCCCCAGTGAAGGGTTTTTACTGATCCATGCCCAGCTCTCAGGAGGAAACTTGCAATGGAGAAGAAAGCAAAACAAGCCATCCAGTTTCTTTGCACCTTGGAAATTTGACTTGGAAATTCTGCCTCAAGGCAGTGAAAATGAGTGGAAATAATGATTCCATTTTTCCCTAGGTCCAATTTCTGGGCCTTTAGACTTTAATGTTGAGAAAATATATCCAATTATCTGATTATCTCACCCCACCCCTTACACGGGTGTGCGCACACACACACACAGAGAAAGAGAGAGAGAGAGTCTAGTGATTTTTTTTCAGGTCAGGTGAATCTGCTCCTTGAAAACATATTTAGGTTAAGGCATTCCTTTGGTCTCAAGACCTCTTTCACTTCCAGGCCAAGTCTACTCTACCTGTGGGACGCTCCTTTGGCTACCTGAATCTTCTCTGGCAGAGGTAAATGGACTTGTCTATTCTGTCTCAGGTCTCCAAGTGAGAATGATTAAATTGCTCTTTATGGCTTCTGAGGCCACAGTGACCCATTTAGTTGGTAATCCAGTCACAGCCCCATGCTGCCCTCTCGAGGATAAGACAGGTACTGAGCAAGCCAGAACAGGAGGGTTGATTTCTTAAGTAAATTTAGGGTGTTACATAAAGGCCCATAAGGAGGATAATGGCTCTTAAAAAGCTATTCTGTTACACTAAAATGCGAATCTAAATATTATGAAAGAAAGCTATATTAAACTAATGGAGTTTGAACAGTCGGTTATGGTTCAAGAGTCTAATGTCTCAGCATTGCTGGGATCTCATTTCTCATTGCTACTTTCTTTTCTGTCTCTTTTACTCTCTCTGCTTCTGTCTCCCCCCCCGCCCCCCGCCTTTTGTCTGTGTACCCTGCCTTGTTGCTGAAGAGGCCTGCGGCATCAGGCCCTCCGGAGCTAAGTTACAAGTGGTTGTGACCCACAGAAGGGGGTGCTGTGTGGCAGAATATTTGATCCTATTGTGAACCCTGAGATTGTGAACTATAAAAACTTAATCTTGTTTGGTGTGGTTCAGCCCTACAACATACCTTTAATCTGAGAGGTCTGAACACAGGATTTAATAAAGTTAATCCTAGGTCAAGAGGCAGAGCAAGAAACCAGCTGACAGGGATTTAACAGAAAGCAGGAACTTTGAGTTGAAGGGTATTTAAGACAGCATGGTGAAGAAGGAGCTCTTTGGCTTTTAGCTTTTGGCTTTTTCTTCCTGGGCTGTTGGGTGAGCTAGCAGACCTTTTCCTCCTGGGCTGTCAGCTGAGCTAGAAAGCTTTCGACCTTGGGCTTTTGGTTTTTTGAGCTGTGTAGGAAGGTCAGCTGGGAGCTTTCTCTACCTCTCTGAGCTAGCAAGTTTTCACCCCAGCATGTGGTTCCTGAGTCTTCATTGGTAAAATTGAACATTTGGGATTTTCTTTATAACAACAGTGCTGGGAACTGAACCGTGGCCTTCTGTAAGAATAGTAAGAATCATTACAACAGCCCCTGCTTCCTTTATTTCAGTGACCACCTAAAGTATCTTGGGTTAAGTATAAGTGTCTTATCAGATTGCCTTTCAATAGTTTCAAAGAGTGAAATTTATTTGACTCAGGAAATGGTTTAGAACTCCCAGCCAGGGCTGAGCTTTAACCCAGACCCTTAGGCATGTCTGAAAGTATCCTACCAATGGGCTATACATCCTTTCCTCTACACTTTGAGTAAAATTCTAAACCAAAATTCACTTCAGGAATTCAATGAAACATGTTAATATCCTACACCTAAAGAGTCTCTCTGAGAGGGGTTAATTCCAAGGAGCCAGCCAGTCCCAATGGGAGTCAACAAGCCTCCATGTACACTAGCCAATCCTCATCGAGGTCACATAACCACAGTAGAAATTTCCCTTTCTGGCTTTAAAAGGAGCCTGTGAGCTCCCTGGGATTGCCTACATTTTGTGAAAGTGGTGACCCCAGCATGGTGGTTTTCTCTGCAATATAAACACTCTTTGCTTTTACATACTACTTGAGTCTGGGGTCTTCCTTCAGTGATTCTTAGACCTAACACCTCCATTCAAGCAAGAAGCTGTCTCCGTAGCATTTCTGAATATAAATTACATTTTAAAAGAAACTTTAAAAAAAAAAAGAGTTCTGAACATGACAAAATTCTCAAAAAGTACATCAAGAGAGAAGCTAGCATTTTCAATCAACAATACTTCTTATGATGAAGAAATTTTTGGAGGCCATGTTATAAGACATTGACAAACTGGATCAGTTCCCTTCAAATGTTTTTCCAATCACTTGCAGAACTAGCTTTTTCACTATGAAAATTTTAATTTCATACTAGCTGTTGGAAGGTTTTTGACTATGAGTTAATACAGTACGGATTCAACAATTATTTGCCAAGCAGCCATACAACAGCAAGGTGGGACATATCCTCACTTGCATTCACGTACTTGAGGAGTTGGACAGAGGAGTCTTGGGAATGAGACAGACAAGACAGGATAACGTGAGGTGGAGGCAGAGGAAGGTGGAAGTTCAGGGACAATTCTCACTTTGGGGCAGAACAAGGAGCATCTATTTCTTACTAGAGTAAGAAAACAGACAGGCTCAAGAGTGAAAGTCATTGTGCATGGCAGCAATTTGAAAACTTCATTCGAGGGAGAAAGTTTTCTCAGGAAAATAAATTATAGCCAGCCCTCATGCCATATGAATAATCATCTCCTGCTATCTTTGAAATATGAGAATTAAAGAGAGTTCATATAACATCAGCTTTTTTTTTTCTAAATTAAAATTAGTTTCACAGGGGCAGGAATGATGGTTCAGCAGTTAAGAACACTTAACTGCTCTTGCAGAGGTCATGGGTTTGGTTCCCAGCACCCACATGGTAGCTCACAACCATCCTTAACCATCAGGTGGGCTCTCTTCTGACCTCTGTGGGCACTAGGCATGTTTGTAGTGCATATACAGACATGTAGGCAAAACATTCATTATACATAAAATAAATCTTGATAAAAAGTTTTAGTAGGGGCTGGAGAGATGGCTCAGAGGTTAAGAGCATTGGCTGTTCTTCCAGAGGTCTTGAGTTCAATTCCCAGCAACCACATGGTGGCTCACAACCATCTACAATAAGATCTGGTGTCTTCTGGCATGCAGGTATACATGCAGACAGAACATTGTATACATAATAAATAAATTTTAAAAAGTTTTAGTAATTTGCTGATATTCAGCAATACACATAGATCCATTACTAACAGGCTATTAAGTGAAGGCTAAATAATTTTATATAATTAAAACATTACATAAACCCAAAGAGTCAATTTAATGAATATCAGATTAAGAAATTAACTCTGAAAAATTAAGTCCAGTATCGGCACTTACAATGTGTCCAAAGTGAAACTTAAAAATATTTTTTAATAGCTCAGCATAGTGGCATATGCCTTTAAACCAGTACTTGGGAGGCAGAGGCAACCAAATTTCAGTGAGTTCAAGGTCAGCCTGATCTACATAGTGAGTTCCAGGATAGACATAGTGAGACCTAGTGTAGAAAAACAAACAAAAAACAAAAGGTATTTTATTTTTAATTGTTTGTGTGTGAGCATGCACACCTGCTCAGCATCCGGAGGTCCTGAAACTGGAGTTACAGGAAGTTGTAAGCCACCTGATATGGTGTTGGGAACTGAACGTGGGTTCTTTGCAAGATCACCACCCTCTTAGCCACTGAGCCATCTCTGCAGCCCCCCAAGGTGCAATGTTTAGCTTCTTTATTCTTTCTTCATATATTTTTTAGCCTTTCCCAAATACAATGCTCTCACCATCCCACCAAGAAAGACATTTGAAACTATAGTACAAAGAAGATATAGACAAAAGAAGATCTAGGAATAGTGATTCGGTCTTGATAAGATTTAAGATTTTTTTTTTTTTAAACCCAGTGTCTACACCATTAATCTTAACATTAAGAAAGCAGAGGCAGGTGGATCTCCAAGTTCAAGGTCAGCCTGGTCTATAAAGTCAATTCCAGGACAACAGGGCTACATAAAGAAACCTTGTTTCACCCCCACCCCCAAGTTTAAAAAAAAAATAAATTTCATGCATGTATCTGCTTGTGGGTGAGTGCCTGGGAATGCAGTTCTGAAGGTGGAGTTATAGGGAGTTGTGACCCTGAAATGAGTGCACAGACTTGAACTCAGGTCCTCTGCAAGCACAGTCACACTTTTAGAGCCATCTCTACAGTTCTTTATAGGTGCTTGTTAAAAATTCTTGTCTTAAAATGACATCTTTGTGTTTTGGCCACATTTATTTCAAGACAGGCCACAGAAGGCAGCACAGCTTTGTATCCAGGAGTGAGAGAGCATGGGTCAGTTTATAAGGGATACCTTGAGAAGAAAGATTGAAAAGTAGAAAGGTATTGTCAGAAAGTGAAGTGTCCGAATTAATGACTTTAGAGTCATTTGTGCTATGACCTGTCAGTGTTTGAGATTGAAGTGGACTAACAGACGACTTGAACCGGAGAGGAGCTTCTATAATAAAGTAAATGAAATCACTTCTTCCATATAATCTTCTTTATCACCCTAACACCTCATCGATATCTTCCTTTGAATCCTGGGAAAACCATGTGATCAGGGTCTGTAGGAACTCCTGCCTAGACCCCAGACTTCTTTCCATCCTCTTCCTCTGACAAGAAGTTGTTACCTACAAGGTTCATGGTTGAAAACCACACAATCAAGTTAAACATAAATACAATAAAAATAAAACTCACTAAAATATCTCACAGTGTTTTACGTTTGTGTTCTGCCACATTCATAGTTATCCTGAAGTACACGTGGGCCCCAGGTTTATGTCTAGATGAAACATTTCCTATCAGGCTATAGGAACTTGTTAAAATGGTCTTCAATGAATGGATAACATCACCCTATGCACATGCTGCTTAGCAATGTGTCTTTGCTTCTTTCTCCAATAAGAGATGGAATCTATTTCCTCTTTCCTGGAAATTGCCCATATGACTATTTAGTCCAGTAGAGTGTAATGAAAGTTCCATCTATCTCTGAGCCCCAAGCAAACTTGCAGCATCAGCTTTTGCTGAGAATGAATTCCAGCTTCCATGGTAAATGGTCTGGGTAATCCTTCTGGAGAAATTATATGGAGAAAATGGGTCTGAAAGAGACTGAAATTCTTGCTTCCAACTGTTTTCTCAACTACCATGGTGTCATATTTTGGGTATCAAGTACTAGACACCAACAAAGTTTATATATCTTCAGTTTCTTGTTACTGTACATGACAGTGAACAGTACTGTCCTGGCTCACTGTTCACCAAAGACTCTTATCTTGTTCAACTTGTCTGGAAGTTAAGTAAGATATACTATCTTTCCACCTTGGTGCTAAAACCAGTTTCTTGGCCCCTATAACATAGACAAAACAATGCCTTAATAGGCTGAGATCTATTCAGTTGCTTCAGACTCTTTGATCAATCAGCTACCAGTGGTCAAAACAATGCAGCAACTTGGTCTCTTATAGATCATTGCCAATTGATCTTTGTCTCTATGGGATCCTACAATTCCCACTGAAACCTGGGAGGTCAGTTCAGTGGCTTGCTATCAGTTCATCTACTGAAGGCACTCATCACAGAAGACAATGTCACCCTCTCATTAACACATTTCTCAGTGCCTCAGCGTGGGGAGTTGTGTCTGAAATTCCGTAGAGGCAACACCACTGGGGTTGAAGTGGGTATACAGACCACAGATTACATATCCACTCCAACATTCCAATTCCCCCAAGCCTTTACCTCTTACCCTCTACATTATCCCAAGACAATTCTGGCAGTTAGCCTGACTGTATATAGGTTCCAGTAGGCTCACCACAATCATCAGAGGACATAGTTAGACAACTTATAGCTTCAAGATCCTCCCAAATCAGTACAGTTTGTCTGGTTCACTGTTTTATACCTACCATCTCTGGTCTAATGACCTTAGCTTTCAGTGTTATTTGAGTTTCTGTCACTAAAAATGAACAACATTTTGTTTATACTTTGGAGTATAAACTATTTCCTTTTGTGCCAAACTTTGTATTGGGTCCCCCAGAACAAACCCAAACCTGCATCTAGATATAGTCCTAGAGGTAATGAGATGTGGCTGGAATGTGTCTTGAGATTACTGTAAGATCTTCATGTCAGTCCTTTGAGACATAGGCAGATATGAAGCCCCAAGATCTCAGCTTTTCCTGAGTCCAAATAGATGGTCATCATACCAAGGCTCAAAGTCTTTCTTGTAACTGATCATATTTACATATGAGGCTTACAAGCACACAAATGCTAAGTTGTAATTCTGCAACCCACAAAACTGGGTTTTGAGTCCAAGTCTGCTAGAAATTTTAACAAACTAGTGAAGCATTTGCAGTTACCAGAGAAACTCTGGTTTTGACTTGAGCAGAGTAAGAAACTCAGTCTTGCCATTTTCTTAGGCTCTCTAGTTCATTCCGAAGCACCACTGCTACTTGTTTCTGGTTCTCTGGTGGATTTCAGAAAGTTCTTCATCCCAGTCAACCTCCTGTATTTAAGAATGATGACACAGCCTATCACAGACTTACCATATTCCATTGCCTTAATGAAAAAGATCGCTATTATGTTCAAAACTAATGATAGGATCATATCAACCACTGAATCCCACAGTGAGGGACTGTTTCCTGGAACCACCTCTGGCCCCAAGTATCA
Source organism: Psammomys obesus (assembly GCF_907164565.1). Lineage (NCBI taxonomy): Eukaryota > Metazoa > Chordata > Mammalia > Rodentia > Muridae > Psammomys > Psammomys obesus. The sequence goes on from NW_026596064.1 coordinate 22,902,426, forward strand.
GTTAGAGCCCCTTAGTAAAAAGGAATAAATGTCACACATTTTACCTTGAAGAGAATTTAAAAGATTGTAGGTTAAATGGACATTTCAGAGCTGAAATGCAAAACTACAATAGTGCACTAGTACAAGTAGCTTTCAATTACCTTCTTAGAGCTGGGGAGACAAGATCAGGAATTCGGGCTATCAGAAGGTAGACTTAGGAGACATTGCAGAATTGGGACACAGATCACTGAGGAGGCACTGCTGGTATTATTGGGGGTACTTCTGGGAGCTGTTAAAAAGGGTCTGGGACCAACTGCCACTACAAAGAAGGGCAACATTGTTAATTAAAAATAAGTTATCAAAGAGGGAGGATTCTTGCTAAAATGCTCAATTCCTATCCAGAAAGGCAAAGAGGCTGGACATCAGAAGGAGAAAAGAGGGAACAAGTCAGGAGCCTGACACAGAGGACCTCTGAAAAGCTCTGCCCTGCAGACTATCAATGCAGATGCTGAGACTTATGGGCAACCTTTGGGTAGAGTGCAGGGAATCTTAGGAAAGAAGTGGGAAACAGTAAGATCTGGAGAGGACAGGAACTCCACAAGGAGAGCAACAGAACCAAAAAATCTGAGCACAGGGGTTTTTCCTGAGACTGATACTCCAACCAAGGAACATGCATGGAGATAACCTAAGACCCCTGCACAGATGTAGCTCATGGCAGTTCAGTATCCAAGTGGGTTCCATTGTAATAGGAACAGGGACTGTCTCTGACATGAACTGATTGGCCTGCTCTTTAATTACCTCCCCCTGAGGGGGAAGCAGCATTACCAGGCCACAGAAGAAGACAATGCAGCCACTCCTGATGAGACCTAATTGACTAGGATCAGAAAGGAAAAGAAGACCTCCCCTATCAGTGGACTTGGGGGGGAGCATGCATGCAGAGGTGGAGGAAGGGATTGGGATGAGAGAGAACCACAGGGGGATACAAAGGGAATAAAGTGTAATTAATAAAGAAAAAATGTAAAAAAAAAAAAAAAAGAAAATAAAAAAAAAATAAGTTATCCTCCCTCTATGGGAACTAAGACAGGAGGGAGGCTCACAGCTGGCTGTAACTCAGCTCTAGGGTATCCAGTGCCTCTGGCGCTGTGGACACCAGTACTCACGTACAGCTACTCACACCCGTACATACATATAATACAATTAAAAGTAAAGTCTTTGGAAAAAAAGAGACTAAGGCAAGTCGATCTCCTTGAGTTTGAGTTACAAACTGAGTTACTGCAATACCCTGTCCCAAATTTAAAACAGAAAACAGGAAATTACAGTGATTACACTATATCCTCACAAGAAATCTGTTGTTTTCTAATGGTTTGGCAGTAAAGTTCTCCCCACCCCCGAAAAAAAAACTTAAAATGTGTAAAACAAATAGTTAAAAGAATTGTAGTAGCTGAGGGTGATGATGGGCCCTCCTGTCTTAGTTCCCATAAGTGATTGACAAGCCCATGCTTGGGAATGGTTTGCTATCCTTTGGTGTAAATAAGTATGTACTGATGAGAGCAATTTTTGAAGCTACATTAAGGTGTTTTTTAAAGATTATTCTATTCAGTATCTGAGTTTTGCTAGGTTGTGTGTGTGTGTATATTTATGTATGTATATTCTGCTGCCTGGTGCTGATGGCAGTCAGAAGAGAGTATTGGATCCTCTGGAACCACCCAAGACTGTGTGTATGGGGGGGGGGGGGATGGAGAGGAATGGAGGGAGGTGTTCTCAGGAGCGTGTACACTCAGAGGCACATACCCTATTAAGGCTCTAATCCCATGCTTTTAATTTAGTGATTTGCATGTGCTGCCCAGGTGCTTGTTATACCACTGTGGGCAGGGAGGATAACTTATTTTTTTTTTTAATTTTCCACATTTGATATAATCCAAGGAATTTACGAATACCGATTTCTCCTTTCCCACAGGTTCGAACGGGCCGTGACCCCGCCCCAGGCCCGGCCGGGCCGCACACCTCGGGCCCGCCCTCACTTCCTCCCGTCCCCTCGCGTCTGAGCCGCTCACGCTGGTCTCGCCGGGCTCGGCCCTCCCAGGCTCTCCCGCGCCGCTGAAGATGGCCGCTGCGGCGCGGCCCGGGGCGGAGCCGTGGAACCGCGTGAGGATCCCCCAGGCGGGCAGCCGCCGCACACTCACGGTGCAGGAGCCCAGTGCCACCCTAGGTAAGTGAGGAGGGCGAGGAGGCTCGGCATCCCCCCGGGGCCGGCGGGCCGGCGCACGTGCGGAAGGGAGGGACTTCCTGAGCGCGGGGGACGCCGGGAAGGGGCGCCCCGGCCGGAAGGTCCGGCCTGGGCAGCGCGGCGTGGGGTTACCCGGGACTGGGAGGCCTGTGTGCCGCTGAGTTGCCTTGACTGGAACGTCACAGCAGGGTAGCCAGGGCCTAACGCGTGCAGCTTGTAACTCCCACACGCTGCCTGGGACCCTGTGCTGTCCCCCGGGATCGGGGCTGTCACCCCAGTGCCCAGCATCACGGCCTAGGACCTCGGGCTTGTCTTTAAAGTGGAGCTCGTTTTTTCCCTTACGGGAGTCACTCGGGTCTCTGAGTTCTCAAGGAGGAAAAAGAAAAAGAAAAAAATTCAGTCCTCAGACAGTTTTAGCAGTTTCATTAGAAAACAAGGACTCCCAAAGAGTCGTGGAGGTGGCAGCTCAGTGGGGTCTGTGTTTTGAGTTTTGATTTATATTTATATGATGTGGAGGGGCTCATGCATATCCACTGGATTCTGTGATTTGATTTACCCGCTCCCAAATCATGGGCAGGATCTCTTTTAGGACTTTCTTCCCATGATCTTTTAGAAAAGCCTATTGGGTGGGTGGGAAGAAAAGATGGTCCCATGCTTAGGGGCAAGATTAGGGGTTGATTCCCGGGATTCACCGGGTAGAAGTCGGGAACCTACTCCCCCAAGTAATGTGTTCTCTGGACTCCACTGGACTCAGTGCTGTGCCATGTCCCTTCAACCAGTGAAGAAATGTAATAAAATATTAAATGCAAATATTAAGGTGGAGGTCTTTTGAAGTGTGAGGTATTACCTGAGTGTTTTATTTTTTAATGTAGTGAGAACAGCCTACCTGCAGCCTGAAGGATGGTTAACTACAAAGAATCGTTCAGATCAGGAGACACAGCTACCAGGATATGCTGTACTTTTGGTTCTTTTAACTTTTTTGGTTGTTTCTGTTTTGTCTTTTGAGGCTGACTGTCAGCTAAGAAATTTTATTTCTAAAACTGAGGTATTAGCCCACTCAAAAATGGGAATAAAAATAGTACCAACTTCTTAGCTGTATTGGGGGGAAAAAAAGAGGTGATACCACGAAGCATTTGTAACTGCCTGGTAAAACTGCCAACTGATAGTAGTTATATTAAATAAACACATTTGTTAATGTTAAATATAACCTCTTAAGTCATCTTTCCATTTATTTTTCCTATGCAGTTTAAAGGTCCTTATGGTTCCTTTTTAGTCACAATGTTAAAAACAGAATAATATGGGAAATCCACCAACTCTTCATCACCCAGGTAGCTGATATAAATTCTCCAGATAGTTGGTAGGGATGGAGAACATTTTCACCTCGAATGCTTGTGTTTCCTTTTTGAACCACAAGGTGGCACACCACACCTCTTTCCAGCTACTGGTGTTCAGATTAGGAAACATTGTTACCCCCTTTTAGTTGCATAATACAGCTTCCGGTGGCCCTGGTGGTGTCTCTTTTCTAAATGTAGTTTCTCATTGATATCCATGAGGGATTGGTTCCAGGAATCCTTCCGTATAAAAAATGTGCACATGCTCAAGTATCTATAACATGGTATGGTAGATAGTATTTGCAGTATGACCTATACACATCTTTATTATACATGGTATCCTATACAGTGTGACTGCTATTGATGGAATTTTAGGGGACTATATTCAGTGGAGGTTGGTTGAATGCACAGATGGCACTCAGAGGGCTGAATGTATCATATATTCTTACAAAAAGTGGTTCCAAATATAGTTCCTTTGCCTTTGAAGGCTGTAACTTTATGCATTCTGTGTTGCTACCTTCAGAGCAAAGTGAGGGTTTTAAAGATAGATTCAACCTGTGCCCAGCTTTTATATATTTGGGGTGCAAGTATACACCAAGTGATGACCGTACTCCTATGACAGTCATGGGAAAAAATGATGTAAAGACATACACGTATTCCCGTTTAACATGTTCTCCTATTGATCACGTGCCGCCATGTCCCAATTTCTTTCTTAGAATCTTTCATTATGTTATTATAGTTGAGGCTGATTTGTGTTTTTTTTTTTTAAATAAATAAGGCAGACCATTTCGTTCAGTGTATTTCTCAAATGATGCAGTAAACGTAGAGATGCACACTGAGTCTTGTTTCAACTATCTCTGCTTTAGATGTTTGCATTGCAGCTGTCATTAAAGGATGCCATCTCGTCACACAGTCACTCAAGAGCCAGACCTTAGATGTGGAAGTCGATGTGTTATGCTCAGTTCTCTACAGCAATCACAACAGACTGGGCCGCCACAAGCCACATTTGGCCCTCAGACAGGTGAGGGGAAGGTCTTTGCTCTACATGGAGCCCGGAACTAATGAACACGAGGACCACACTACCACTTACTATTTTGTTATTTAGGGAAAATTCATACATTATTTTGATTCTTAACTCTAGAAGATACAATTACATCTTAGCTTTTTCAGTCTTTTATTTTTCCAAAATCATTTCAAAACATAATTTATAATCAAGAAGTATATTTCAAAGCTGGGTGTGGTGGTGCACGCCTTTAATCCCAGCACTTAGAGACAGAAGCAGGGGATCTCTGTGAGTCTAAGGCTAGCCTGGTCTAGGTAGTGAGATCGAGCACAGCCAGGGGTATGTAGAGAGACCCTGTCTCAAAAAATAAGACAGATGAACAAACAAAAAAGTGTATTTTGATTCTTTCCTGTTTAATTTTCACCATGTTTTGGCTCTTTTAACAATGCCTTTGTCTAGTTCAAGAGTAAACTAATTTAAACCCTAAAGTCTTAAAAAAGAAAACAGTTGTGGTTTGGTATTGTGGTTTACTTCTTTGGAGTCATAATCTAATCAGCAGTGTGTTGGTGTGAGTGGGCTTACAGTAAGTTGTGGTATAGAGTGATTTCATGTAATTTTTAGAGATTAAGGAAATCTTGTGAAAGGAAATCAGCTCCAGTACTAAGACTGCAACATGGCAGAGAGCTTCTGCAGCTATGTTCTGTATGTACCATTCTTGTATTCACTTTGCTAATTCTGCGAGTACCCTTTCAAAGCTCAGTGTTCTACTCACATTGTGACAGAGCCATCTTTCCAATATTTAGTTTTCATAAAGTTCTCTGTTGACACTGTGTTGAATATACAACAGTGAAAAGGACTGTTTCTCACTTCAGAATCATGCTTTCTGTTTAGCTATACTCCATTGCTTAAGGTCCAAGGGATGAAGATCCCCTCATCAAAGAGCATTATGGTCTTTCCCTAAATTTTCTTCTCTAGGGCACTTTTTACCGAGGTCTTCTAATCCAAGAACAAGCTTGTTTACTGACTTCCTTGCTGATGTTCTTAACTGTTTTCTTTCCCTTTCTCTCTTCCCCTCCCCTAAACCATAGTTTACTCACTATTTTCCAAGTATATAACTGTCTTGAACTGTCAATATCTTAAAAGATGGTGTCCGGACTTAGAAATTAAAAAAAAAAGATAATATGGCCTTCCCCCTCTCCCACAATGAGAAACTACTAACTCATGTTGTAAGAACTGGATTACACAGGTGAACAAAATGGACAAGTTATTTTGTTCATGGAAAGTTTATAGTATAGCTTAGAGGAAAGGATAGTCAGCCAGCCAGTCAGTCAATAATTGGTATGCCAGCTGCTAAGAAGTGCTATAGGGAAAAACAGAGAAGGGGAGACTACAGTTATTTTTGGTTTTGTTTTTTTGAGACAGAATTTTTCTGTGTAGCCCTGGCTGTCCTGAAACTTGCGCTGTAGATCATGCTGGACCTCAGAGATCTGCCTGCCTCAGCCTCCCGATTGCTCGGATTAAAGGCTCACCCCTGGCTGGGATTGCAATTTTAAATGAAACATATCTATTTTAGCATTTAGTTAAGTACTTTATGTTATTTATTATAGAAAATTAATTAAATCTCGAGTGCTTTCCTAACCCAGCTAGCTCCCAAACGATTGAGACAGAGACCTGTTGATTTACTTACCACGCTTAAGCACTGTAACTGAGCAGGAACGATTCATACTAATTTTCTAAACTACTCTGTTACTCCCCAGCCACATGCCCCAAGTTACTTGCCAATATTTGTTTTGTCTGGGCTGGATCAGCAGATCCGTCAGACCACCTCCTCTCTTTCCATCTTCTTTCTTCTCCTCTTTGGCCTTCATAGTCCCTGTCTGAGACCCCATGCCCAGGAACTGCTGCCCTGCCAACCTCTCTTCTGCCCAGCCTTTTTTTTTTTTTTTTTTAAATTAACCAATCCAGGATAATTGGGGAGCAAAGTTTACACAACACTGTTCAGTGTATGTGAGAATGCACTTGTGAAGACTGCAGCTAGATTTGAGGCTCAGAATTTAGCATTTTAGCCCCAGACCAATCCTCAACATCTATATTACTAGAAATTGGGATGTATCATATACCATGTTATCTGCTAGCATACCTTTTCTATCGTAGGTGTTCAGTGTAGTTCTGTGACTAAGTCACTTTCTTCATTTCTGCTTACAGACTGCTGAAACAGTTAGGAATTTGCTTTTCTGTTTTACTAGGCTCACAGCTGTAGATATGTTCCCTCGACAAATTATAATATTGAGACTTAATGTTTATTTTGGTCACTTTATAGCATTGAGTACACTTGGCAACTGGTAATTTTCTTGAATTGAGAAATTTATTGGGTTGGTTAAATTCCATCGTCATAAGCAGAAGCAGTTGTTCTGGGATTTGGGTTTCCTTGCCCTTAAATGAGAAGGTCTTGGCCGATCTCCATACGGTGAAAGTTTGCTTTCTTTGCATTCTTGGTCGTATCCTGGTGTTGTATTATTCACATCCTAATTTAAGCTGCTTCTCCTCCAGGTAGAACAGTGCTTAAAGCGTTTGAAAAACATGCATTTGGAGGACTCCGTTGAAGACCTGTCAGAGTTGTTGTCTGCCAGGTAGGTGGCCCATCGCTTTGTCAGGAGCACCCTTTGTATTCTCTGCTTGGTGCTGTGGTATAATCAACTATGCCAAGATGTGCACATTGTTTTAATAAGGGAAGCCTGTTGACTGCGGGGAGAGGGTGGGGCTGGTGGGGCACTGAAACAGGCTCACAGCAGGTTACAGTGAAAGAACGGTGGGGTGCTACCGGGCGTAACCACGTCAGGCTGAGTCTTCTCTTGAGTACCGCTGTAGAAATGCTGTGTTTAAAAATGAAAGTATGTCCTTTTCTGTTTTTGTCAAGTGAAACTCAGCCTGGAGCTACCAAAAACCGTGTCGTCCCCAGCCAGCCGGTGGTGGAGGTAGCGCTGATGAAAGTCTTGGGGGGCTGCAAGTTGTTGCTGCGCTTGCTGGACTGCTGCTGCAAGGCATTCCTGTATCCTTGACTGTGGGAACGCCTTCTTCTGAATGGGGGCTGTGGGTACCTGGAGCTTCTGCTGGAGAGCTGTGCTCTAAGGCAGTGTAACCTGTGGGAATTCTTTTTTTATTTTAAAGGTTTATTTATTTTTATTGTGCCTCAGTGTTTTGCTTATATGTGTATCTGTATGAGGGTGTCAGATCCCCTAAAACTAGAGTTATAGACAATTGTAAGCTGCCATGTGGGTACTGGGAATTGAACCTGGGTCCTTGGGAAGACCAGTCAGGCTTCTTAACCACTGAGCCATCTCTCAAGCCCAAAGGTTTATTTGTATGTTTTTATGTGTATGAGTATGTTGTCTTCATGTACACCAGAAGAGGACATCTGATTGTATCACAGATGGTTGTTAGCCACCATGTGGTTGCTGGGAACTGAACTTAGGACCTCTGGAAAAGCAGCCATTGCTCTTACCTGCTGAGCCATCTCTCTAGCCCCTGTGAGAATTCTTAATGCTTTGCCTTTTGGCTCCTCTTCCAGCAATGGCTGTTGTGGCCGGTGCCAGAGACTCTATGTCTCTATCTAGCATGTATTCTAAGAGCTTGACCATTACCATTTCTTCCTTTCAGACACTGACTGTAATGATAGGAGCTCCAGTAGAATGGGTATTTCTGCTTTTAGTGTAATGTGACTTTATTGCCATGTTAGTGCTTTAATACTTTCAAGGTTTTTACTTCCAGTTTATTTCTTCCATAATTGTTACTTACAAATCCCAAATTCCTTTGATTTTGAATTTTCACCTTAAACTGATTGTTCAGATTGACTGTGAAGCACTTGGGGTTGCAGGAATTCATTATTTTGAACCTAGTGATGGTTGGGCTGGTAAGCAGGTTATGGTATGTTCACATTTCTATATTTGTGTTTCCTTTTTACATGACCCAGGTTTGTTATTAGTATTCACACAGTTTCGTTTCCCACTGTTGGCCCTGGGATCTGAAGGCTGGGCTTCCCTTTCTTCCCGAACAGTTGATTTGCAGACTGTAAGCTGAGTGCTAGTGGTTATGTCAGTGGTGTGGGCTTTGCCTCTGAAACCACACAATCAGATTGACATTGAGGAGCTCAGAGTGTGAATTCCTAGGACCTTTGAACTATAATAATAGTAATAATAATAATAATGGTTATTGTTATTATTAGTAATACTGCAGTAGTAATATTGTAGTAGGCTTTTGAAAAAGCTGTTTCTGGGCTGGCCATGTTTTTTTTTTTTTTTTTTTTTTTTTGTGACAACTGGTTTCTAATTTTTTTTTTTATTTTTTTTGGTTTCTAATTTTAATAATAATTAGAAATACAAGTTGGCTTTCCTTGTGTGCTCTAGATTTTTCTGCCTGACTTGCTGTTCCTTTTGAGACGTATTTGGTTAATATAAATAACATTAGTAATACCTTCAAACTAAAGAAAGGCATTTTCTTGTGTGTGTGCATAAAATGGTTTGATGGATATCTAGAAACAGATTAGATCATTAGCTCTGATTTGAATGTAGCAAAACTATCAAAACAACAAAAACAAACCCAGAAGATTGTACCTTCAAACATAAACTTTGCTTTGATGTCCTCACCCAGATATCTCATTTGTATTTTCATTTTTTTTAAACTTTTTGTTATTAATTACAGTTTATTCATTTTGTATCCCCCCAAAAGCCCCCCCTCCCCTCCCAGTCCTACCTTCCCTCCCCCTTCTTCGCACATGCCCCTCCCCAAGTCCACTGATAGGGGAGATCCTCCTCTCCTTCCTTCTGATCTTAGTCTATCAGATCTCATCAAAAGTGGCTGCATTGTCATCTTCTGTGGCCTGGTAAGGCTGCTCTCCCCTCAGGGGGAGGTGATCAAAGAACAGGCCAATCAGATTATGTCAGAGGCAGTCCCTCTTCCCATTACTATGTAACCCACTTGGACACTGAACTGCCATGGACTACATCTGTGTCATTTGTATTTTCAATCATTTTTTTTCTTTTTTTTTAATTATTATTTTTTTTACATCCCAACTGCAGTTTCCCCTTTTCCTTTCCTCTCCTCTCCTCCCAACCACTCCCGCTTCAGGAAAGGGCAGGCCTTCTAAGTATGTCAGCCAGCCACAGCATATCAAGTTGCAGTAAGACTAGGCACCTCTTCTGTTAAGGCTGGAGGAGGCAACCCAGAAACAGGCAGGAGAGTCAGAGACAGCCCCTGCTCCCACTGTTAGGAGTCCCACGAGAAGGCCAAGCTATACAACTATAATATATGTGCAGAGGGCCTAGGTCAGCCCTATGCATGCTCTTTGGTTGGCGGTTCAGTCGCTTGAGCTCCTATGAGCCTAGGTTAGTTTATTCTGTAAATATTCTTATGGTGTCCTTGACCCCTCTGGCTCCACAGTCCTTTCTCTCCCTCTTAAGGATTCCCCCAAGCTCTGCCTAATGCTTGGATGTGGGTCTTCACATCTGTTTCCAGCAGTTTATTCTACTTATTTTTAATCAGAAGTAATAGCATTTGAATTACTAGTATTACTTTATTAAAAGAAAATTTAAGACAGGATTTCACTGTAGCCCAGGTTAGCTCTGAATTCATGATTCTCTTACCTTAGCCTCCCAAGTGCTAGAATTGTAGGTGTATATTAAATATTATTTGAAAATTTTTTTAAACTTTTGCTAGTTTCTAAAATGAAAAGGGCTTTATATTTTATGGATTAAAACAATGGTTAATGCTTAGAATCCAGAAAATAGAAAAATGTAAAGAACTTAAAATGTACCTAAAATCTCATCTAGATAAAATACCCATAGGCTTTTTATGTACACATCTCTTCAGGAAGTTTTGGTTCTGAGTAGCGTTTCATGCTTGGGTTTTTGTGTTTTGGGTGGATTAATCTGACATCTTGCAAATACATACCTAAGGCATTTTGTTCTGTTTTGTTTAACTTAAATGGCAGAGCCTGATAGCTGTTTATTTTCAGTTTTGAATCTTTATTATATAAATCTGCAGACTGTATTACTAGCTAATTCATGAGCTTCTGTTTCTTTCTAGGGTTCTTCATAAAGGACTTTTAAGGAGGCTGATTTCCTTATATGAACCATTGTTTGGATTGTTTCAGGAGGTCTCCAGGATTCAGCCCATGCCTTACTTCAAAGATTTTGCCTTTCCCTCTGACATCACTGACTTTCTAGGTCCCCCTTACCTTGAAGTCTTTAATAGAAAAACGCCTGCAGCTTTTGCCACTAAAGGAGTAACTAAGTTGCTAAACAAACTATTTTTAATGAAAGAACAACTACCAAAGATCAATGAAGACACTGTAGATAGAATTTCCAAAACATCTCAACAAATGAAAAGCAACCTACAGAGTAGTGTGGACCTGGGACAGCCAGTGAAAATGAGTAAAAAGACCAAAAAAGGTGAGTTCTTGGATAAGCACATCATTTCCTCCTTTCTTTTACATTTATTATTTTTTCTTTCTTTAATACTTTATTATAAGCCTTTGAAAGCATGATACAGTCATGCATTGTGTAGAAAGAAATTCAGAATCTCACTTGTTAAGCCACACTGATTATATTTAGGGAGGTATGAATATTACCCATTTTCAAAGCCTTCCTTCTAGTTCCTTTCTGGTCCTTTGCTTGATTCTCTTTTGTAGTGACTTGGCAGGAAATGTCATCTAGTTAGTATTTGCTGGAGGTTTGAAAGTAATGTGGCTGAGTTTTTCTTTTCTTTTAATTCCACAGAACAGCCTTCGGGATTTGACGTGCGGGCTCTCTGCACGAGGCTTCGAAATAAAGCTGCTCAGGTCTGTCTGGTTTAACACTTCTGCCAAGTTTAGAGGAAGCTCCTCAGTGAGGAGGGAGGTGGACTTTGCTCCGATAAGCTTGGTTGCACTCCTAATTCTCAGTGTGTGCTGTTGAATGAATGACACAGGTTTTTTTTTGTTTTGTTTTGTTTTTTTGAGGCAGGGTTTTTAATGGTCCGAGTTACTCCACTTAATGGAAGGTGTTCAGAAGCTTGTTAGTAGGCATTTCTGTGGGTTTTTTTTTTTTTTAAAGTAACTACATGTTCTACCTTAAGTATGGATGATGAGCAGTGAAGAGCACGGACTTAGAGTGGTCCCACTTCATAGTGGCCCCACTTTGTATTAGCTGTGTGTTCCCTGACCTCATTATACCTCCCTTTTCCACTCCATGCACCTCATAAGTGTGGGCTAGTTTCAGTATATGTAAAGTGTTAGGTAGAGTCTTGAGTATGGTGAACATATAGTTAATGGCAGATTTTGTTAGTAACAGTCATTATTTTTCTCTTCCTCCTCATTTGTCATGAGTCGCCAGTCATTCTTTTGGGGGTTCAAGCTTTAACATGATACCTTTTATTAGTGTCAGAAAATGTTATGGACTTGATGACTGATAAGTATATTAGTGTCTCCCGCCACCCTGTAACTGCTTGACTTTTCTTACCCTTTGTCTGGTTTCCTTTATGGGTTATTCTATTTTATTTAAGGACTCTTAGTCATTTCTAAGAAAGAACCCATAGTTCTTTATTGAACTTTTTAATGCAGATGGCCTCTTGCATTTTTATCTTGCCTATTTCATGAGTTCAGAAGGAGGAAGAATAATAGCAGATCCTTTAAGCACCTGTACTATCTTAAATGCTTTGTGTATTAACTTCCATAATCCTCAAAAAAGGCCCATGAGAGAGATGCTTGTGTTACTGCTTTCAAAGTTCAAAGGTGTAAACTGAGGCATAGAAAGTCTCAAAAGTTATCCAAGACACGTAGTGAATTGATAGGTGTCAGGTTTGAGTGCAGGCTACATGACTGCTTGTTATAGCAGTCCCAGAGAAAAATCTTTCAGTTCTGGTGTCAAGAACCGTGGTGTGTATGGGCCTTACCACCTCTGCAGAGCCAGTTTGTAGGGAGCTGGGCTGGTTCTGGTTGGTTAGCATCCTCCTTAATCAAGAGTAATTGCTCTCATATTATTAGTAATTGGCATTCAAATGCTCAGCTTGTTTTTAGAGCAAATTATTGATCATAAAAAAATACTAGTCTTCAAGTTCATAATAACTTCTTTAGGTTCCTGTTGAGTGTGAGAATATTTATTTACTTATTTATTTGACAGGGTCTTACTATGCATCCCTGGCTGGCCTGGAACTCATCATGTACACCAACAGGCTGACCTCATAGAGACCCATCTGCCTCTGTTTCCTGAGCGCTGGGATTAAAGGTGTGCACCACCACAAATTTGGAAATAAAGTAGGCTTTCGATGGAGGATAGGTAGACTTGGCAGGTGGTGTAATTTTCATAATGTAGAAAAAGCTAGTAAAATCCAAAGTAACTTATTGTAGAAAGGACTGGAGCAAAGATGCTTTCTTGAAAGTGGTGCAAGGTCAGAGTGTGCACACTTAGTCACTTTATCCTAGCCACTGACTGACTGACCTGTCTAACATGCTGGGTGCTTTCCAGGGTTGCCTGACTTCATGTTTTCAGTAGCATTTATGACCTATCTTGAGGATTGTTCCTGGGGCATAGAAATAAGTGAAAAATAAATGTAGTCAAGTCAGGCCTGTTATCCTCACTACTCAGGAGGCTGAGGCAGGAGCCTCAAATGGCAAATTCAAATCCTCTCTGAACTAGAGTGAGTTTAAATCAGCCTGGGTAAGTTGTTGAAGCCTTGTCCCAGAATTAAAACAAAACAAAACAAAAACCAAAGGGCTGGGGATATAGGCCACTTGCAAAGTATGTACAAGGGTCCTAAGTTCAGTCTACAGTAAAGAAAATAAAGTCAATAAAAATAACCTCCCTAATAAACAAGAAATCAAGGTAGCTCAGTGATGTCATTATAAAAGACTTGTGATTTTTTCCCCCTCATCATTAGACTTGACTACTATTTAATGTTTTATTGTACACGTTACATATATGTCAGAGTATTTATCTCGGGTTTCCTGTGCACATGAAATATAAAGGGGGATATGTGAAGTATTTAACTTTGTAGAGGGGTAAAAAGTAGTGTTAGTAGAATAGATGAAAAGGATTAAGTTTCCTTTCAAATGAACTTATTTAAAAAGTTTTTAAAAATGAATCAGCTTTCAAAACTCTTGTCCTTTATTTACAAGTCACTACTGTTTTCAATTTATTTTTCCTCACCTTTTTACATTTCAGGAGACCAACTATGACTTTAAATATTCTCAGTCCACAACAAAGGCAACCAAACATCCCTGTCAGAAACTGAGAAGAACTCACTGGGCTAACAGTATTGTGCAAAGAATCCAAGTGACCAAGACTTTCACCCAACTTTCTGAAGAAATCCAAATGGCAATTGTGTGGTCACGGAAAAAAAAGCTCAAGGCTCAGGCCACCTATCTGGGCAACAAACTTCTTAAGAGTAACAGACTTAGACATGTGGAAGCTCAAGGGCACAGGTAATTATATTAAAAACTCCTTCCCCTTTTCATTAAAGTGTACACCTGCACATTATCTCCCTAGTTTAAAATGGGATATCTAGCAGCCCTTGGGGTGCTAAAATAAGACCTACTCTACAGTTTCATGTGTTGCTAATGTTAAGTCTGGACAGTTGTGTCGGGAAGAAGAAAGTGAACTAACAGTTATCTGGATTTACTAATTTATGCTGCATTATTCTCACCGGCTCATTTCAGAAAGCATTAAGAGAGTGCCTATTGTATTGAAAGCCCAGGCCAACAGCAATGGGTTGTTCCTTCTGTAGATGCTTATAGCAGCCAGATTGTCACACTGATGTATTCAGGTTATTGTGGTTTTTACATTCAGATGGAACAGTTCAGAATAGTGAGGGAACAAATTATAATGATGGTTAGCAAGAGGGGTGACAAGCAGGTTTATTGGTTAAAATGGTCTCTACTTCCCAAAGTTATAGTGACCATAATGTCCTATTGCTGTTTCATTAATACATTTTTTCTGTAGTACATTTTGTAAAACATTTAATGTCCATAGTAATCTGGAAGGTAGACAATGTTATTCCTGTTTTATACATGGAGAGATAGTTTTGCTCAAGATATTGGAACTGGAGATCTAGAACTCAGTTCAGGTCGTCTGATTCTTGATTTTGTTTCTACTGAGATGCACCCACTTTTACCCAATGAAAAGTCACTGCTTCTGGTCATGGCTAGGAAACAGGGATAATGAATTGCTTATTATGTAGGGTATTCTAAAATGACTATATATTTTTTTAAAGTAAGAACAAAGGGATTTGGGTAAGGCACAAAGACCTTTGTTAATCTTTACCAACAGTGATAAACTGTGAGGTAGCGAGGCAAATGCCTAGTCTCATCAGCTGAGTCCTGATTGTAAGCTTGAAGGGTATGCACTCAGGTCACCTCACAGCTGTCAGTTTGTCTCCGCCAGAAGGCCCCTCTGCACTTTATCCTTTTTTCTGTTCACTTCCTGCTACAACATGAATGTAGCCAGCAGATTATGACACACGCAGAGCTTTTCATTTGTGATATTTTGCCATTTCCACTCGTTTACCCCAGGAACAGATTATCAGGATGAGGGAAAGGCCATGGCTCCCCATTGTGAGCAAGCTCACACCATTTGTGACCTCACTAGGCAGTTTTGAGAGTTGAGGGCAAAATGGAGGCAAATCTGCCTGCATCCTGAATCAGAGAGGGAATTAGGCTCTTGGGTTGAAACTCCCATTTCCTTATTTTGTGTTTGAGGTTATACATATATACAAGGCTAGGACTTGTAATAAATTGTGTACTTTTCCATTGGAAATTGGTGGAGACAGTGCTTGAGAACTTTTTAGCATCATAACTGAGATTTTTTTTCTTTTGTCCTTTAGTTTGCCAAAGAAGTTACAGTGCATGAAAACATCTCTTTGCAACTGCCTTCTTCGAGGCACTTCAAAGCATCCTCCCAGACAAAGAAGATCAAAGCATAAAGTTTTATCGAGACAAAGAAAACCGCAGAGAAAGTTGCAGTCAACTTTTTTAAAGGAAGCCCAGCAGGTCCCTGAAGGGACTCTGAAGAGCACTGGGGGCACCAGTGCTAAGTGCAGACACTCAGGTGGGACAGTTCAGAGGTCAGATATCTGTCCTAACAGAAAGCAGGTCTTGAGAAGACTTTCAAAGCCTGGCCTAAAAAAAAAGGAGCTGGGGATCCATAGGAATCCTACAGGGGGCAGTGGAAATGAAACTGGCTTGTGGATGAAGAGACAGATAGATAATGCACCAGAAAGTGCTAAGGAGGCAGATGACATTGATGATATTTTCGCTTTGATGGGAGTGTAGATGTACCTATGTGAAAGTTCTGAGCAGTTAACAAAAGCTGGCTCAGTGTTCTGTTTTAGGCGGGACTGCTAAGAGCTGGAAACACTGCTTGGGCTGGGAGCTGCTTCTGTGCAGGAGTCTGCAGGAGCGCACACCAGCTCAATAAACATTCACAGCACCTTTGTGTAAGTTAATCAGATAGTGTGTATTGGCTTTGACCGTGTGGTGTATTAAAATATGAACAGTCTATCAGAGTCTACCCTGAGGAACACATCCTTCTCAACTGAAACAAGCAAGTTTTTGAAAATGAGATGATTTTATTCTCTCTAGGGAGTTAAAATCTGAATGAGTTAGCAAAATCTTATATATCTGAAGTTAAACAGCAAGATTGGAGAGAAGCAAAGACGTACCATAAAGGGTCACTTGGTCTCACTGGCCCCATTCCCTTTCTAAAGTTTTTACATTTTGTGTGTGTGTGGATGTCAGGATAACTTGTGAGAATTGGTTCTCTCCTTCACCCGTGGGTCACAGGGGTGGAATTCAGGTTGTCAGGCTTAGCAGCATGTGTGTTTACTCACTGAGCCATCCAACCTGCCCAGGTCCTCCTTTGGGGTAATGGGGTAACAGTGTGAGTGGATGCTATGTTATTAAAATGAATTACCAAGAGATCTGCCATTACTCAAATGGTTAAAACTATTATTTAATCTTCATTTTGACACTGTACCGCCTAAGGGAGTATATGAAAAGGCTTTGGTGGTTTCCTTTTTCTTGTTCCTATGAAATGCAGCAAAGAAATAGGTAAGTGTATGACAGGAATAAGGACAGTCATATATTTATAACCTGGTATCAAGGCCTTCACCTGACTATGTGTACATATCTGTACAGTTGCCTCTGGAAATGAAAAGTCATGAATTACAAAATGAGCTGTCCTGCCCATGAGAAAATGTAATCAGGGAAAATCTGTTCAACACTCAATTTCTCCAGGCCAGCAAGAGGCAGGAGGGGTGAACTGAGGAGAAAACACAGGGAGCCTGCCCCTTGCCCTCTGTAGTGACCAGCTGTCTAGTGACAGCACACATCCTAAAGCCTGCAAGCCTAGGCACAGTTGGACAAGACTGTCTCCAAGGCCTGAGGGTGGGAGTGGTGGGGTGTGAATCTGGACTTTGCACACTCACTTCAATGAGAACACAGCTACTTAATGTTCTGAAACTTTCTGACCACAAGTACGAGTCTCAAAAAAACTTACAAGTTTGAACATGTCTTACTTGGGAGTCTTGGACTTGAGACATTCCACTATTGAAGTCTGCAAACAGCCACAACTTGCTACAAAACCTGTAATCTGAAATACTTCCAGCTCCTAGCATCTCAGTAAGGGCTGAAAGGAACATCAGGTGTTAAAGTTCAGTTGTTTTAAGTGCCCTGTGCGAGAATTTGTGTACTTTCAGATCCTCTTGACACTGCTGTATCAAACCCTGTTGAGTAGGGCTGGATCTCGCCTTCTGCTATGGGAACCTGTCCCAGCTTCTAGGCTTTTTTGTGTGATCTGCGTGTGTAGTGTATGTGTGTGTATCAGTGTATGAACCCCTGGGCACTTGACAACTGGGAATGGAATTTAGTGCCTCAGATATGCTAGGCCATCATTTTACTGTTGAACTCCATTCCCTTGCATTAGAGGTCCATGTCTTGAGGCTGCTCAGAAAGTCCCTCAGGACCAAGCTCCAGTGTATGAAAGCATGCTGGGCAAGTTTTCTTCCATTTCAACACTCCTATTTCTTGGCCACCTCACAAGTGTACTGCCTTGGGAAGCTTTGACAGACAGCTCTGCTTTTGGCAGAAGGATGCCTTCCAGTATAATTCATTTGACACCTATGCTTTGCCTTGTGAAAAATTTTTTTACAGTGTAAAAGCCACAAAGTTGTGCAGTTATAACCTCTAACAGCAGTCTCATTTTGAAATGCTAAGATACTTGATGAAGGGTTGATGCCTTTATAAAATGTGCTCCTGTGAGCAGCAGGTCAAAGCTAGTCTTTCCGTTCTGAATCTACCACAATGATTCTAAACGGTTGTGACTTGTGAATTAGTTTCCTCACTTACCTCTAGTTCCTGTTTATTCTTGCTACTTCTTTTAAGGTGGGATAAAAGCTTGTGAGTTTTACTGTGTTGGTTTGGATTTGTAAACACGCAGCTGTCGTCAGTATAACTTGTTAGTCTTTATAGACAAGGCGCCGATAGCCACCATGGAGGTGAGAAAAAAAAAATCAAATGATTTTTCCCAAGGACCAAGTGACAGCAGACGCTAGGAGTGGAACCTGAATCTTGGGTTTTGATTATTATCATTCTGTACTCACCCAAAGGGCAGCGGTTCTGTTCTCACATGACTGCTGTTTCCATGGCCTGGCAAATTAACAGTTTTTTCATATTTGAATAAAGACTAGAAGAGTTATGGGCATACATGTAGTCATTTACTTTTCTACTTATGCATGCTTTACAGAAATGCACCCCCCCTTTACCTAGTTCACTTTTACATTTACAACATTAAAGACAATAGACATTTCTAAGAGAAAAACCCAATTTATCAAACCTGTTTACATGGTAGGAGGGTCTTACTTCACAGATTTCTGTTGTTGGACTTGTCAGTTTGTTAAAAGAGGAAAGCCAGTTAGCATGTCCTAATGATCAATATGATTTAATTATTTATAACCCTCACACCCAACAAATTCATTCTTCACGATAATCCAGGTTTTAAGCTGAACTTCCTTCATTGAAATTCACAATATTTAAAACAATATTGGAATTCTTCTAGGTGTTTAACTCCAATTGACATGAAGAACTTTGAAACTTTATCTTTTCTGGGAGCATTTACTTAAGACTTCCTGTTATATCTGCTATAAAGCATTTCAACAGATGTATTCCAGAGTAGGTCACTGCACTGTGAAAAGAAAAAAAAAAAAAAAAAGACAAAAAAAAACTTAATTTTCTCCCTTACCTCAGAAGTTGCAACACAATCTCAATTCGTGCAACCCGTTTTTTTTTTAAACAAACTCTTACTGTCTCTCATGATGGGGAGGGCAGTGTCTTTTAGTCTGTGCTATCTTCCTTCTCCTTTGTCAGTTTCATGCAATATTCTATATCTGATGATCTACAACATCCAATCAATTTCAGGATTCTAAATGTTTTACCACATCTTCCATTTCACTTTGTTCTCCAGAGTAGGTGTTGATATTAGTTTGATCTTTTTGTGATAAAAATTCAACGACTTTGAAATATTTTTAGGTTAGAAAATGTCACATACTGAGACTTATGTGTGCCACTTCACTCAGGCAAGAAAACCCTGGTTTATTAGGCTGAAGTCTTCATGCAGTGCTGCTAGTTGTGTTAGCGAGTATAGCATTTTAAATTTTCTGGCCAAATCTACCCTGCTGAAAACAGGCTTGTTTACAACTTCTACGACTGAAGTAAGCTGATCTAACTTAAAGGAGAGCTACAAGCCGGATGTCAGATACTAACTGGCACTCTGCACGCATGTGCAGTGTTTCTGTTAACTCGGCGCTGCCTCAGAGTCAGTTCTAATCCGTTTGGCAATTTACTACACAAAAAATGCAGAAGCAACTACTATGCCTACTTAGATCTTTTCTCCATGTCATTTATAAGGTATTGTAGTATTAATCTGTATGGGGGCTTCACAGTTATACTTCTCTGTTGTGTTGGGCCAGAGTTCACGCATGAAAATTATCACTTAGTTTTTGTTTTTAGGTTTAAAGCCAAACCTTTCCAGATTAAATGTCTCTATGAGCATATTCCTATAAATGATTGGTGTGTTAAAGTGAATGTTAAAATTCTTTCAGGGCAGCAGGCCTCCATGTATCAGTTCATAGATTCTGAATGTTGGGTGACCTGCAGGGCCTTGGTCACATGTGGTAAATATGTTTGGCAGCAGTAATTCCAGGGTCACATCTAAAAAAGCAAATGCCCTTAAAAAACACCAGGAATCCAATAATGTGGATCTTAAGTTTAATCCTGCCACTTACAACTGGCAAGAAAAGAAATCATGTATTTAAAGTGTATATATCAGTCACAATACATGACCCGTCTAGTGACATTGACCAGTGAGAAAATGAAACAAGTTGCTTTAAAATTGGTAGCCTCTAGCAGAAACCTATAGATATCATACAAAACCATGGCTGCCTGATCCTAAGGCCCACGCTCTTCCCACTTCAGCAGATACCTCTCTGTAACTAACCTCTCTGTAAGTGATGATTTTTCGCTTGTAACTGTCTATGAGAAACAGGCATGTTTACTGTGAAGATCAATGATTGTATGTGCAGCAATCCCTCCCCCACTATCAGTTTTCACAGAGCTCTAGTTAATGTCAAGCTACATTCTGACAGGACTGCTCTTCGGCATACAGTTTACGAATACAGGAGTGTGGGGCTTCTGCCTCATCGGCCCCATTTTTGGAACTCCGTAATCCCACTGTTGTAGCTTCCCAAAAATTTTAACTTTCCTAGTCACAGTATGTTGTTAATTCAAACAAAGTTTAGAGAAGCAAAATTTACATATTTTTTCAACATAGCTATATATTAACCATGATTTGCTAGTTTAACTTTGTGTGCTTTTTAAGCCTATTTTATTTCATACTAAACAGTTAAAATAAATGGCTGTTTTATATGACAATGCTGAGGGTTCTGGGAGGAATTAGGATGTTACTTCTGTCTCTAGGATTTCCATTGAACTTGAAGGGTAAAAGTAAAGAAACAGGACAGACATGAATGTAGGTGAATGGAGAAGAGCATTTTGTAGGAATAAGAATGGGGATCCTGAAGGGCACATCATAACCTCAATTCCAGTTTGATTTAGACTGATAACTAAAATGGCTGCGAAGGGGACAGTTCCATCTACACAAAACTTGTTACTTGGCTTCTTATTTTCTCACAGATTATCACCATAAACAAGTCAGAGCAAGGAAACTAGAGACTGATGGTTCAGCTGCCTCAGCATACATTACTCACTGTACCCAAGATGCACAACAGAAGTAAAAACCCAAGTTTTTCATGAAACCACAGTGTCCTCAAATTTACCAGCTCAGAAAATACCTGTCTGTCCAGTTTAATTCAAACTTTAAACATTTTTTCTTCTTTATATAGGCCTATTGTATATTAAAAATTTTAATACTTTTTTCTTTTTTTAAGGGAAGAGAGGCTTACTATATAGCCCAAGCTGGTCTTGAACTATAGTCATCTTGAAGGAAAATTTTTCCTGTAAATTTTCAGGCAAACTTTGCAGATCAAATAAATTTATGGTGTGAATGAGCTTTTTATATCATTTAGATGAGTAGTTTGAAAATAAAAAGCTCATCAGGTGGAAGTGCTTGTTCGAAAGCCTGATGCCTTGAGTCTCAGATGCCACAAAGTGGCAGGAAAGACTCTAAAAGGATACCCTCTGACCTCCACAGGCACACCACCTCATGCATGTGCCTGCAGAGACAATGATAGATAAAGGTAAAAGTTGGTTTGAAAAGTGAAGTTTTCATTTCTGCCATAGCCTAGGGTTGAGCTAGGCTGAAGTAGAAAGAGAATGAAGTACCTATAAGGAAGAGGCAGGTGACAAAAGAGAGCAAAGAAGTAGCAGACTGTACTGACGACCCACAGCTGATCAGTTTTCCAAGTGGAACCTAATCAAGGAACACTGATTTCACAGCAAAGGCTTTTAGTCCGAAATGTCATTGAGAACAATCTGACTCTTACCTTACAGGAAACAACTGAGGAAAACAGCCTTGTGTTTGCGTGTTAACAAATTTCTGGATCTGAAGCACTTGTTTGAAAAGATAGCCCTTGGAAGATTTGTCAATTTTTGTTAATATCATCTACAGAAAAATAATTTAAGTATTAGAAATAAAAATATAGTTTTATACATTTTAACTACAATCTTTCAGTTAAGCTAAGTTGCGTAAATTTCTTAATCTCTACTACTTTCTCATCTATAAAATAAAAACAAGCCATAAATAATGTGCTGTGATGATGACATGTGCTAATATATATCCCATATAAAGTGTATACTGTGTGTCTGCTACTTAACAATCTTTTGCCACACACAAACAGGTCTTGAACTTTTTTTAAAGATCAGTGAGAATCACTGAGCCACATTTATAAAAGACATCAGCTATTCCAGGTGATTACAACGTATCTACAATATTTAAACGAATATAACCTAGCTGAGCCACATAACACTGCCAATAATGTAACAGTTTCTAATCAAAAGTTCAATTTTACATATAATGCTCTAAAGGAAAAATTAGAAGTTGGGTTTATTTGTTGGCTATAACTACTATAGTTGTAATCTTGGTAAATGTACAATGTTACTTATCCAACTACAAAATAGTAGAGGAAGGTCAAAGCATGTGTAATTACAAATCAAGGAAAAAGTGAAATTTCAATCTCTCAGATTTTCCTGGGAAGTATCAAACGTGTGCATGTGCCCCAGCAAATATTCTATCATTCAACCATAACTCCACTAGGATAAAATTTAAAGTCAACTTTTTGATTGTTGTTTCTCCCTCCTTCTTGGGTACTTGGGTTACGGCTGATATCTCATTTCCTTTTCCAAAGACGAAAATAATATTTCCTTCAGTTAAACTGAATGAAATCCATGTTTGATAATATTCAGTCATTTTTACCCCAATTCCTTGATGCATTATAACAGTGTCCCTAACACTTCATAGGACTTCGGCAATCCCAAGAATTTCATAGCTTCAACAAAACTGGCTGACAAGTCACATGGCTATGTTCATATGACACTTCACTGCTTTAGTGTAGTGGTTTCTGACAGGTTTTTGAAAAGTAAAAATAATTGAGTTCCTCACTTTTCTTAAAAAGTCAGTTAATCTGGAAGTATTACAAAGCAAAATTAATGTGATCTGCATTTTAGTGAAGGTCAATTTTATGCTAGTAGGAAAAAACCTAATGAGATATTCCTAAAATAAATTTTTAAAGATACTTTTTATTTCATATGCACTGGTATTTTGCCTTCATGTATTTCTGTGTGAGGGTGTCAAAACCCCTGGAACTGGGGTGATAAACAGTTATAAGCTACTTTGTAGTTGCTGGGAATTGAACCTGGGTTTGCTGGAAGTGCTCCTGATTGCTGAGCCATCACATTTCTCCAGCCCAGAAAAGAATGTATTTTTAAGAATATAAAAATTCTACTTGTGTGTGAAGACTTTGGTTTGTGAAATTTATGTTGCTGTATTCAAATCTTCATTAAGTACTATGCCAGGAGCTGGTGTTCAAGAGCTGGGAACATATTTTCGACAAATTTTTGTATTGTCATAAGAAAACATCATGGAAGTAAAAGCATTTAAGAACACTAAATGAGCAGCTTAAAAAACTGACTGTATGTTTAAGAGCTTGGGTTGGAGGATGCCTGCAGCATGTCAAGAGCACATGCTGCTCTTTCGAGGACCTGAGTTCAGTTTCCAGCACCCCTAGTGAGTGGCTCACAACCTGCTGTAACTCCAGCTTCAGAAAAATCTTTTACCCTCTTCTGGCCTTCACAGGTATCCCCATATATGTGGCACATTCTTATGTATATGTATATACATGCACACTCCATAAATTTAAGCTTAAAACTAAAAGATGAGAAAAAAGTATGAAAGTGTCATAGAACTTAAAGGCACTTTGTTCGATTTTTTTTTTCTGTGTGTATATGTAATGTATACTTGTGTGTATAAGTGTGTGCATGTATGTGTGTATGTGCACACATATCTGCCTGTGGAGGCCGGAGGAGGACATGTCTATTCTATCATGCTCGCCTTTTTCCTTTGAGCCAGGGCCTCTCACTGAACTGGGAGCTAGGTTGGCAGCTAGCCAGCTGTGTGTCCTCTACCTCTACCTCTTAGAGCACCGGGGTTATGAGCATGCAGTGGCCACACAGCTTTTTATGTGGGTGCTGAGGACTAGAACTTAGGTCCTCATGCTTTTGTAGCAAGCATTCTTAACCATGGGCCATCTCCCAGCCACTGCTTTATCTTCTGAGAAATACCTGCTCATTACTAATATATATTTGCATATTCATAGGAATCCTAAACTGTGATTTCTAACTGCCACCATGAGTCTAAAGAAGACTTACCACATAAGGCAATGCAAATTCTTCACACATTTCTATGGCAATTTTGTCTACCTCTGTAATTCCAACAACACTATCCACTAGTAAAAATGTTCTCTTCAAACTGTAAAAACAGAAAGAAAATTAATAGCAGTATAAGATATACTCAGTCACCTGTCTCTCTCATCCTAGGAACTTCATCCTGTAGTCCAATAGAACTCAATGTAGTTTATAGTACTTCCAATAACCAAATTTGCCAAATACCAATTTGTTTCAATAAGAACATATTAAGCTGATCAAAGTTTGACACAAAGATAAATGAGACCCTCCTGTAAGACCTTAAAGTCTAGTGGAAAAAGGAGATAAAAATAAAATTATAATTTTTAATATTAACTTAATTTTGCATCATTTATATGTAAAACTATACCAAAATGTCTCTCTATACATATACACATATATCCATATATATATCTATATATAGATATATATATATATTTTTTAAATTTGTGATGCTAGGATTAAATCCAGAGCCTTTTAGCAAGTCAGGCAAGTACTCTATTACTGAACTACATCCCTAGTTCTTTTTTTATGAATACCTTTTTGCTTCAGAAGCCTAACATTATTTTCCTCAAGATTGTGATTCTTGAAACATTATTGCTTGATTTCTTTTGGAGACCAAAGAAGAAAGATAACATTTTCAGAGTCTGTGACGACTGAGAGGACAGAGTTTACCGAATTTTATTTAAATCAATTAGCTAATAATTTTCATTTTCAAAATTAGCCATTCATTTTTAAAAAAATGAATGAACTAACCGTCGAATACTCTATAGTTTCAGCTTGATAAAATAAATGAAGATTTTTCTAGGCTAGGAAGAAGCTAGACAGGCAGCGAATAGCCTGGTCCTCAATATTGTAGAGTTCTATGAGGATAAAATGTACCAAAAGTCACTCGTCTGATCATCTGTAACACCTGTTATGTGTAGAGCACCCTGATTTAAAAGTGCTTTGGGGCTAAATGTATAACTATTGTAAGAAAAAAAATCCTTACTTCTTTCGTTCCTTTAGATAGGCCTCTACCATGTCAACAAAGTCTTCGGGTGCTCTATAGCCATACCCTGGCATGTCCACCAACGTAAAATATTTTCCAACTTTGAAAAAATTCATTTTCTTTGTGTGTCCCTGATAAAGTAAATGAAAAAAATAAGGGTGTGTGTGGCTTAAAATATGTCCTTTATTTCATGACTAGAAATGCTTTCTATTCAATCAACAAATACTTATTAAAAATATATATTCTGAGCTACCATGGCAACAAAGGAAAAAAAGTGGAGAGAAGTGGCCACCAATAATTAAATTGTTTCAATTTGTTTTTTTTTTTCTTTTTTAAATAAAGTATGTTTACCTTAAAAACATTACATTTCATTTTGAAAATACATAGACAAAATATTTTAGGGTCTTTCCTATTTTGCTGTCTATGAAAACCACCCAGATTTGGGCTGTATGTTTGCCATTAGCCAATTGTCTGATATGGAGGAATGAATTACAGTGTTGATCAAATGTTTATCACAGATCCAAAGTTTTACATTTCTTTTCTGCAGACTAGTGTTTCCATAAACCAAAATGTTTTGCATGTGTGTTTTAGTATCCTCATGGATAATTTTTTAAAGAATGCACAACACCACAGTTACTAAGTAACAATAAAACTAAAATTTCTAAAAAAGTGTTCAGCAAAGATAAAATATGGCTGCTTATGCTTTTGTGTTCATGAATCTCTTAGGACTCAGTAAAGAAGGACAGTTATTAAAGTCAATTGTTTGATCTAAGATACTATCAAAGGACTTTTTATACATGATGATGAAGTTCTTGATTAGCTTATTTGTCCATTTGTTAGAAAGTGTTGTTAGAACTGCATATTTGAGAATGAAAAGAATAAACCTTCCTTAACTATTGTCCTCTTATACAAGATAATGCAATTCATCCTGTCTAGAAGTCATCCTTTAGCGGGCTAATGTGGTGAGGAAAAAGAGCAGTGAAGACGAAGTGGGGAGCAAAAAGTTAGTGGTTTCATGAATGCTTAAACTTAAGGAACGGGGTGGGACAGCGAGCATTACAGCTGGTGGAAGTGTTCTGTCATCCAGACTAACGAAGGTAAGGGGATCTAGGGGTGAGTTTTGAGCAAAGGTTATTTTAGGCATCAACTGAATTTGCATCATTGAAAAGGATGTGGAAGGAAGGAGAAAATAACAGAATCAGTGCAGGAGAGCACCTCTGAAGAAAAGCAAAGCGTGTCCTTGGGTAAGACTATACATGTCTGGAACAAATGCAAGAACATATGGGAGTGTGAGAAGGTATAAAAGATTACACAAGACAAAGCAACTTAAGCCCATTTTCCTCCCCTATAACTAGTGTAGAATTAGTCATTCACGTAAAGAAACAGAAAACAGCAATAAAATACTTAATTTGGCAACTAGGAAGATTTAGAAGGGTGCTTTCCTCAAGATATTGGCAATACTCCTGAAATTAATTCAACCATACTTCCTTTTTTTTTTTTTTTTTTTTTTTTTTTTTTTAAGGGAAAACAGACACTAATGATATGTCTTACCTTATTACATGTTTAAAGGAAATCTCTTGTCTAGGAACTTAGAAATCATGATCTCTTGCATTTTTCAAATTTAGTAAATTCAAGAGATGCCCAGCATACCGGTTTCTTTGAGATCCTGACTTCTACATCAGGGGCCTGGGAAAATAAGGCCTTTATCAAGGAGGATTTTCCAACATTGCTTCGGCCAATGAAACACACCTGGTACGAGGGGGGAAAGGAGAATGGGGTACTTAGAGAACTGACTAGCGGTTTATTTATTATACGCTGTATTTTCGGATTTGGAGAGATGGGTCAGTCGTTCAGTGCACTTGGTGCCAGAGGACTCTAGTTCAAGTCCCAGACCCCACGGCTGCTCGCAGCGGCCTGAAACTTCCAGTTTCAGGGGGATCTGATGCCCTCTTCCGGTCTCTGAACGCAACGAGCAAGATTGTGGTGCACAGGCATACATGCAGGCAAAACACACGGAAACTAAAATAAAAATTAAAAAAACAAAAAACAAAAAAAACCACCACTGTCTGCTCTTCCGGAGGACCAGGGTTCGATTCCCAGCACCCACCGTGGGCACTGCCCGCCAGTGGCGCATCCACACCGGGTGTTTTGTCTTAAAAAGCTCTCTCGTTGGGCGATAGGAAACGCGCCCCGGCGAAACCGAGCTCTGGCACCCACAGGAGACAGGCGGCTCTCACCTCCGACTGCTGCAGGCTCGGGGCGTGGTCTAGGCGGACCGCGGAGCTGAGGTACTCGATGCGGTTCCGGGCCGTGGCCGCGAACACGCTCTCGGCCCTCGCGAGGTCGTCCAGGCTCGGGTCGAAGAGTCTCTGTTCGATAAGGCCTGGAGCGGCGTCCGCGACGAGGTGCCGCTCCAGCTCCCGCAGAGGGTACACTACCTTCGTTAGCCGTTTCTGTGGCAGCTTCAGCACTTCAGCGAGGGCAAGGGGCGTGCTGTAGGCCCGGGGCCAACGCCCCAGCGCGGGCACCATCTCAGGGAGCCTTCCCAGTCTGTGCCACAGCCCGGCGGCCGCCATGTTTCTTTCCCAGAAGCCTCTGGATTGGATTTTTAGTCATTGGATTTGGACAGCGCAAGTGAGAATCTCACTGCCGCGACGCCTGCTGGGAATTGTAGTTTTCTAGGGCCTCGCCTGCTCAAACTTTTCGCCGCCAAAGACTTCGAGGATGTCGGGAACCAGAGGGTGAAAAGCCCGCTGACTTTCTTTAACACCTTAGCTTTACCAACTATGCATCAGATTGGTGTGTTTTGTGAGAAAGCTTTCAGCGGTTTCCAGAGGCCAAAAACTACCTCGTTCTGTGGTATTTGATTCTCAAGGGAAGGAGCCATAATGAGTAGCTCTAGTGGATACCAAGCCCGTTTTCTCTTCTGTTTCCCGACGTCTTAACGATGATTGACGTTTATCATAAGTTCACATCACTGAGAAAAACACGTTTGCAAAATTAAGTGAGCTGGTGAAAAATGTGGTTGTAATATCAACTCATTTTCCGAGAAGACTCTCTGGCAGCCATGGCATTTGAGCTGCAGTTGAGAACTCAAAATACGATCCATAAACCAGAACTGTAATGGGAAGGACAGGCGGCATTTGAAGCCTCAAAATGAACCCATCTCCTCCAACAAGGCCACACCTTCTATTCCATTCCAAACCATTCACAAACCGGGGACCTAGTATTCAAACACATGAGCTGGTGGAGGCCATTCTCATTCAATTCACCACAAGCATTTAATCGTTATTCCCCACTGTGCCACTACATCATTTCACACAAAACTTTAGAGCGATGACTTAGAGCCAACATATGCTATGTTTTCCATGGACACATGAAACGCTTCCCTAATTTCCAGTATAGGCAAAAGTTCAAAGAGGAGACATGCATAGCAGTTAGACTTACTGCCACTGAGGGTAGAAAACCAGAATGGGGAAGGGAATTTAAGAGTCCCGTTAGAGTTGCCCTGGGACTCAAAGACTACTGAAAATTGTGAAAGTTCAGAAAAATCAAGCCAAAATCAGTATTGGAGAAGATCACATCTGGTAAATGAATCTTGCAATAGGGTTCCATAAGTACTCCGAATGTGGTTGTTGGCATCATCTTGGTTCCTGGAGATATTAGGAATCCTCATCTACCTTCCTACATCAGGGGTTTTTCTGGGCTAAGATTGAGAAGAAAATTTAGCCCTAGTGAAGAAATGTAATGTAGTTTAGAAAAACATGGTGTGTGTACAGCATAACAGTGTTCAAAATGGAATTCCTAATATTTTCTCCTTTTCCTTTGTTCTTCTCGTTTTGCATTCATTCCTTTCTCAGTAAGTGACAGCTGTATTTCTTCAATTGATCCAGCCAAACTTTTTCTGACTTTTTTTGAGGGAAAGTCTTGATTTCTTTGCTTATATATCACACTTAATCTATTAGCAATGTCGCTGATTTAAATCTTTAACACATCTGGAATTTGAGACGTTAGCATATCTAGTGATATCGTGTTCCCAGTCCCCATTGCCTCTCACCTAGACGACTTCTATGGCTTCCAAAAGCTGGTTGTGTCATTGCTTGTTATACCTTTAGGAATATTCCCAACGCAATAGCAAATACGA
This sequence comes from Psammomys obesus, assembly GCF_907164565.1. Classification (NCBI taxonomy): domain Eukaryota; kingdom Metazoa; phylum Chordata; class Mammalia; order Rodentia; family Muridae; genus Psammomys; species Psammomys obesus. The sequence continues at coordinate 22,931,536 of NW_026596064.1, forward strand.
ACCTGTTAAAATGTAAGTGGGAATCTCCAGCATCTTCTAGTCTCAAAGAAAAGTCAAAGTTCTTCCACTAATTAAAAAAAAATGGGTGTACCCCTGCCTCTCTGCATATGCCCCCCTGGAATGCTTTCTCCCAGATGTTATTACCTGGCTGTTTCTTTACTATTTGGAGTGTTTGTGGTCATCATTCAGAAAAACATTGGCTTTGATTTTGAGATCTGGAGAGGTTGTTCATCACAGAGTTAGCACTCTGAAAAACTGTTAATACGATATAGATAGGTATTGCATATTGGACACATAGCCCTTAGAGTCGGTTGTTTGGTTTGCTTTGCTTTTGAGGCAGAGTCTATTACATAGGTGGGACCAGCCTGGAATTTATGATCATTCTGTACCACCACACCCAGATTTAGAGCTAAGATATTTCACTAAGATTCGTGTGAGTGAAATGCTGTAGCTGTATTCTGCCAGGTTTAGTTGCTAAGGACAGGAAGAAGGTTGGTAGATCAGTGAAGAGATTTTTTTGCCATTCTTACAGATTATCTTAGTTGTTTTTCCCTTGTCTTTCTCTGAAATGGCTGTTCAGTTCTGACTGATCCTGAGCTATGTAAATCTAGCAGGTATTAAGTTTAGGGATTTCATCTAATCTAAGGAAAAGGTAAGCATTGTAGGCCTACGCAGGTAGAAAGAATCATGAATGTCAGAGAGTCAGCAAGTACAGAACTCACACAGATCAACTCTTAACCTAGTTTAGACACACCACACTTTAAATGCCTGAATGGAAAGGAGTAAAGACATTGGGAAAACTTGCTTTTGGATATAGGGAGAGGTGATGGATTAGTACTCGATGTTTGTTTTACCAAAGAGTCTTTGTTACCTTTAATTTCCCCTTCTTAACAACAGTAATTACAATTTACTTGTTAAAATACCATGTGTGGTGGTGGTGGTGGTGTCTGTAATAGAAGCATTTAGGAGGTAGAGGGAGGAAGACCAGAAGTTAAGGGCCATTTTCAGCTACGTATCAAATTTGAGGCCAGCCTGGATTATGTACAGCCTGTCTCAAAAATGTTATTGAACACTTTCCAAAAAAGTAGTTGATTGAGTATGAGGGGTTAATTATGGGAAAGGCCTGGTCATATTAAAACTGAGATGGTTTGCATTGGGAAGGAAATATTAGGAGAAAGAAGGGGATTTATGTAAGAAATGACATAAGGAAACTTCCATACATAAATTACCTGAATTGTAATAACATCTGTTGGGATGAACTATTTAAATTTAAATTTTATTTTTAAAATATTTATTTTTATTTGTGTGTGTGTGTGCGTGCCATATGTGTGTGGATATCAGCAGAGGTCAGAAAAGAGTGTGGGGTCCCCTGGAACTGGAGTTATAAGAAGTTGTGAATGTCTCAATGTGGGTGCTGGAAGCCAAATCCAGGTCCTTTGGATGAGTAGCAAGTACTTTTAATCCCTTGGTGATCTTTCCAGGGAACCTTTAAGGTTTCTTTAGTTATATTTTAACTTTTCTGTGCAACTTAAAAAAACAGTTATATAAGCTATAACTCAGCACAGGAACACACATTTGCTACTCTCACATATATAAAACATGATCATGACTCTTCTACCTAACTTATTCTTTGGGTACAGTCATTACATGTGGGAGTCACTATATTACCCTCTTGAAGAAATAACAGACGTACTTCAAATGACCAGCTTGGGTAGTTTATCAGATCATTGAATTCCATTTACATTTTATTAACGTTCCTTTAGAGAATATCTCCAACAACTTCAAATAATTGTGTTGTTGTTGTTTTTCTTTTTCTCTCTGTGAAGCCTTTCTGAGCTCTCTTTAAGGTTGTATCTGCCATGCTGACAAATTTCTCTAAAGAGATCTGGAGATAAAATATCAAATACTATGTGTGTAGGAGGTGGGTTCTTAGAATGATTTGGGTTCTGGAAGAAAACTAAAAATTTGTTTCCATCAAGATTTTTTTCAACCAATAGAAAACAAGTTGCTTTAACTAATATTTTTCCATTGTAAATTGTGTGTTTCATTCTAATCATAGTGATGTTACTATTTTGTAACTCTGTGCAACATATAGTTTGTGCTTTTGTATCAGTAAAAAGTGTGTGTGTGTGTGTGTGTGTGTGTGTGTGTGTGTGTGTGTGTGCGCGCGCGGGCGTGTTCATGCTGTAGAGATTGAAAAAAAGCATGAGGTTTTTTTTTTGTTTCAAGTGATGAATTTAGTAACATTTTAACTTTTATTACCGATTTGCCAACTTTTTTGTGGGCAATGCTTAGTAGTAGACCTCTTAGAGGCTTGAATGAGAAAGGCCCCAACAGGCTCAGATGTTTGAATATTTGGTCCCCAGTAGGTGGAACTGTTTGGGAAAGATTAGGAGGTATGGCATTGCTGGAAGAGCCATTGGTGTTTGAGGGTTCAAAAGTCCATGCCATTTTCAATTAGCTCTCTCTGCCTCATGCTTGAGGGGCAAGATGTAAGCTCTCGGCTACAGTGTCATATCTGTCTGCTGGCTGCCATGCTCTCTGCCGTGATGGTTACAGACTCCAACCTCTGAAAGTGTAAGTCCTCAATAATTTCTTTCTTCTAGAAGTTGCTTTGGCTATGGTCTCTTAGCTCAGTAGCAGAAAAGTAACTAAGACCATCTCTAAACTATATCTCATTGCTTTACTCTTATGAGCAGCATACTCTTTGACACCGTGAAGAGATGAACTAACGTCCCACAGGCAGCTGTATTCATACATGTTATAGTTTTAAACTCATTTACAGATAATTTTTTTTTCTTCAGGTATCTCCAAGTCTAGCTTCCAAATTTGCTGATATACTAGGGAGATTCACAAAACTCGGCATATAGTTAACCTCTGTGGCTAGGATTTGTCACCGCAAAAGGATACAAATGGAAGGAAAAGATTCAAGGTGAAGCCTTGAGAAAATAGGCCCAAGCATCTCGACATTCGCTCCCACAGCCCAGGCTGCAACCACAACTGCCAGCAAAGAGGTGTACTGTGTGAATGCTGCTCACACAGAGAGTTCGCTGGAGTGCAGGAGTCTTGGGTTTATCTCCAGGGCTGGCCATGTGACCACCTTGTTGTTGTGTGACTGACTATACTTTCTGAAACAGAAGATCCTCGGAAGGTAATCAGGCATTCAGTAGTGTTATAGCTTTTGTTTTGTTTTTGAGACAGGATATCACTATGTAGTCCTGCTGTCCTGGAACTCACTATGTAGACTATGCTAGCCTCAAACTCACAGAGATCTGCATGTCTCTGCTTCCCAAATGCTAGGATTTAAGGCATGCACCACCATGGCCGCCTTAGTGTTGCTATAGTTTTTATCATAATGGGCCCCAAAGGGCCAGGTGTTAAAGGCTTGGCCAGTCTCTAAAGAGGCACTCTCAGGAGGCTGTGAAAACTTTAAGAGGCAGGGCCTAGCGGGAATGCTCTAGATCACCAGTTCTCAACCTGTGGGTCTAGACCCCTATGGGGGTGCCCCGGCCAGTGGAGCTAAGGTTATTCGCGGGGTAAAAGAGAATCCAAACCTGTGAAAAGATGGGTGAGAAAGAGAAACCAGTCCAAGCAAACAGGTGCTTGTCAAGGACTAACTTTACTGAGCAGAATCAGCTTTTATAAAGGGTTCAGGATAAGGAAGTAGGGTGGGTGAAAAATTACAGATTCTTCTCGGCCAGGGGCCTGAAACATCTTGTGATAAGCCATGGTTCTGTGAGCACATCTCTGCTGTTGCCAAGCAGTATGTTTACTGCAGGTAAGGGAATGAACATCTCCAAGCAGTATGTTTACTGCAGGTAAGGGAACGAACATCTCCAAGCAGTATGTTTACTGCAGGTAAGGGAACGGGCAAGTTGAGGCAAGTTGGTGAGCTTCCACAGGTGGTCTCTGAAGTTGGCGAGTTCTCTCAGGTGGTCCCTGACATGGGGGTCACCTAAAACCATAGGAAAAATACAGATATTTACATTATCATTCATAATGGTACCATAGTTACAGCTATGCGGTAGCAACAAAAACAGTTTTATGGTTGGGGGGGTCACCTCAGCATGAGAAATTGTATGAAAGGGTCACAGCATTAGGACTGTTGAGGACCACTGCTCTAGATCATTGGATATATATATATATATATACACTCTTAGAAAGGATGTTGAAACTGATCTCATCCTCTCTCTCTTTAGTTTCCCATGAGGTGAGCAGTTTTTCCTCCACCAGCCCCTCCTGCCAGAGATACGCAGCCTCACCACAGGCCCAAACACAAGAGGACTAACTGAAGGCTCCAATACTGCCAGTCAAAACAGACCTTTTCTTGGTCTAAGTTGGTCATTCCTAGTATTTGCCATGGTTACAAAAAGCCTTTCAATACAACTACAAGCGACTTTATACTAACAGAGCAAGTATGGGCAGCCATTTATAAATGAGGGAAGTATTTGCTAGTCTAGCACTTAAAAGCAGTTCAAGGCCAGTCTTACAGTAAATTGAACTCTGGCCACTGGCCTACGAGGTTCACTCCTTTTTGCACACAGAATTAAAAGGAAGACCCTGAAAAGTCTCTGGTTTTTATTATCACAAGATATATATATAATGTAGGTGTACAATAGTTACATATTATACACATATATTTTAGGTTCTGCTCTAAATACAAGTAATTTCTCTGGATATGTTTGAGAAAAATGGGACAGACTTGCCTTGTCACTTTAATAAAACGTGGAAAACCCAGAATTCTACATGTCTAGGAAACTCTAATTAAAGTCACCATCTCAGGCTTAGGGAGTGGTACAGTGTCCAGTGCATGCCTAACAACTCAGGAGGCCCCAGATTCTGTGCCCACCTCCACTCCCCTCAAAAGAGCTCCTGTCCCACAGGGGAGAGAGAGAGAGACAGAGAGCATGCTTACTCTCTAGAGGGCATAATGCTGAAATCCTAGGTGATTTCCTGATAAACCTTGGTGGTTGGGCGGCATACCCAACCACAATGGTGTGGTTTTCTTCATTCAATCTACTAATTCTTATACTAACCACGTTCAGAAACACTCTCGCATGTACACCCATAACTGGTACTTTTACTGTCACCTGGTTATCCTCCACCCATTCAAAGTGACACATAAAATCAGCCAACACATTCACAGCAATCAGGGACAAGCTTGGGCAAAACAAGTAATTAAGATAACTGTGGTATAAAGAACCCTAGTTTCATAGCACAGTTATGTAGAAGAATCGTGAGTTACATGCTTTAGGACTCTTCCAAATATAGAGAAGCCTTCAAGCCAACACCCCAACATCTAATAGCAACGCCTTTGATATTTTTCCTACCATTTAGCCTCATCACGGATTTGTTTACACATGATGTGAAAGTTACACATGATAAAGAGGGTAGGACACATTCAAACATTTTAAATTACTGTATTTGTTGATGGTGTGTGTTTGGTGTGTGCCTGTGCAGGTATGCATGCCCCTTGGTCCGCAGGCAGAGCTTCGGAGACAACTCTCACGGGTCACTTCTCTGCTTCTACCACGAAAGCTGGAGAATCAAACTTAGGTTGTAGGCATTAGCAGCAAGCACCTTCAACCTCTGACACACCTTGCATCCCCTCCGAAAGTTTATTTAAAAAATTATTACTCTTATTTATAACTTTTAAACACCCAGACATGCTACTTGTGGGCTTCCGTCTACAGTCTCGAGAGTCTCAGGAATATAAAGCCTGGCCTGGTAAGGACAGAATGATAATGAAAAGAATACCGTACAAGCATATACACATTAGCATGTAAATGCAGGAGTGACCCAGGAAAGCATTAAGCTCTCATTGTTGCTTTAGCAAAAGACCACAGACTTAGTAGCTTTTAACAACACAAGCCAGTTTGATTCCTCAGCCATTATTTGCTTCTGTTTGTAAAACATAAAATTTAAATTATACATCTCTTTGACTTTTACAAACAGTTTTTAAAAAATGTTTCCTTGGATTCATTATGTTTAAATAAGCTTATTTAGTAGAGAAAAAAAAAGAATAAATAGAACATAGTTAAATTGTATAATAGTTTTTTTTGAATAGGAAAATAATGGTTGTAAGAAGAAAAAAATGCTAAATACTGTAAATAAAAGCCCAAACTTAGTATTTCAGCATATCATTTTCTCATAACCAGTTCTAGTGTTTGTGTCTTTTTTTAAAAATTTTTTTGAGACAGGTTTTCTCTGTGTAGCCTTGGCTCTCCAGTCCTGGACTCATTTTGTAGACCAGGCTGGCCTTGAACTCACAGAGATCCACCTGCCTCTGTCTCCCTGAGTGCTGGGATCAGAGGTGTGTACCACCATGCCTGACTCAGTGTCTACATTTTACTAATACTCGTATCCCGGTGCCAAGGAGTGAGTTACTACTTGCTTCCAAATGGACCCAAGGCAAACGTTAGACCAAAGACCACCTGGTATATTCCAAGAAGTGTCTCTCTATTTGCAGAGACACTTTTATTTTTCTCTTTTCCCACCCTGCCATGTAGAAAACTTAAGTTCTAGCCATCATAAAACACCATTAAAATAAGCTTATTTAATATACACTGCTGTGATCTGCGCATGGTTTGTTCCACGAAATTCATGGGCTGCATGGGTTGGCCCCAGTGTGGCTTTCTTGAGAAGTGGTGGGACCTTTAAGGGTTGGGGTTTCGAGAGAGGTAATTAGAATAGCTCTTGGCAAAAGTTAACAGGTCACAGAAGTGAGTTAGGTCCTGTGGTACTAGGCCTGTTTCTGCAGAGTGAGCTGTTATAAGTTCAGCTTTAAAAACTGTTCTCTTTCTTTCCTGCTTTCTGGCCACAGGACTCCCCACCCCCACCCCTCAGGCTCTGAGGCTCTCCGCACAAACGAATCCCTGAATCTCCGTGCCATGGATGGGGGCCCCATGGGAACCCCAAACAAACCAAGCTGCTGCCAAGCCTATAGGTTTCTCTCCACAAACTGATGTCAAGGCCCAGTTGCTGAAGACAGAACCCACACAACTTACTGAACATGGAGGATTTGAGCTAGTGCCTACCCGGAGCCTTCACTACTGCATGCTAGCATCTTTGCTACAGCAAAGCACTCTGCATTCTACCCAAAAGAGAAACACAAACACCAATCCAGCCACAGAGTCTTTGATGTACAATCTGTGCTGCTTGCAAGATAGTCTGGTGCAACCGTGGCACAAAGCTGTGGGAGTAACCAGCCAACATCAGAGTTGACTTAAGGCCCACTCTGTGAGAGGAACCTCTATCTGACACTGCTTGAGTGACCAAGACGCTGAGACAGCCCAGGGGCCTAGGGTAAAACCACATACTACTTTTATAAAACAAAACAAAACAACCCCCCCAATGTCTCAATAAAATGATACCTATAAATTTTGACATACTCATAGATCAGTACCTTGCTCAGCTTCTTCCTGCAGCAGATGGAAACAAATTCAAAGACCCACAGCTGGACCATATGCAAGACAGTGAGAGACCTTGGAACACTCCGTTGTAAATGGGATGTCTCCATCAAAACCCTTCCCTTCATAGCTCAGGGAACCCTGCAAAAGGGGTGGTGGAAAGAGTGTAAGAGCCAGATATGATGGAGGACACCAAGAAAACAAGGCTCTCTAAATCTAAATCAACACGATCGCTGCACATATGAATTAAAAAAAGACTTAGGAAGCATGTGCAGGGCCTGTCTGCGTCCCTAGAGCTGAAAATGGACACAAGCCCCCATTTCTAATTCAGATGCTTTCTTCAATTGATCACCCCTTGCAAATGAGAATTTAGTTTTCTTCAAGGGAGTCCCACTGGGGAAACAAACTGCCCTTAAGGGTGGGGTGGGCTATATGCTCAGCAGTAGATGGGTCATGAAAAATGAACTCAACGACATTTTTGGAGGTTCTTTGTCTCATAATGTCATGTCAAGTCTTTTCTTTCTTTCTTTCTTTCTTTCTTTCTTTCTTTCTTTCTTTCTTTCTTTCT
>NW_026596064.1:22939522-22942288 GCF_907164565.1 Psammomys obesus
TCTTTCTTTCTTTCTTTCTTTCTTTCTTTCTTTCTTTCTTTCTTTCTCTCTTCTGAAAAATTATCTTGTTATTTATTTTTATTATATATTTAATATATTATTTTTTTTCTGTTTTTACCCTGCAGGTCCTTTTGTATATATTATGATTTCCAGTTAGTGTTTTTAGGGGATTTCTGAGTGAATGGATGAGTGAGTCTCTGTTTTCTATATCTGTTTCTTGTGCTTTTTTTTTTTTGCCTCTTTTCCTTCTGTTTCCTTACTTTTTTCTATTCCAATATATTAGTTTTTACTTTGTCTTATTATATTATATTTATCATTATCCTTTAGAAGGCTGTTTGTTTTCTACTGAGAGATAGAAAGGGGATGGATCTGGGTGGGAGAGGAAGTGGGGAGAAACTGAAAGGAGTGGAGAGAAGGAAAACTGTAATCAGGATATAGCAGATGAGAAAGAAATCTATTTTTCAGTAAAAGAAAAAAAAAGCAAAAATGAAAGTGACTTCCCTGCATAAGTACTGCCTGAACAAGAAAGGAAGAAAGCCCAGGAGGCATCAACCATAGGAAAAGAGCTACAGACCACTGAGGAATGCTGAGAGCTGAAGAAATAGTCTTCCCTAGAAAAAAAGGATGCTAGTTGGTTATCCAATATCAAATGGTCAACCCTGAAAACATACATATAGGTAACATTATACAGACTGAGCATGTTGTACTTATCTATTTAGGAATGTGTATTATATATATATATATATGTATATATATATATAGTTTTAAATATATTCACATATCTAATTATCTAAATATATATAATGTAAAGATATATTTGTTATGTATATACACATATATGTAACAACAAAGGAAAACAGGCTAAGAATTTGAAAAAGAATGAGGGAGTAGCAGGGCTTCTCAACTTGTGGGTCGTGACCCCTTTAAGGGATAACTGATGCTTTCACAAAAGTCACCTAAGGCCATCCCCCCAAAAAAAACACCCACAGATATTTACATTACAATTCATAGCAGTAGCAAAATTACAATTATGAAGTAATAATGAAAATTATTTTATAGTTGGGGGTTACCCCAACATGAGGAACTGTATTAAAAGGTCACAGCACCAGGAAGGTTAAGAACCTCTAGGTTAGAGGAAAGAAAAGAAGGGGAAAATGATGTAATTATATTATACTCTCAAAGAATAAAGCCAATATATAATAAAATGTGACTTCCATTTGAAGATGGGGGCACAGCTGCTTGTGGTCCCTCTGCCATTGCTTCTGGCATTCTTAAGATCAATGCTTATAGGTCAACCATGGTTCTATCTCATCCCAGGTTCATTTTCACTGAAGTTGCTACATCATTATCAGGAGCTCAGTTAGAATTGTTTTGTTTACTCTCTGGGCAAAATTGTTAGAAGCAGGGCATTATTTCTCATAGGTTTGGTTACTGTATTACATTCAGCCAAGTAAAATATAGAAACACTGAGTTTAAAAAAGATTTTATCTACTTCCTTTTCTTGATAGGGAACATTCAAAAAAATCTAAACATTTTCAACAGTCCCATAACCATTACTTCTTCTTTTTCCAAGCCGAGATAATCATAACAGTATTTTAAAATAAAATTCCTCTAGATGTACTTTCAAATCATATTAAATCAGCCCACCATTATCATCAATATTTTCTTTTAAATTAAAAGTGAATTGAAGCATACAATGAAGATCATTAGTAGAAAAGTAAGAGGAACATAACTTATTTCATGTATGGGATGCCTTTGTGGTTCATTAATATTAACAACTGATACAGATGACCAAACCAGCATTGTAGTAGACCACACTGAGACGGTTGTGATGAAATAGTGCAGCTGTCAAATGCAAGGATTCTTGAGGATCTGCTGTCTACCCATTCTGCTTGTTTTGTTTAGCTGTGTTCTCCAAGTTAAACGAGACAGATTTTGTTTTCAAAAAGCATGCTTTTGAATGTATAATTTTATCTCCATTCTTCTAATGTAGCATAAGGGAGATTGGATGATATGGTCAGGTTCAGGGAACATGCTAAAGAAGAAAGAAAGGTGACTTGCTGATGTCTGGTGTGAGAAGGAGGGAAAGTACGGAATCAAGGAAAGGGACTTCTGTGTAATGGCAGATGACGACCTTTACATCAGTTCTTCCACTGAAGACAAGTAAAATCTTTGGACATAAGAGTAGTAGTAAAATCTGCTGGCAGGTAAGACAGCTAGCCAGGTAATTGTGAATTACCTAGTTAAGGTCCATAAGAAGAAAAGAAGGAAAATAAATAAATAAATAAATAAATAAATAAATAAAGAAAGAAAGAAAGAAAGAAAGAAGGACAAGGCTTGACATGGCAACTTTTTACTCTCGTGATGATTGCTCATTGAAAAATTAACTATATCTTCATCAGACCTTGAATGGAGGAGAGTATGATGAGGTAGGGCTGACTGGACAACAAAACCACTCCTCACCTAGACTTGATCTTGCTTTGAGTCACAGGATATCATCCCCTACTCCCAGCCATATCGTAAGATGAAGATGCTAATGTTCAGAGATTCCTAGAAGAGGTACATAGAAATAATTCCTAGACGATGATAAAAATCTCACAGGGGCTTAAATTACCTCTAAATTTTCTACAATTTAAAAACCAGAACAGTGCTGGACACTTGAGACGGGACTTCACTGGGAGAATCAGAGAGACAAAATTTCTTTTTTCTTTCTTTCTTTCTTTCTTTCTTTCTTTCTTTCTTTCTTTCTTTCTTTCTTTCTTTCTT
>NW_026596064.1:22942298-22967851 GCF_907164565.1 Psammomys obesus
CTTTCTTTCTTTCTTTCTTTCTTTCTTTCTTTCTTTCTTTCTTTCTTCTTCTTTTTTTTTTTTGACAATGTTTTTTTGTGTAGCCCTGGTTGTCCTGGAACTTGCTCTGGAGACCAAGCTGGCCTTGAACTTGGAGATCCTGCCTGCCTCTACCTCCTGAGTGCTAAGATTAAAGGTGAGCACCATCACCATCCAGCATGACAAAATAAAAAATAAAATAAAAGGAATCAAATAGACATTCTAGAGCAGAAAAAAAAAGTGACAGGAGTGAAGTTTGAACCAAGGAATTTTGACATTAGCAAAGTTAGCAGTACAGTTTTCACAGCTATTTCAAAAGAGGGGCAATGTACTGGTTGGTTTTGAGTGTCAACTTGACACAAGCTAGAGTCATCACAGAGAAAAAAAAAGCCTCAGTTGAGAAAATACTTCTATGAGACCCAGCTGTAGGGTACTTTCTCAATTAGTGATCGGTGTGGGAGGGCCCAGCCTATTGTGGGTGGTGCCATCACCGAGCTGATAGTCCTGGGTTCTATAAGAAGGCAGGTTGAGAAAGTTAAGGGAAGCAACTCAATAAGTCCCTTCAGAGTCTCTGCATCAGCTCCTGCCTCCAGGTGCTGCCCTGTTTGAGCTCCTGTCCTGACATCCTTTGGTGAACAGCAATGTGGAAGTGTAAGCTGAATAAACCCTTTCCTCCCCAACTTGTCTTTTGGTCATGGTGTTTCATCACAACAATAGAAACCCTACCTAAGACAGGGAAGACCATGCTTTTCTTAAATATTTCATTTAAGCTATTGGAGTCCAACCATTTAAGACCATCAGTCATTCACGGAAAACATTATATGATTATAAAACACAGCATGTATAGTTTGAATATGTATAGTTTGAAGACAGCATTCTACCTCACCAGAACATTTATCATTACTTTGAGAAATCTTGAGCCAATGATATTCAAATGAATTGCAGGAAAATACCAGCTTTTGTGACTGCCATGAATTTCATGTTTTATATTATTTTACTAGAAGGGCACACAGAATTCATTTATTTATTAATTGAACACTATCTGAGACATTTAAAATAATCTGCCTTGGAATATTCTCTTTCATTGTTTCTGCCTTAGTAATTCTTGGAGGTCAGATGATCACTGTCTGTCTGTTTTTAGAATGTTTTGCTACGTTGTTGGTTTTTAGCCAAGATATGTGACAGCGGTTTTAATTTTTTTTTCTTTTCCTTTGACTTCTGCATTTTTCTGGACTTCCCAATTGACACTCATAAGTAAAAACTACTTTATATGGCAAATATCTTCATGTAGAAAATACTTCAGAATTGCATTTTCAAAAATATTTCCCATTTATTCTGCTTCTAGGGGCAAGTGTACAGTTGGTAGCCCTGAAAGCCCTGTGCCTGAGTCCAGAATTGGATATAATTATTTTCCGGTATTTATCCTCATTAGCCGACCCCGCAAGTTGCCATGTTATCCATTTCAGTAAAGGACTTTGCTCTTCCAGTTTTGATGGCATTGTCCACAGTTCGGGCCTTTTGTAGACTGTCTCAGCCAGGCCTTCCTGTAGCCGTCTCTCGTGACTGATGGGTGTGCAGCTTTATGTGTGGTCATGTGGGGCTGATAGAGGACAGCGTCAAAGCATGGTTTATGCTCTGGAGCTCTGTATGGGGTCACCTGATTCCTGTGTAGTGATCTTTCCCTTGTTCCACTGTCTCTCTCTATCCCTTCATTTCTACAAATGAATGCCTGAGGTTTCTTCTCCCACTGAATTCCATTTCTGAGTTTCTTTTGCATGGTACCCAACAGCAATCTTCAACTTTTCCTGAAAGGAGACATGGAGTCTCTTATGCATCAGTTTATTTATGCTGTTTGTATTAAATTTCAATAACCATTCAGAAGATTCATTATTGTCCTTTTAAATGACCCGTCTTCTGGCCATGACAACCACACTATCCATTAGGTAATCATTTGTGATGCTTGTTGTTGTTTTATAAGACAAGTGACAAGTTCTCTCTCTATAGTCCTGGCTGTCCTGGAGCTTGTTATGTAGGTCAGGCTGGCCTCAAATGCACAGACAGCTACCTGCCTCTGCCTCCCAAATTCTGGGACTAAAGGCATGCACCTCCACGCTATGTAATTTAAAATAAATGTAGACAATATTAATTAAGTGCTTAGTATATTAACATACCTTGCATTAAAAAATTCAAAGTGAAGCTGTTAATTGAATTTATCAGATATAATTTTGAAAGCATTTGTATTGTTATCTCAAAATTGTCTGCAATGGGCAGCAGAGAGCAACATGAATGTAAGCTAGGCACATGGTTCATTTATTAAATAACCACACACAAAACAACAAAGACAACAACAAAACTCAATGAAATAATAAGTGTGTGGAATTAAAAGAGAAAAACAAATGACAGATGAATACTCAATGGAAGATGTATTGAGGATAAGATAGAGCGTTAGAAAGGGGAAGGAAAATGAAAGTCTAACTAATCAGGTAGCTAGTTACGAAATAAAGTTTCTTGGGTCTTACTCCATCATGTGTCACATGTGTATCTTTGGAAAGCTTTACCTATTTTTAATTTTTTTGGCTAAGAAGGAAAAAATGTAAAATATAAATAATAAAGGTATTATTCTGCATAGGGTTATGGAGGGAATTAGATAGGGTCATATTTGTGAAGTGTTTAGGAGTGTAGACCTTAATGAGTGTGACCATGAATGTGACCAGTGAGATCTATTGATTCTTGGCAACAAATAGAGCCTCACTAAAGTTTGTTTAGATATACAAAGGGTGCTACCATATGAACCACTGCACAGATTTCTTGTTTGATATTATTATGCACACTTTGTTTTCAAATATTTATGTCTAATATTTTTGTACAACTTGTAAAATTATATTAAAATATTAGCTCTTATGTGATATATAATATCTAATTTTATGAAGGTAGTTTTTATGTTCATGACATGGTGTAAGAAGAGGTGAAGGAGTTCAAGATATATAGCAGCATAATGCTAGAATGTAAAAATAGAAACATGTAATGTGTGGGCTGCACCCTTCTTTTCCAGGGACAGAGCACGCTGTGCAAACACTCCACCACTGAATGACATCCTGGGCCCTTTGAGACTGAGAAATACTCCTGAGCAGAAGAGACTTGCAGAAGAGAATAGCATTTGAAGACAGATATGTAATTTCTGAGTAAACTAAAGATACAAGCTTGTAGATGTCACAGCTTAAAGGGGCTCTAAGTTACTTGCTAAGCCTTTGGCTTTCGGCTACACAGCTTTGGTGTTTATCTGTGCTGTCCCATTCTGTTTTGTGTCTGTAAATCTGCATCACACCACTCTGGCTTTTGTTTTCTTTCCTCCTCAATTTCCCCGAGTCTTAATATAGATAATAGTGAAAGAGAGTTGGAGGGTTTGTGTTTCTGCTTGAGCAATTTCTTCATTTTGAGCCTTTAACATTCTTCTGCTCTGTTTTCTGGGATCAGGTCCCAAATAGTACATGCAGGAAGGAACTGGTGCCCTGAGATTTTTCAGAGAGAAGAGTTTATAAGATGCTCACATCCTTCTCTTACAATGATAATTCTCACTGTATGTCTTCAGTGGGTAATGAGAAACTCTTGGTGCCTTATTCACAAGCTTGCTCTCCCTAAGAATAGAAGGTGGGAGCTGGGAAAGTTGGGGTATAGGACTTGAGGGTAGAAGGATGATGCAAAGAATTAGAGAGAAAACAATAGACTCCTTCCAAACCTATTTTGTGAATTCTATGGTGTGGAAATTACCGAATCAACTCTTAAACAGCTGGTTAAAAGTTGGGGTTTGTTCTCAGATGAGCACACAAGGAGCGTGTCTGTGAAAGTCACTGCCTGAAATTTAAAAAAGAGGGGAGGGAGTACTGAGCCCAAAGAACTTATCCAGCAAGCATGAAATGATCTGCTCAGCTCAGCCGCCAAGTACCCGTGAGACTTCAGCAGGTCTCTTGAGCTTAGTTTTGATTTTATCATCAAGCAAGCATTAAAACAAATGACAAGTAACTCAAAATTTTTTGAGGCTCTGGATGTGGCTCAGTCTTTAGTGTGCTTGCCTAGAATGTAGGAAACCATGGGTTCAATCCTCCATACTACATAAACCAGGTGTAGCAACATGTCACAGTAGAAGCTTGGTGTTGGGGAGGTGAAGACAGGAGGATCAGGAGTTCCAGATTATTCTTGGACACAGAAAGTTTGAGTCCATCTCATCTCAAAAATAAACGATAAAGAGAATAAAAAATAAAGAAAAACAAACTTAACTTGTTCTATCCTCTCTCTCTCACTCTGTGTGTGTGTGTATGTGTGTGTGTGTGTGCTCGCACATGCGCGTGTGCTCATGTACATGCCATGGTGCATAAGTGAAGGCTGGTTCTGTTATCCCCTTTGCCTTTCTGTAGCTTCCAGGGATTGTAATCAGGTCCTCAGGCTTGTGTGGCAAACACCTTTACCTTCTAAGTAAGCCATTTTGCTCCCCTGATCATCAAGAATTTTTGATGACGTGAAAAAAAGCTCATGCCATTACAATATCAAATGGAAAAAAGAATAGAGACGTGGCTAAGAAAATTAGCCAGTGTCACTGACATTGCATGGCAGAGACTTAAGCCTAGTCCTGTTTGTCATCAGAGCTTATGGTGGTAACAGCTTCCTGTGATGGAAAAACAGTATTATAATTTAAATGACATTTCTTAGATTTTTTTCTCAGGTATCTGGTAAATCTTCAGACAGAAGAGAGGATTGCTGCTGCTCACTCACTACCCACATCTTCAAGCCGTTCTTGCTCTCAAGGATCTTATCTCATTGCCTGAATGAGATTGATACTCTGGGAAAGCTTGATTGGGGGAAGGGGTTAGTATATCTAGTTCAATGTTTGGCAAGAGGGAAGATGGAACTGCTAACTCTGAAAAAAAAAATGCATGCTGTTTTATCTTTTTTCCTGTTTGCAATGTTTTCTTCCCCTTCCTGGAGCATTTTGCCCTGGGGTAGGAAATTCTTACCGCAGAGGTTTTTTTTTTTTTTTTTTTTTCTTCTCAAATGTAATCTAAGTGCATATTTAACTAGTAACATTGCACAGAACTTTTCTGGAAAGTCAGACTCTCAGATGTGTGACAACTAAGTAGTGATTATCTGGGCTTACACTAACCTAACCCTTCGAAAGTCAGAGAGGACGGAAATTCAGTACTGAACCTCAACAGGTCCGTGACTGAAAGTTCACTGACCTGTCAAAATGCACTCTGTGAATGTAATTAAATTAGGGATTTTCAGATGGACAGTCAAGTGGGGCAAATTAATCACAAAGGACCTTATAAGAGGGAGGCAAAGGGTCACTATCAGGCAGTCGAGTATGACAATGGAGCAAAGGTTAGAATGTTGTACACAGGCCAGACAGCAGAAACATCTTCTGGCTGCTGGAAAAGGTTGTGTCTCCAGAAGACGTAAAAGCCCTGGCCTTGCCTTGACTTTAACCCGTTGCAACACCATTCAGGTTTGTGTTAAGCCATCAATTTTGAGATTGTTAGCGTAACAACAGAAGAGTGGCACATGTATGATGCTTCCAGCACAAGGTATGGACTTCCAGACTAGATAGTAATTTTACCAAAGTTATTTTCAAATAGACACATTTATTCTCTCTCTAAAGCCTGAGGAAGACTGCACACTTTTTTTTTTTTTTTTCAAATTGGGGACCTTTCCAGAAGTCAATTGCGGTTAGGAAATTTACAGGCATGATATCAATATCCCACCTGAGTTTTGAATGGAAGTCTAGGACACATCCATTCAAGATGGATATCTGTCTTGGGCACGTTCAGAGCCTTAGTGTACAGTTTATCTGCGGGCAGCAGGAGAGGAGAACCAATGAGGTGAAAGATAACTCCCTCAGTCTGCTTCCTCTGTCTTTGCTTCAGGGCTTTGCACAGGAAATCTATTGCTGTGTCAAGTCCCACAGAAGTTTCTTCTCTTCCAAGTTGCTAGCGGGACTAAACCACATCGTGTCGAAGGAGGAGACGGGAAGGAGAGGAGTGCTCTCCGCTGATGGGCTAAGGGACACGCTACCACTCAGAAGTCACGAAGGGCGGAGGAAACCTGGTCATGATCAGTGCTGCTCCCCTACCTGTGAGGAGGAAAAGTACCGAGTGAACGGCAGAAAACCCGAAAACAGCAATGTTCTACTTTCGGAGAACTTCTGACCTAGTGGTGCTCTTGATATGGGGAGTCTTTGTGGCTGGTGAGTCTGAATTTTCTTTGGGAGAATGGCTCGGAGGAGAGTCCTGTTCTGTGAAGCTTTTGAGCCTTGCCCTTTTCGCCGGTCAATGCAAGCCGGTTGCTGCTGTAGAGAGGGGGGTTCTTGCAGATGTGAGTTAGCTCACCACCCCTACTTTGTCTTGTGTATGTTGCTTTGTGTCCTAAAGTACACCCGATTCTATGATGTCCCCTGCTGCCACTTCCTCCCCTCCCCTTCCCTCCCCATTTAGGACAAGGTAGAATAAATTAAGCAGAAATTCATAGCAACCAA
Source organism: Psammomys obesus (assembly GCF_907164565.1). Classification (NCBI taxonomy): domain Eukaryota; kingdom Metazoa; phylum Chordata; class Mammalia; order Rodentia; family Muridae; genus Psammomys; species Psammomys obesus. Next base: position 22,948,840 of record NW_026596064.1, read on the forward strand.
AGTGACATGGATTTTCACGGATTATCTGTATTTTCTCCTTCTTGCATTTTTTAAAAAATAACTATCATCTCTGGTATCCCATCTAGGCCTCCTTTGCCAACAGTGTAAGTTGGAATTCTTTTTTTTTTTTTTTGGATCACTCTGTGACTGCACAATTACACTGCATATCTGTGATGTAAGTCTGTATCTATCTTGAAGATGTGTGGGCTACAGGAGACACTTTCTGAATCAGAACGTGCACTCCTCAGTGTCTGCAGTTTTGCAGGAGTTGATAGAATTTGGGGCTACTGTGGGGGTGTCCTGGTTTCACTCTAGAATGTAGGTGGGAGTTGATCTGGGAGGGACTTCTCATGTTTCGCTTTTAGTTGATGGAGCAGCTGCAAAGGAACAACGCACTTAGTTCTAAATTTTATAGTTTGGCGATTTAAAGGAGAAATGGTGTTTTCCCCTTTCATCTGAATTCCTTTGAAATCTTTTTTGCTGTCTTTGAGAAAAAGACTATCTCATCATAAACCTACTGGTAAACCCCCATAAAATAACTATGGTCTCCTGTTGTACCTTTCTGCTGAGAATTTTCACATCTCTTTTCTCTTTGATGTACACAGTACAGCATGAAGGAAGGCATGGAAGACAGCTCCATTTTACAGACATGAACCCGATGCCCAGGGAGGGGAAATGGTTTGTCCACAGTTATAAAGGATTAGGGGCACACTTATTTATTTCCATAAGTGTCATAAACTATTTGAGTGGGTAGTTTACCCGTATTGCTTTTCACCAAAGAGAACCACCCATTTTAGCACTGCTGAAAATGCTAAGCGAATATTTGGTTATAATTTGAAGGGGGGGGGGGCGGAGGGAGGAACTGCGATCTACATCTTTCAGTAGCTGGGCTTCTCTAGAAAGCTCATGAAGTCCGTGCATGACCAGTGTGACAGGGAGAGCTGGGCAGGCAAGGACTGTTTGTGTCAGGTTGAGCTTTAACTTAATGGAGCAGACAGAAAAGCCACAAAACGGAACAGAGAAAGCTGAATTTTAAAGGCTGAAGGGTTAATTTTTAAAACTTCATCTGAACACAAGTTGGAGAGACTACGTTCACCGAATCTCTGAGACCCGTGTTCGCAGCATAAAATCAAGAGTTTAGAGTGCAAGTAAGTAAATTACTCTGTACACATGATTTAGTGTGACAAGTTCACCAAGAAATGATTTAGAACAGCTGAAAACCAGCAGGGCTGAGATTATGGCCTTGTTACCAGCAGGAGCAGGAGCAGGAGCAGGAGCAGAGTGGCAGGAGCAGCTCACTCTGTGGAGATCCAGGCACAGGAGAGAAAGCTAGGCTATCAGGGCAAATGATTGGATGCTTTTGCTTTGCCTATTTACTTTTAACCTCAAACCATATGGTATTTTCTATTAAAACACTCAGGGGAAACTTAAAAGGAATCTAAGCTGTCCATCTCTTGCATGGCAGCCTGTCCTTCACTTCCACACCCTGTGGCATTTCTTTCTACCTATTTTGTCCCATTGTCTTTGGAGTTTTTCTTGTGTTCAAATTATAGGTTCATGCCCTGACTGAAATCATTCCATATTTTATTGAAGTTACTGGTTTTGCCAATAAAAGTTAAAAAAAAAAAAAAAAGGAAAAGAAAAGAAAAGAAAAAAGAAAAAGTTGCCAATTCTCTGTTTTCTTCCTTTTTTTATAATTTTTACTCATTTTCCTTAACTTCCACTAGGGGGCAGGTACTAACAAGAGGAGACACAGTGAGACTTAATAGAGATTAAAAGCAATACCAGAAAAGCAAGGAATGGTCTTTATTAACTTCAGCCCTATCTTCCTTTTTTAAGTTGTGGTAACTGTAAATTTGCCTATTAGCCTAGCCCATGGGTGTGTTTTCCCCTGGACATTAATGCTCAAGATTCCAGTAAATAAAAATGCTAAGAGGTATGTGTGTGTGTGTGTGTGTGTGTGTGTGTGTGTGTGTGTGTGGCAGGCAAGAACACCAACTAAAAGTTTCAAGCAATCTAAATGAGGGAGATGAAAATAAAATGAGATCCTTAAGGAACATTCAAAAATCACAAAATGCTGAAGCAAGAAAATTCGAAGAATTGTAAAGCCATAGGGTGTTGATAGTGTTCCAGAAGAGTGGGCCTTCACTGACAGGATTGGTAGGTAGAGAAAGGCAGAGAAGGAAAGTGGAGGAGTTCTATGAGACAATGGGATTTAGTGTGCAGGAACAGTGTACCATATACTAAAAAACAAGGCTGCACACCTAGGGACTTTAAGAGACAGAGAATCTGAATATTGTCGATGGTGAGTGAGGTCATCTGTTAGCCAGTGAAGAGAAACAGTAATCGAAGGCAGTAGTTTTGGTAATGTGCCAGCGGTATCCTGTTGACTGGCGCTGGCACTTAGTAAAGGCTTCCTCCTGAGGCAGGAATCAGGAGCTTCTTCACAGGGGTTCCTACAAGAGAAAGTTCTGTGCTATCACATTGGAGGCTGAGAAGGACATGGTGGATGTATAGTCCTATCCAGACTGGGGAGGGTAAAAAAAATCCAGCGTTTATGATTCACGTGTGGAGTGGATATTCCCTCAAAGCCAGTGCAGAGGTGCGAAGGAGAGAGGCAGCACCAGAGTGCTTGCATTCAGGTCTGAGGAGCCATAACTATCTCCTCTCTGTCACAGAGAGAGGGTCTAAGAAGAAAGGAGAAAGGAGACAGTATCGCCTACAAACTATGTGATTAGCCTTAACTAGGAGGGAAGAAATGCTCTGAGATTGAGAAATGAGTTAAGGCAGACATTAGACAGAAGGTGGTTGGCCAGCTCAGAATGGGTAGAGCAAGATGGGCATAAATGAACATACTCACTGTAGGTAAACTTCTTCTCAGTAGGACCAGAGACATTTCAGCTGATGATGCTACCTAGAAAAACCATCCAGTGGTCACTTGGTTTTATACTGTTTTTGAAGAATTAATCTATGCAGTCATTAAGATGTTATCAGTGACAATGAGCTTTTTCGTCTTCTCTCTTGATGTCGCTGACTCCCATTTCCTAGCTTCTGACTGGGTCTAGGGAGCCAGACAGTGGGTGTCACATAGCTTTGGATTGAGTGATGATAACCCTTCCTAAGAAGTAATCACCATCTGTCACTTTAAGAAATGATAAATATCACAGATACATGTAATTTTTGTGAGAGTTGGTTATAATCTACTCATTTCAGTCTCCGCCAAGAACTGACATCATTCCATTCATGCATCAACACTAAGCAAAGAATTTCGAGGTTTTCATATGTAGAATTTAGATGCCTTGCATGTCTGAAAACCTAGGCTCCGTTCTGAGAATACAATCTCATTTGTGTTTAAGGAAAGTGCCACAGAGAAGTTCCAGCTCTGAGGTTCAACTGGCAGTTCTTCTATTTAGAAACAAGTAATTCTCTTTAAGCATCTCTGCTGCTTTGAACTGCCGATGCTGTGGCAGGTTTTCCTGGAGTTTAGTGTACAGATGTCCTTGCATCTCAATCATCACTCTCGTTGGGCACAGCAAGGAGCTGAGCTAGGTGGGTTGTTTAGAGACTCTGCATTGATCAGAACACTGGTGCATATTCAGATATTCTGTGTGCTACTCTGAGAAAGGCTTGACTTTGAGCATAGAAAGCAAAGAGTCTTTTGAAGTTCCTGAAAACTGAAGACTGTTTACTGGCAATGCTCTCAGTCATAAGAGCAAAGGCTGTCCTTAACGGGGGTTCTGAGTGGAACATTCTAGATATGTACCATAGTTGCCGCATCTTATATTCTTCACTTTTTCCTGAAATTCCAAGTTTCTGTCTGCTCGTATTCCCCAAATCAATTTTATATCTTTAATTTTTATTTTACTCTTTGCTGTTAAGAAGTTCACTTTTCTTTTATATGAAAATAATGAAATAACTATTTTGTGTCTGACACCTCTAATTTCATTATCCAAGCATATTTTTGCTGGTGATGTGTAGAATTACGGGTTGAGACTGATTCTCCCCTCTTTAGCACCTAGAGAACTCTAATGAAAGTCAGCCTGCCAGTCATATTGATTCTCCGAATTTAATCTCCTATCTTTGAAGGTTGATTTCAACATTTTGTCCTTACTGCTGGGTTTTTGCCACATTTAATCTGTCTGTGGTATTTTCATCTATAAGGGATTGCTTAACCTCTTCGGATACTATTTCCTCATTTGTGAAACAAATAGGTATGACAGTATTAAGAGATATAAGCTTTTCAGACAGGAAGGACTTAAGACACTTCCATGTTAAATTTTTCCATTTTTGTGTGTGGACCAATGAAGATGAGCCATGTTCAAGGAACTACTGACAGTGTCACCTCACCTTTCCGTAGTTGAGTTGGCTTGGAGCAGCTCTCTAGAAAGGCAAGAGCTGTGGGGAGAGAAAGAGAGACCCCCAGGTTTTATATGTGACGCACTGAAAATGACAGTGACACTCAATGGCAGCTATTGAGATTCTTGTTTAGGAAAAATAAGTCACAGCTAAAATGAGGCTCGATCATTTGGTCAACCAGCAAGTAAGGGAGTGTTCTGCTATGTGTCAGTGACCGTGCTTTATACTGGGGGATACTTGATGGAAGATGTGGAGGGGCTGGAGATGCAGCTCAGCAGCAGAACAATGGTTTGCCATGTGCAGCCTTTAAACTAAGCTCCAGCACTTCAAAGAGACAGCTAGCTATATATCCTACTCTCTTAGAGCTTAGAATCTGGTAGGAAGCTAGATATTCTACAAATTCTTGAAAATAAGTAACATAAAATATGTAGGGAAAATACAGGATGGCATAAAATGTAGTCGGTGAGTCTGATTGCAAACGCTCTTATCTGAGGGTCAGGAAGGCTTCCCCAAGGAAGGGATAGATGCGGTGAAGATGGCAGAGCCCTACTGGAAGCACTGTGAGATGAGCTTTCCAGGCTGGTGGAACAGTCTGTGTGATACGCAGAGAGGTAGGCCTGGAGTGAGGGAATCAACAGTGTGGAAGACGGGAAGATGAGTAATGGGAGAAGATACGGAGAAAGAAGAGCAACAGAAGACCTATGGATGGGGGTGCAAGCCTGAAATCTCTGCATTTAGGTAGGTGAGGCAGACGGTACGGCCCGCCGAGGCTACATAGTCAGATCCTGTCTCAAAAAAGCAAGCAAACAAAATGTTTTTTTTTTTTTTTTCTTTTTAAATAAAGGTGGCTGGGTGGTGGTGGCACATGCCTCTAATCCCAGCAGAGGCAGAGGCAATCGGATCTTTGAGTTCAAGGCCAGCCAGGTCTACAGAGTGAGTTCCAGGAAAGCCAGGGCTACACAGAGAAACCTGTCCCAAAACAAAACAAAACAAAACAAAACAAAAACCAACTAACCAACCAACCTAACTAACTAACTAACTAACTAACTAACTAACCAACTAACTAACAAACAACTAACATACAGGAGCAGCTGACGCTTGGGAGGACACCTAGACCAAGCTGCCCGAGGAGAAATAGGCAGGGAAGGAGACAAAGGAAATGTGTAGGTGTGTGCTAGAGGCGAAGAAAGGGGCTTCAGAAGGAGAAAGTGACCATGTGTATTGTTAACTTAGAGAGCAAAGAGAGATGCTCCAGAGCTTAGTGAACATGTTTAGGAGTAGCACCATACTGGCAGTCCATGTCATAGCCAGCTATGTATGTATTCAAAGTGGTTGACACGAGAGAAGTTTTTAAAGGTGGAAAGAGAAGGATTACACAGGATGTCTTCAAACTGTCATCACTGGCTACAAGGATTCATGGCATGAGTCGGGTCTGTCCATATCTGCCTGTAGTTGTTGGGTAATTGTCTTTTGTTTTCTGTGTAATGCAGCAGTGGCCTTTATGCAAGGTTTCACAGAGCCACGACAGCACGGCATTCTTGCCCATCATAACCTTCTGATTTTATTTATTTTATTAGATTAAAAAATAAGCCTTAATAAAAATAATCCCATTTTAATTCTAACCCAGCCAATCAACCCAGGTGCACAATAAAATAATAAAAACCCAGCCAAACAACACAGGTGCACAGATCCTGCCAAGAAAACATAATTTGGCTGTACAGATGCGGGCGACCTTCAAGATTGCAGTTTGAGTAGAAGGTGGGGGAACAGTCAGATTGCTGAAACTGCTGAGGAAGTGAGTGGGAGGAAAAGTGATGCTGAGAGCCGTGGCCACTCATTCTAGAAGTTAGGCAGCAAAGAAAGGGGAAAGGACTGTGGCAAAAAGGGAAAAGCAGAATCTCCCTCCCCACCGCCCTGTCAACAGCGGTAAACTTGGGAGTCTGTTAAGGACACTGTCTGAGACAATGTGGTGACCCAGGAAAAATATCTTTCAGGTCTGTGTGTGTCCATGCAGTTTTAAAGTATTCAGGAGCTTACTTTTCTTTTGATATATATTTTTAAACTTTACCATGAAATGCATCTGTCTGTCCAACTTATTTATTGCACATTATAGGGACACTTACTTCTGTGATCCTTTCTAAGGTGTCAACAAAAAGGTTGAAGCAGTAAATACTGGTAGATTCCAAATGATTAAGTCCAGCTATCTTTATTCCCTAAGTAAACCTTCATTGATTCCATTTTAGCTGTTGCCTAGCGGCTATTGTAATCCAGTACTTTTAAGATGTGTCACCCTGAAATGAGTGGCAGCGGCTCACGACTTTAATCCCAGCACTTGGGATGCAGAGATAGGCGGATCTCTGAGTTCAGGGCCACCCTGCTCTACAGAGTGAGTTCCAGGACAGCCAGGGCTACACAGGTAAATCCCGTCTCAAACAAACAAACAAACAAACAAACAACCCAAAACAAACCCCAAAACAACAACAACAACAAGTTGTGCCACATGGAGACACCTATGGAGCCTAACTGCCAGGGACCCTCAGGCTTTCAAAGGTCCAGGCATCTGGGTTTCCATGAACCTTTGTAGTTGATTACGGACAAAGCCAGGGCTGAGCGTAATGCTCTCGGTTTTGCTTAGTTTCTTTGCTCTCTGGGTTGTACCTGTGGTTCCACAGTCAGAGGACAATAGCTCATTTCTGCTGGACTCATCTTATGGTGTGGACTTCAACCTCTCAGTGGTAGAGCATCTGAGACCTTGCTTCATTCGTCCTAGCATTCCTAGAGCCCTGCCAGCTACTGGACACCAAGCTACTTAACTGTCACTTGCCTTGACTGCCTTATACCTCATGCATCTGTCATCATGCCCTCTTAGCTCTTTTCAAAAGGAAACCACTTTGCTTTTTGCCTCGTACGCCCTCAGGACATCTAGAATCCTGCTCTCGCAGTTAGCTTTCTTCATCATTTAACTTCTAGCTCTTTCCACCTACAAGCACACTTTGTCTTCCCCGTTCTTAGACACGTCCTCAATCCTCGAGCACCAGGTATTGCTCTGTCTTTTTCCCAAGTTTCACATGAACAGGAAACAAAGCCAAGGTCTCACGGCTTTCACCTTATCTAGGGCAGAATCCTTATCTAAGCCTCCATTTTGTTGACTCAATCTTCTCTGCTCTCTAGGTCCGTCTCAGGCTAGTTTCCGCTCTTACATCTCTACTAAGATGGCTTCGGTACAGATCTTAAGAGACATCTCTGAAGTTTTTGTTGTCAAATCATAACGTTCTTACTTTAAAAATTTCCCCCATTTAACTTGCTCTAGATCCTTCTTATCAGGAACTCGTATTTCTTCTGGACTCCATCACATCATGCTTGGTTTCTGCTTTGCTGCACTGCTTCTGTCAAGTTCATAGCCACGAACAGAGCCCTAGGTACACACACATTTTAAAGGTCTGGGTTTGACCTTTTCTCTAATCTCCGAACCACAGACAGGCGCTTGACAGTTTGTAGGCTTGAGCTAGCTTGCAGTCGCTCTTGCCAGTTCGTATCATGTTTTTAAAACTTTAAATTAGCTGCCAGTTAGTAGTTAATCCAAGAGATTTTGCCATAACGCCATAATCTAGTGTCTAGAGTTGCTATGAGGATTAGGTCCAAAAACATAACTGAAGCTTTTAGCACAGCTTGTATTCGTAAACATTTAAAAATGATTATTTTATAGTTTTCAAAGAATTTTCAAATACAAATTTTGTTTTTGGCCATTTTAAGTTTCTTGAGAAATAAGAACAATACTGGATTCATCATTTTTATTACATGTCTTCACACATGTGAATCTGTTTATCTATTCAGTATATTATGTATATCCACTGACCATTCTCCCTTAAGGTCATCTCTACACACATCTATATAGAATGAGTCTTATGTCAGGGAACTAGTTTCTCTCCACTAACTAGCTTTCATTATTTGACAGTAAGAGGTTTTTTTTTTAATTAAAAATTTTTATTTTTGCCACAGTAAGATGGTTTTTATTAGCAGTTGGCACAAGTAGCTGACACAAATGACTACTTTGCTGTAGAAACTGGAATACGATTTATTATTCACCACAATTATTGTTTGCCTTCTAAATTTTATCTTTCCATTGAGCTTGTTTGTTTGAATTCCTGTGTCTTAAGATTTGTTTTTGTAATCATTTTTTCGTGTCTTCATTTTGTAAGCCATCTGGGTGTTTTATTTGATCTCTGTGTTCTATCTGATCAGTAGAATTGTTCCAACATGTTGTTAAATCTTTTGTCAAGATATTCATGTCTTTTATCCAATTTCCTTTCATCCAGCTTTTCCATTTTTTTTCCAAATTCCTTGTATGATTTCTGTATATTTTCTGAGGAAACTTTGCGTTTGTTCATTATTAACGTTGTGAATAATTTCTACAATTGTGCTTGGCAATCTTTTAATGCTTTTTTTTTCCATAGAAAGGATTTAAGTTTTAGAGTCAAATATTTCAGTATTTTTATTTATAGTTTCAGCTTTCTATGGGGGTTACTAAAATTTCTGCTTAAAGTCAACTATCTCATTTTATCTGGAACTTTCTTCCTGGCTTCAGTACTTAAACTCCCATATCCCAAGAAGCCTTGCAGCTCTACCAACATAGTGTCTTATCCATTGTCAACTCTGTTTGAGAAACAAACAAACAAACAAACAAACAAGCAAACAAACAAACAACCCCTCCCCCCAAAAAAACCAAATTACCCATTTTTTTCTTTCAGGGCTTAAAAAATTATGTTAAAATACTTCTCTTCTTTTGTGTGAGGAGTGAGATAGGAACCTGGTTTCATTTTTCTCACATAGCTAGCTATTCCTCTTAAATACATTTACTAATAATGTAACTAACTTACCTGTAGGAATTTAGTGCCACTAATAATGTCAGATACTCAGTTCTCACATGTGTAATTAAGCAACCGATGTTCTCAGAAACCCGTGTAAGATTACAGGGATAACAACTGAAAAGTTATGTTCATTGATTTTCTGACTCAGATTTTGATGTTCTTTCTCCTCTGTCTTCACTATAACTTTGGGCTTCTATCCAAAATTTTGTTACATAGCACCTAGCTAAGTGTTGTCTGCTACTAAGTATCTTTAATAAGAAAAGTCTTTAATAAGGTTTTTAAGATAAGTCTTTAATAAGAAAAGTTTTATAAAGTCTAAGAATAGGAGACAAATTGCCAGATCAATTGTGCCAATTGGGCTAAAAATATTAGAAATAAAACAGACTAATTTGTGCTCTTTAATTTATTTGCAGTTATTTTAATCTTACTCCATGTTAGCATACACTATGCTGTATAATGTATGATGTGCATAAACATTAAGGGATAGTTATACTAGTGTGAGTCTTTTCCCAAGTGTATCTCCCTCACCCCCCAACTTCTGCTCTAACAGCAGCAACTCTCTTCTGAGATAGTCATTCCCTTTGCAGAACAGTTGTTTCCCTAATTGTTTATTCATCATCACATATATGTACTACTCTGAATAATAATAATAATAATAATAATAATAATAATAATAATAATAAAATTTGCTTTTTTGTGTTGTTCCCTAACAGGAATATTGATTATTCTGTATTCTGTTTTATGATTGCTTTCGATTGCTCAGTGCCAATGAACCATCTCCGTTTACATGACACTCTTCTTTTTTTTCCTTCTGGATTTAGCACTGAGATTTCTGCATCCCAGGAAACCCCTTAGGCCTAGCAAAGTAAGATCCTATTCATCACATATGCTGTTACAGACTTGAAAAACAACTTACATCCCCTCTTTTTTTCTTTTTCTATTTTTGTTCTTCATGTTTAAACCTCTGATTTATTTTATTCATGTGAGGGGTGAGAGTAATCCATGTTTGTTTGTATGTATGTAGTTTATGTGCATGTGTATATGCATGTATACATGTGTGTATGTGTGTGTTGGATCTTCAGGCTGCCTTTCACATACTGCCACCACTCTGCACATCATACTGTGAACACTAGTTCATCAGCATAGAGTACAGTGAGACCATTCAGATGATGGTAATCTTAAGCCCGAGAGCCTTTGAAAAGTTGATAATTTAATACCACAGTCCATGAGCTTTCATCTCTCTCCATTTATTACTCAAAGATATCTTGGAAGAAGGATACTTTTCTAACCTACAGCTACAGCATGTAGCTTTTAAAATGTAAAAAAAACTTTCCCTAAGTCACAGTTAACGTTGCCACATAAACCGTGACTTGAGCCAGGAGTTCTCTGCACCACAGTGACCTTATTATTCTTGTGGGTAGCAAAAGTCACCCTGAGGCAGAGCTTAGTAAAGGTCTTAGTATTTCTGGATGTTTTATGATGAAGATGTGAATTATAAAGTTGTATTCATTTAAAGTAAAACCTTGAGCTCGGTGTACTGGCAAACATCTCAGGAGGTACTCAGGAGGCAGAGGCAAGTGGATCTCTGTGAGTTTGAGGCTAGCCTGGTCTATGTAGCAAGCTACAGGCCAGCCAGGATGAGACAGATAGGCTGTGTCTCAAAATAAATGAATAAATAAAATAAAATTAAACCTTGAATCTTCAGGAGAAGATTATAACACGATTATAACAGATTTACCACCTCAGGTTGTAATGTAGTTTTATGTTCTACCTATTTCTCTTTTGTAAAAGAAATAAACAACACTCCATTTTCCAGCGGGGAAAACAATACATCATAATTCATCTAATTATATAAAACATTCAAGGAAAAAGAAAGAAACGAAACTCCCATCTCTTGCATTCTCTAGACATTAGACACGGCTTCCTGCTGCACCTGCTCAGATCTGAGTGTATTAGAATAGCTTTGAAGAGTTGCTAAGGGTCAAAAGAAAACAGTGATGAAGTTTGAAATTCAAGACTGACAAACACAGAAATACTGTTACTTAGTTTTTCGTAAATATTTCCACCAATTCCAATGCGTATTTTTTTGTGTGTATGTTCAACAACAGATGAAGAAGACAGGTTCTGAAGTTTATGATAAGCTTATTTTTTCTCACAGTGATAGTTATAGATTCACAGCTTCAGTTTTTAAAAAAACCTACAGTTTGGGGCCAGTTTAAAAGTTTTTAATATGAATTTTGTTTATTGGATCTTTAACGACACATTTGCATTCCCCCAAAAGACCCGCTAATGAGTAAAAAGGAAGAAAATCCTAGCCTTTTGTGCATTAGGGATGTGCATTTTTATGCATTAGGAATGTTAGGTGATTATTAACAGCCGCACTAGCCGATTAACCACGGCAGACTCCATGCTTGTTTTGAGCTAATAATGGCTCCTAAACCAGGGGCTGTTAATGTCGATATTTCAGTAACGCCTCCCTTTAGTTTTTTTTTTTTCCCTTCCTTTTGGAGTGTGCACTCAAAAATGTAGCATTTTGCAACAGATGAAATTTGTTGAGTCTCACAAGGAAGTCATGTGCTGTTTCTGAGGGCCTTTTTCTGTTTCCGAGGAAGCCTCTCTTGAGAGGCTTTGCACAGTCATGCCTTGGCAGTGTGTCCTGTGTGGGTGGTATTTGCTTGCTCAGGCATATGACAAAGATGATTTGGGGAAGGAAACTTGTGCTGCTGTTCAGAGTTACTAAGAGGTTTCGCTAACAGTAAGATCAGAAAGCATCCTCCTATGACGATTTTAACTTAGGCGGAAAACTTATCTTCCCTCTGTATTTTTTTTTTTTCCTTTTTTCCCCCACCTCTGTATTTAAGCACTACTTTCAGTCAGCACCTAGGTCTTTGTTTTGTGGGTATTTATAGCAAATGTGGGGATGGTATATGCGCTAAAATTTGGTGTTTCTTTTTTTAAGAACAATGTTTTATATTTAAATTAGCATACAGAACATCAAGTTTCCAGATGGGCTTTTTTTTTTTTTTTAAACAGATTCCATTTTGGTTTAGTAACCCCTTGCTCCCCACTTACTTGCCTTCACCAGTATTTCCTCCTCTACTTTATTCTATTGTCTTTCCTACCCCCTTTCTTAAAGCCTTGCCCTGTCCCCACCCCCAGTCTGATTGGCTCCTTTCTATTTCCCTGTTTTTTACATTTAACAGTTAGAGGCTAGGAACCATGTATGAGAGAGGTCAGGTGGCATTTGTTTTTCTGAGCCTGGGTTACCTTCCTGAATTTAGTTTCTAGTTCCATCCATTTTCCTGTCAATTCCATTTTTCCATATAGCTAAACCAAGTTTCATGTGTATGTATGCTACATTTCAGATATCTATTCATCCAGGCTGACTCCATTTCCTTGTTATGGTAAAGGGAGTAGCAAAACCACAGAGTCCTTTTGGTAAATATTCAGGAATAATGTAGCTGGCTCATATGGTAGATCCATTCTTCCATCTTGTTTAGCTTCCTTAGGTGTACAGATTTTAGTATGTTTATCCGATAGTATAGGTCTAATATCCACTTATAAGGGAGTATAACCCATGTGTGTCTTTCTGCTTCTGGGATACCTCACTTAGGATGATCTTTTCTAGGCCCCACCATTTGCTTGCAAATTTCATGATTTCCTTGTGTAAATGTACCACAATTTCTGTATCCATTCCTCAGCTGAGGGACATCTATGTTGTTTCCAGGTTCTGGCTAATATGAATAAAGCTGCTACGAACATGGTTGAGCAAATGTCCTTGTTGTATACTTGAGCATCTTTTGGATTTATGCCTAGGAGCGGTATAGCTGGATCTTGAGGAAGCAATATTCCTAATTGTCTGAGAAAGTGCCAGATTGATTTTCAAAGTGGTTGTAGAAGTTTACATTCTCACCAGCAATGGAGGAGGGTTCCCCTTTCTCCACATCCTCTCTAGCATGTATTGACACTTGAGTTTTTGATCTTAGCCATTCTGATGGGTGCAAGGTAAAACCTCAGGGTTGTTTTGATTTGCATCTCCCTGATGACTAAAGAGGTTGAACATTTCTTGAAGCATTTCTCTGCCATTTGACCTAAAGAAGCTAAGCAAGAAGGAGGACCCTGGGTAAAATGATCAATCCTCACTCAAAAAGGCTGGATGGGCATCAGAAGAGGGAGAAAACAGGGAACAGGACAGGAGCCTACCACAGTGGGATTCTGAAAGACTCTACCCAGCAGGGTATCAAAGCTGGTATCAAAGCTATGATGCTGATGCTCATAGCCAAACATTGGGAAGAGTGCAGGGAATATTATGAAAGAAATATTATGAAAGATAGTAAGACCTGGAGGGGACAGGAGCTCCACAAGGAGAGCAACAGAACCAAAAAATCTGGGCCCAGGGGTCTTTTCTGAGACTGATACTCGTATGCATGAAGATAACCTAGAACCCCTGCTCAGATGTAGCCCATGGCAGCTCAGTCTCCAAGTGCGTTCCCTAGTAAGGGGAACAGGGACTGTCTCTACATGAACTGAGTGGCTGGCTCTTTGATCACCTCCTCCTGATGGGGGAGCAGCCTTACCAGGCCACAGAGGAAGATAATGCAGCCACTCCTGATGAGACCTGATAGGCTAGGGTCAGAGAGAAGGGGAGAAGGACCTTCCCTATCAGTGAATTTGGGGAGGGGCATGGGAAGAGATGAGGGAGGGAGAGTGGGATTGAGGGAGGATGAAGGAGAGGGCTACAGCTGGGATACAAAGTGAATAAACTGTAATTAATAAAAAACATAATTTTAAAAAAGAAGCTTCCATGTTGATTTCCATAGTGGCTACCCTAGATTTTTACTCCCCCCTTTTTTTTGCTTTTCTTGTATTATGATTATTATTTACAACTTATTGATTTTGTATCCCAGTTGTATCCCCCTCCCTCATCTCCTCCTGGTCCCATTTTCCTTCCCTCTTCCTCCCTTACCTCTCTTATCTCTCCCTTATCTCTTCCCTAGTCCACTGATACCAGAAGTGCTCCTTCCCTCTTGTCTGACCCTAGCTATCAGGTCCCTTCTGGATTGCCTGAATCCTCTTCCTCTGTGGACTGGACTGTCAGCCTACCAGGGAGAAGTGATCAAGGATCAGGCAATCCAGTTCCTGTCAGAGATTGTCTCTTCTCCCCTTACTATGGAACCCACATGGTGAGTGAGCTATCTATGCGCTACATCTGAGCAGGGGGTCTAGGTCCTCTCTATGCATGGCCTTTGGTTGATGCATCAGTCTCTACAGTTTCCCCTGGGCCCCGCTTTTTTTTTTTTTTTTTTTTTGGCTTTGTTCTCCTTGTGGAGCTCCTGTCCCCTGTAGGTCCTTTTATATCCCCCTTCTTCCATAAAACTCCCTAAACTTGCTCTGTAGACCAGGCTAGCCTCAAACTCACAGAGATCCACCTGTCTCTGCCTCCTGGGATTAAAAGTGTGTGCCACCACTGCCTGATAAGCATTCTTTATCAATAATCAAAACAAGACAATGCTTGATGCTCAGAGAGTGTTTGGGCTCTCAAATTGCTTTATGTGCAGTTAATGCTTATAGAGTATTTTGCATGGCCATACCAGCCTGCACATGCCTGATGTTGTCTGATCTTGTAAGGTTAGCAGGGCTATCCTGGTTAAGACTTAGATGGGACATTTTTCATGTTTATGTTCATCAAATTTTTTTGAGAATTGTCAGTTCATTGCAACTCATTTGTTAATTGGGTCATTTGATATATTTTTTAAATATTCTGTGTTTTATTCCTCTATTAGATATATAGTTAGCAAAGAGGTTTCTCCCATTTTTGTAGGTTATCTTTTTACTCAGTTGTTTCATTTGCTTTAAATAAACTTCTTAATTTAATGAAATATTTTTGTCAGTTGTTGGCTTTATTTCCTGAGTGACTAAAGTTTTGTTTATTGTTGTATCTTGATGTTTCTTCTACTCTTTCCTCTAACAGTGTCAGAGTTTCAGGTCTCATATTTATGTCTTTGATCTCTTTGGAGTTGATTCCCGTATGAGGTGAAAAATACGAACCTATTTTCATTCAGCTACCTGTGGACATCCAATCTTCACAGCACTATTTGTTGACAAGGCTGTCTTCCTCCCATGCATATTTTTAGCATCTTTGCTAAAAGGCAGATGACTATTTTGGCAACTGTTGGTTCATCTCCACAGAATGATGATCAGGTTCTATAGCTAAAGGCAACACCCAGGTAACTCATGAAACATGGAGAGGTTGAGTTGGTGCCTACCTAGAACCTTCGCCCCACATTGACTATTGTCCATGGTACTGGAAGGTACTTCCCATGCTACCACAGAAAAAAGGTAACACTTCTAAGTGGGATGTGTTCATCAAATTCCTCCTCTCAAGGCTCAGGGAACTCTGTGGAAGAGGAGGCAGAAAAATCCCAAGAATGAGTTGAGATGGAAGAGATCCAAGGAAATAAGGCCTTCTGTACACAAAATGTCTGACACACATGAACTCACAGGGCCTGCATAGGTCTAAGCCAGATGGGGTCCCAAGAAGTGGACAGAGCCCTAACCCTAACTCAGAAGCTATCTCCAATTCATAACTGCTCACAAAGTGGAAAATTATCTTTCTTTAACAGTCTCACTGAATATATAAACTATAATTTAGGGCAAGCACCCTGCCTTGTAGTAGATGACCAACACAAAATGGATTCAATGGTGTTTTTGGGTGGTTCTTTCTCTCTCTCTCTCTCTCTCTCTCTCTCTCTCTCTCTGTGTGTGTGTGTTTTAATGTTTTGTCTGGCTATTTTTTCTCTTACAGGTCTTTTGGTTATATATTATGGTTTCCGGGTTTTGTGCTTTCATGGGATTTCTGTGTGTGAGACTGTGTGTGTCTCTGTCTATATGTGTTCCTTCTGCTTTTTCTTTGGATCATTTTTTCTGTTTATTTTGTCCTATTATTCTTTGTTTTTATTTTATTATTATTATTATTATTATTATTATTATTATTATTTTAGATAACTGCTGTTTGTTTTCTAACTAGAGAGAGAGCAAAAAAGGGTGTGGATTTGGGTAGGTGGGGAGAATCAAGGAGGAGTTGGGGAAGGGAAACCAGAATTAGAATCTATTTTATGAGAGAATCCATTTTCAATTAAAATCAGGTGGCTGTAGCATTGTGTTTTATAATACATCCTCTATTCTGAAGAAAGTAAAGAAAAAATAAAAATTTTCTCCTTATTCTCTTCCTTCTTTTCCTCCTCTTCCTTCTTCTTCTTCTTCTTCTTTTTTCAGTTCCTCCCCTTTCCAAACCCTTTCCAGGACACTGTAATCTGATTTCTACTTTCAAGTGTTTGGGGTTTATTTTGCTTTCATGTGCAATAACACATGTTACTTATCTTGCTGTACCTGCTTATTTTGCTTAAAAGCACGTGTTCTAGCCCCACCATTTCCAGCTAATGACAGTTTTGTTGTTGTATCCTTTTATGTTTTAAAAATATTTTATTTATTTATTTTATGTATGAGTGCTATATTTGCATGTATGCCTGCATGGCGAAAGAGGGCATCAAATTTCAGTATAGATGATTGCGAGCCACCATGTGGTTGCTGGGAATTGTACTCAGGAGTTCTGGAAGAGCCTCCCTGTCTTTGCAACCATTCCTGACTTGGGACTATTATAATTGTGAACAATTCTACAGAACTCAAGGAAGGAATACAAATAGGTTCCACGAACTATATCTACTTCATTTTGTTGCTCAGTCACAAGGTAGAAAACCAGAAAGGAAGAGAGAAGATGAATTCTTTGTGATTTTGCTTCTGCACTGTTTCTTCATCTGTGGCAAGTGTTCATTACTGGACCAAATGGCTTTAGGGGATGACATCTGGAGAAAGGAGTTTAATCAAGTTAGCTCATGTGGTATGCCTACAGTAGACCTGGCAAGGGGGTAGAAGAAGGCAGAGGTACTCTAAGAGCTATTTGGCAAAATAAGGTCACTCAAAAATGGGAAATAGTTGATTAATATCTTATAACTGTAATTTTCAAGATGTCGGCATATCAGCAATGATAAAACTTCAAATTACTGTCTTACAATCATTTAAGTATTTAAACACTCTTATTTAAATGTTTTTCTAGAGTCACATTGTGCGGCTATGAATCAAACAACAAAGAACAGTTCATTACCTACAGAAGGTAATATTCTTCCTTATCTTGTGGCCAGCACTGTGGGAATGGAGCATTGATCTTGTTTACATACAGAAATTAATTCCTTGTCTGCTGGACAGATTTAGGATGAGGAGGAGAATCTGGTGGTGTGAGTGTTACGTGGTGAGGGCCTATGAACACTTGCCTCTAAACCTCTGCCATCTTAGAGTGATGGAAGACTGTGGGGTTAGCGCCCTCCCAGGCCTGTGCTGAAGCATTTCTTTCTTCATCTGGTTAGATAATCTTCATTTGGATGTGACTTGTGAGGACTTAAGTACTCCAAGAGACAAGTGACATTGAAATAGGAGAGTTGAGATAGTTGATGCAATGTTTATCGTAAGCAAGGCTTGTTCACAGCGATTTCTGCTCCTGTTAAAATGGTGGAATTACTGACTTTTGTCACAGGTGATTGTAATAGATAATTTTGTTGCATAATCACCACTGAGCAAACTTGTACCCACCATGGACTCTTTAAGTCAGTATACTGGCAATGTGAGGTTTTATGGTACAAGATGTGTGTAACCTACAGGCCTTGAATTTGTACATTAGGAGATGAATAATGTACTTCATTATGATAGATTAAACATACAGAAACAAAAAAATGTGAGAAAAATGTAATATTTCTGGAACACGTTCATCAGCCAAGCAATGTTCTAGTGTAATTCAACATAAGCTGCTGTATATAGACTTAACACACAAGGTTTCTTTTTCTCATTCTCTTTGTGTGTGTCCAGCTAACACTACAGTGTCTGTACAGATGGGTAAGAAGGTTCTGCTGAGCTGCCCTCCTGTTCCACTGACAAAGGCAGTAGTAATAACATGGGTGATAACCCCCAGAGGCGGACCTGTCTGCATAATAGCCTACAAAGCAGACACAAAGGAGACCAGGGAAAACAACTGTACCGACAGGAGAATCACCTGGGCCTCCACACCTGACCTGAGTCCTGAGCTGCAGATCACCGCAGTGGCCCTCGAGCATGCTGGATATTACTCATGTGAGATAGCAGTAGCTGATGGGTATTTCCAACAAGGCCATGACCTCCAAGTGCTAGGTAAGTCACACTGTCACATAGTGTCGTATTTTAGGTCACCAGATTTTAGATAGAAACAAATATCTTTGTAATTTGTGAAACAAACTTAATATTTTTCCCCCTTCTATCTCTACAGTCCCCCCTGAAGTAACCCTATTTCTCGGCAAAAATAGAACCGCAGTGTGCGAGGCAAGTGCAGGCAAGCCGGCTGCGCAGATCTTCTGGACTCCAGATGGGGATTGTGCCACTAAGAGTGAACCACACAGCAATGGCACGGTGACTGTCAGGAGCGCATGCCACTGGGAGCAGAACAATGTGTCTGCTGTGGTCTGCTCTGTCTCCCATTCGACTGGCAACCGGACTCTGTCCATAGAACTGAAGAGAGGTGGTAAGCACAGCTTTAAATTTTTTGCCTGTATTTATTTATTTGTTTGTCTGTGTGTGTGTGTGTGTGTGTGTGTGTGTGTGTGTGTATGTATGTATGTATGTAGAATTATTTGCTGGCTTTATCTATCTATCTATCTATCTATCTATCTATCTATCTATCTATCTATCTATCTATCTATCTATCTATC
>NW_026596064.1:22967861-22977799 GCF_907164565.1 Psammomys obesus
ATCTATCTATCTATCTATCTATCTATCTATCTATCTATCTATCTATCATCTATCTATATTTATTTATGTGTTATGTAGAGGCCAGAAGACAATGTGTCCTACCATAGGGGCTAGAACTCTGGTCCTCAGGCTTGACAGCACATGCTTTTACCTGGTGAGCTATCCACAGGCCCACCTACCTGTTTTTCTTTTCCTTCCTTCCTTCCTTCCTTCCTTCCTTCCTTCCTTCCTTCCTTCCTTCCTTCCTTCCTTCCTTCCTTTCTGGTTTTTTTTGGGGTCTTACTCTATCTTTTTCTTCTTCTGAGATAAGATATTTCTTTGTAGCCAAGACTGGCCTTAGTCTGTTGCCTGAGTGCTGGGATTACAGAGGAGCTGTTTCTTCCTTGGGAGGGAACTGCTATTGAACTTATTCTTCTGCAGAATTACCTCACACAGCACAGAAAATTTGAGCCTCTTATTTGGACACTTCTCTGAAGCTAGGACACACACTGCTGTGCTGGAAAAGTATTTTGTAACTCTGTATCAAGTGGAAAGAATTGTCAGTAGTAAATAATTCTTATCTCTACTTTTCTAATTGCCTAAGGACCACCATAATATATTTTCATACTTCAGTGACCTGTAGACTTTAAATGATCAGATTATTGATATAATACATCATCACCTGTATAATGTTTTATGCTTATTGAGAAGACAACTAAGAATGGTGTTTCTTCTTTTCCTCACTTTCCTGTTTCTTGTGGTCATTCAAAGTGAGAACCAGGTTCTCCTCCTCATTCTAGCTTGTCTTCTGAAGCCAATATTTATCAGAAATGATTATATATTTGAAGCTCATGGTACAATGATAGAAATGAGAACGTCCCTGCTTTGTATTGGGTTGCAGAATACTATATAGCAAAGTCTTTGCATAACATGGCTTCTTTTTCACAGCTGTATTAATTTGAATATAATTCAAAATGTTCTGATTTACTGGGTACTCTGTCAGTCTCTTTCATTTTCATTCTGAGGAAAGAGGATTCTTAGTATATTGAAAAGACATCAATTAACAGAAGACCTTCCTCCATCATAATTTCTTTTCTTGAAGACATCTCTTATTTTCTTTCCTTTTACTTTTTTTACTTGATGTAGACCATTTATTTTAATATTTGTCCAATATCTTAACATCTAGTACTTTATGTTGACCATTATATTTTAACATTTGTCCAAAAGACTTGCCAGTTTTGGGGAAAGAAGAGAGGGGTAGGGAGGGGAGGAGGGAGAGAACTAGAGGGGGGGGATACAAAGTAAATAAAGTATAATTAAAAATAAAAAAAATTCTGAGTCAGCTGTATCTGAGTTTGCATCTGGCTTCAGAAACCAGCCATGTGACTCTGGATAAATTACTTTAGCCTCTTTAACAGCTTTGCTTATAAGCTGAAAGGAGAAGACAGTAACATAAAACTGGCAAGTCCTTTTACTTTTGAATAAAGAGATTGACTTTTATTCAGTCTGAAAGTTCTGAAACATATTTTTGAAGTTTTACTTTTTAAATTTTCTTACGTTGCAATAGATATATGTATATTACTCTGATAATATTTCTCCCATTATGCTCTGTTATCTCCTTCTGTTGAACCTCTTCTTCCCAACATGCCTCTACTACTGTGTGTGTGTGTGTAAGAGACAGAGAGAGAGAGAGAGAGAGACTATTTAATCAGGTTGCTTTCATGAGCATGGATGGGGAATTATGCAGTTGAAAAGGATAACTTTCGACCCCCATTAATTGTGGAATGTTGGCAGGCTCAGTCTTGTACAGGTCTTGTACATATAGTTCCTGCTGTTGTGAGTTCAACACCCATCTTATGTCAGGATGTTAGGGTTTTGTAATACTCCTTCTTATCCTTTGGCTCTTACATTCTTCCCTCTTCCTCCATGTTCCCCGAAACTAGCATGCGGTGGTAGAGATACAATGTTTAGGGCTGAACATCCCATTCAACAATTGCTTATTCTCAGCACCTTGGTCAGTTTTGCATCCCTGCATTATCTATTACCTACTGCAAATAGAAGTTTCTCCAATGAGGATTGGAAGTAGCATTAATCAATGACTATAAAATAAATACTTAGAAGACAGCGTGACACCATGTTTATTTAGCAAAGCCACAGTAGTAGGCTTCCTCACTCCCCAGGGCTCATGATCATTCTGGCCACCACTTTTAAGCATATTTCAGTACCAGACATGAATTTCTTCTTCATTTTATTAATAAATATATTACAGGGATATATATATATATATATATATATATATATTTATGTTTTTATGTGGTTTTATCACCTTTGAACCATAAAAGTTTTCTGTTTATCATTACAGGTGGCCAAGCGTTATCATATATTGAGT
Organism: Psammomys obesus; assembly: GCF_907164565.1. NCBI lineage: Eukaryota > Metazoa > Chordata > Mammalia > Rodentia > Muridae > Psammomys > Psammomys obesus. The sequence continues at coordinate 22,970,230 of NW_026596064.1, forward strand.
ACATCATCCCAGCTATTATTATTTTGATCATCATAGGATCCATTTGGCTTTTGAAAATCAGAGGCTTCAGGTATTAAGAGTGAGAAATATGGGATTGACTGAGTGGTACATCAGGGAGTAACAACAATGTTCTCATAAGCAAAGTGGACACATGAGGAATTAGCATGGCTTACTTTGCATGGTGACAGTGTTTAGTGACTTGCTCAGGAGGGCAAGCACTTGAATTAAGCCAGTAAGGACTGAGAAGCAGGGCATGCTATTTCTTTAATTTGAGAAAACAGCTACAATAATTCTTTTCGTGTAACAAAGAGATGGTGTCCCATACAATTTATTGCCTCAAGCTCCTATCTCAAAGTTTTGCTTTTCCAGCTGGGTGTGGTAACACATGCCTTTAAATGCCAGCACTCGGGAGGCAGAAGCAGGCAGATCTTTGTGAGTTCCAGGCCAGCCTGGTCTATGAAGCAATTCCAGGATAGGCAAGGCTATTACACAGAGAAATCCTGTCTTAAAATCCAAAAAAAAAAAAAAAGTGATTGTTTTTCCTTAAGAGCCAGAATTTTCTTCTTTGTTATGGAAGCTGCAATTCAGTGTATTCCATTCATTTCTGATTTACTGTGCTTTACATATTAATTATCAGAGCATTTTGATATCATAAATGTTAATTCTAAACAATGATGTTGTCGGCAGACACAGCAGATTGTTTCATTTTATTTATTTTTTAGAAAATGTAAATCACCCAAATTGGAAGCTCCTCCAGCTGCTGCAGAGGTAAGACAAATTAAAGAATATTTGCAAAATTTAAAGCCACATGGTCTTCAATCTAGCTGCATTATCTGTAATTTGCATCAATATTCATGTTTTAGCTGAACAAAACAATTCTGATTTTACACTGTTAGTAGTCAGACATATTTTGCTAATTACCTATCAAATTATATATATGTAATTATATACATATACATATGCATGTATAATTAACGTACATATGATTATATATATATATCTTAATCATTTTGCCCTATTTGGAGTGTAGTCTCTGGAGAAATTAAAAACGTGTTTCCTTCTCTATGAAACTGTGTCTAATTCCTGACTTCCCCTTCCTTCTCTCATCTAAACTTAAAGAAGCCTGCTCTTTACTCTTCTACAACCAGCTTCTCATTATCTTGGAATCATTCTCCCCCCCCCATTTTTTTTAATATCGACTGTGTTTATTTATAATAAACCACATACAGTAAGAACAATCAGAAAAACCATATGTAAAAGTTGACAATAAATTGTCTCTGTCATCTGTTAGTTTTGGAAGCTGTTTGCCTTTACTTCCTACTTAAGTAATAATTTTATTTCTTCTCAAGTCTCTGATGAGCTTGAAGACTAGATAGTTACAGTTCCTCAGTTAGGCTTAAGTTGTTTAGGATTTAAGAAAATGTTTTAGGGTCTTGAAAGATGATTTTTAAATAAATAAATTCAAGATCTGATAGAGAATGTTTTCAGTATAAAACTTCAAACTCACCTAGACTGGACAGGTAATATTTTCTTTGGCTCATATTTTTGAAATGCTTCTTAGGTCACTTCATTTCTCTACATGTTGACTTTCACCCAACAACCATTTCACCCAAAATATAAATAATCACCAAATGGTTTTGATAGACTATTAGAACAAAGACTTGTTTTTCTGTTCATGTAAGTGAGAGACACACATAAGCATTATTAGTAGGTGCTAATATGGTAGAAATCTGGGTTACTTTCTTGCTCTCTGGAATGTGTTTTGACTTTGAACTTTTTCTAAGGATGATATGGAGCCTTATGCGAGCTACACAGAGAAGAGCAATCCACTCTATGATACAGTGACCAAGGTGGAGGCACTTCCGGTGTCACAAGATGAAGCCAATGGCACAGACTGGCTTACCTTGTCAGCCACTGGAATCTAGAACAACAACAACAAAAATGAATCAAGAGACATCATAATTACTGCTTTGCTCTTCTTAAAGTTCTACAATGGAAGGATTACTTGGAAATGAGCTCTTCTAAAGTTCTTAGGAAAAAGCACAAACATTCTAATGGATTTGTGTTTATATACTTCCATGATTGGAAATTTGGAATCTTTGCTGCTACCAGTTAATTCTTTGAAATACTGATGTAATTATTACAAAGAAAGGACATGGCTATGGTAAAATGTCAAACTGTGCAATACAGTATGGTGAAAATGACTTTCCTGAAGAAATAACTGCAGAAGGAACAATCATTACTAAAGAGTTTCTTGTGAGTTTTTCTAATTTTTTTCTCTGATTGTGATATGCCTAAGGTATATGTGTGCATTTATGTGTTTATTTACATATGCATATATATGCATACATATGCTTGTCAAGACATCTTGTCAAAAACATTGGAATTGGAATGCTGGACTTATAAAAGCTACTAACGTGAGTATTTGAGATACATTTTTTATCAACCGAAGCAAAACTACCTCATTCTTTTTAATGGCTACATAAAGTTCCACTGTATAATTACCTTGTCACGGCCCTTGGATGGGCATTTAGATTTTGTTTTGTGTGTGGTATTAAACAATACCATGTAGAATGTTTCTTGTGGTTAATCTCTGCATTATTTGAGTATACTTGTGAGATAATTTCTTTGAGTGCAATGGTCCTGTCAGTTGGAATGCAATAGAGCAATAGATCAGGCAAACGGTGTCAATTTACATTCCCTTCAATTGTGTTTAGATGTTTTTTTTTTTTATATCTTTAATATTCTCAATTCCACAGTTTCTACTTTCCATTTTTAATGAACCAGTTGGGTGATATGTCTTAAGGTTATGATATTTACTCTATTATTTAATGGAACTGAATTTATGTCTTTATCATGTCTGTATTTCTAATAACTACTCTCAACTCAACTTGTGTCACTACAGAGGTGCTCATAGCTCATGCTTAACAGTTTTACAGATATTATGAATTTTGTATTTTTAACACTGTATTCTGATATATTTATCAAAAAGCAGTATATTCCAAAGACATACATATTGGGTTATTTACACCCTAAAGCGATGGCAATGATATGATAAGACTTTCCCTCCATTTTTCTTTGGAGGGAAATTTTAGGAATACACATATTGATAACTTTTGCTGTATATTTGTAATTGTTAAAAATAATCCTGTTCCCTAATATCAGGATTCAGCAATCCAAGCTGTTGCTGAAGGCCTGGAACATTCCAGGACAGCCACCAGTGTTCAGTCTGCTTTGGAGAGCCAAGGAAGCTGAGTTCTGATGTCAGTGAAAATGAAAACAGCGGAGGCAGCCATTGTAGAGCGTCAGCGGCGGAAGGATTTACTTATATTCTGTCATCTAGATGCTCCTAGACCATTTTGGCCAGAGACCAAGTGTGTCCCATTGCTGCATGATCTGGCAACAGATCTAGGTGTTTTCCATCTGATGCTGGTTATGCAGACATACAGAATTCAAGTGTTGTGGATGCTGCCACTCATATTTAAAGAAATGCTTGGGAGGCATCTATTTTCATCAAGAATATTGGTTTATAGCTTCTTTTCCCTTTTGATATCTTTAGTTTTCCTATCAGTGTGAAATGGAACTTGAAGAACTCTATGGATTTGGGGAAGGCGTGGTACTTGTAATTATTTCAGCATTAAAAAATTCCAGTGACAGGATCACGGCCTGAACTCTTATTTTTATCAATTGGGAGTTACATTATTTCCGATTTTGTCTTAATACTACTTGTGTTTGTTCAGACTCTTTATTTACTCATAATGCTTCCTTGTATGTTATTAAGATGCTCTGCTTCTTTTCAGTTATCTGGTTTGTTGGTTGGTAATTACTCATGGTGGTTCCTAATGATATTTAATTTTCAATTTCATCATCATTATCATCAATAGCTGTAACTATGGAGACATTGGTATCACCATGCCACCCTCACAATCCCCTTGCCTCTACCTCCCAAGTGCTGGGATCACAGATGTGAACCAGGGCTCTTGGCTCTCTTATGATATTGTTGTTTCTCTGATAGCAGTTGTAATGATTCCCCTTTCATTTTGACATTATATATCTGTTTCTTCGCCCTCATTTTTCTTGATAAATATACAGGTATATTTTTTGTTTATATATATATTTTAAATATCCAAATTTTAGTTTATTGTTTTTTTCTATTCTGTATTTTATTTCCTTCCCTCTTTCCTTCCTTCCTTTTTCCTTTCTTTCTTTCCTTTTTTCCTTCCTCCCTCCCTCCATGCCTTCCTTTCTTCCTTCTTGTCTTCTCCCTCTCCTTTCTAGCTCTTTCATTCTCTCTCTTTCTCTCTCTCCCCCTCTCTCTCCTATGAATTTAGCCAAGGTCTTTCACGTGCTAAGCAAGTACTGTGCGTTGAAGCTGCACCCTGACCTTTTCATCTAAACTTTATTATTATTGTATTTCTTATGATAATTTGGGCTTAGTGTTTTTGTTCCAGCTCTTTGAATTATAGTCAGAGTTTTCATTTGAAAAATTTTACAATGTAGGTATTTATCACTATAAACTTAAAAGTTTAAGTACTGTTTTTTGTACATTTCGTACATTTTGGTGCACCATATTTTCATTTTCTTAATGTTGTTTTTAAAGTTTTCTTTTAAATTTATTCTTTTATCTGATGATTGTTGAAAGATGTGTAAATTTCCATGTATTTGTGAAAATTCCTTTTCAACAGAGAAAAACTACTTGGTTCTGTATAACCTGATAACAATCCATCTAAAAAGAAAATTAAATACGTTTTGTGCAGTAATATAAAAAAGAATAAAGTCTTTAGAGGTAATTTTAATTAAAGAAGTAAAAACATCATACTAAAAACTATAAAAAGATATTGACAAATTAAAAGACAATTTGTTATTCATAGATTGGAAAAGTTACAATCATAGACCAAAAGATCTACATGTTCAATACAATTCCTATTAAAATCCCAGTGACATAATTTTTATAAAAAAGAAAAGATTTTCGGAAAAGTTTCTGTAAAGCAAAAGACACTGTCGTCAAAACAAAACAACAGCCTACAGACTGGGAAAGGATCTTCACCAACCCTATATCTGACAGAGGGCTAATATCTAGTATATATAAAGAACTCAAGAAGTTAAAAGCAACAAATCAAGTAATCCAATTAAAAAATGGGGTACGCTTTGATCACCTCACCCTGAGGGGGGAGCAGCCTTACCAGGCCACAGAAGATGATGATGCAGTCACTTCTGATGAGAACTGATAGACTAACATCAGAAAGAAGGAGAGGAGGACCTCCCCTGTCAGTGGACTTGGGGAGGGGCACACATGCAGAAAGGGGAGGGAGGGTGGGATCGGGAGGGGAGGAGGGTGGGGCTTATGGGGGGATACAAAATGAATAAAGTGTAATTAATAAAAGTTAAAAAAAGAAAAAAAAAGAAAAAAGGGGTACGGAGCTAAACAGAGAACTCTCTGTAGAGGAATGTAGAATGGCAGAGATACACTTAAAGAAATGCTCAACATCCTTAGCCATCAGGGAGATGCAAATCAAAATGACCCTGAGATTTCATCTTACACCCATCAGAATGGCTAAGATCAAAAACTCAGGTGGCAACAAATGCTGGAGAGGATGTGGAGAAAGGGGAACCCTCCTCCATTGCTGGTGGGAATGTAAATTTGTACAACCACTTTGGAAATCAATCTGGCGCTTGCTCAGACAATTAGGAATAGTGCTTCCTCAAGATCCAGCTATACCTCTCCTAGGCATATATCCAAAATACGCTCAAGTACACAACAAGGACATTTGTTCAACCATGATTGTAGCAGCTTTATTCGCAGTAGCCAGAACCTGGAAACAACCCATATGTCCCTCAACTGAGGAATGGGTACAGAAATTGTGGTACATTTACACAATGGAATCCTACTCAGCAATTAAAAACAAGGAAATCATGAAATTTGCAGGTAAATGGTGGGATCTAGAAAAGATCATCCTGAGTGAGGTATCCCAGAAACAGAAAGACACACATGGTATATAATCACTTATATAGACCTGTAAGATAGGATAAACCTACTAAGATCTGTACACCTAAAGAAGCTAAACAAGAAGGAGGACCTGGGGTAAGAAGATCAATCCTTACTTAGAAAGACAAATGGGATGGACATTGGAAGTAGGAGAAAATGAGAAACAGGAAAGGAGCCTACCACAGAGGGCCCCTGAAAGACTCTACCTATCAGTGTATCAAAGTAGATGCTGAGACTCATGGCCAAACCTAGGGAAGAGAACAGAAATAACAGATGAGATGCATCACCAACAAAATTCAAGAGGTGGAAGAGAGAATCCTAGGAGTAGAAGATACAATAGAAGGAATTGACACAGCAGTTAAAAAAAAAAAGGTAAATCTAAAAAAAAAAAAAAATCCTAATGCAAAGCATCCAGAAAAATTGGGATACTGTGAAAAGACCAAACCTAAAAATAATAGGAATAGAAGAAGGTAAAGAGCTCCCAGCTCCAAAAACCAGAAAATATTTTCAACAAAAATCATAGAAGAAATCATCCCCAAACTAAAGACAAAAATGCTATACATATGCAAGAATCCTACAGAACCTCACTTAGATTGGACCAGAAAAGAATATCCTCCCAAAACATGACAATCAAAACACCAAATCTGTAGAAAAAAGAAAGAATATTAAAAGTTGCAAGGGAAAAAGGCCAAGTAACATATGAAGGCAGCCCTATCAAAATTACATCTGACTTCTCAACAGAGACTCTAAAAGCTAGAAGGGCCTGGGCAGATGGCATGTGGCCCCTAAGAGCCCACAGATGCCAACCTAGACTACTATATCCAGCAAAACTCTTTCAGATTCAGGGTCAGGAACCTTATCAGTTGAGCTTTCCAACCCTCTTCAGCAAAACTCTCAACCACCATAGATGGAGAAAAGGTATTTCAAGACAAAACATATCTATCCACAAAGCCAACCCTACAGAAAATACTAGAAAAAATACAACCCAAGAAGGTTAACAACATTCAAGAAAATACAGGGAATAAATAATTTCACAACAGCAAAAACAAAAGAAGGGAAGCACACACACTCATACTACGACTACTGATATCAAAATTACAGGAATCAATAATCATTGGTCATTAATATCTCTCAACATCAATGGACTCAATTCCCTAATGAAAAAACATAGGCTAACAGAATGGATAAAAAATCAGGATACATCATTGTGTTGCAACTCACCTCAGCAACAAAGATAGACAATACCTTAGAGTAAAGGGCTGGAAAAAGATTTTTCAAGCAAATGGACCCAAGAAACATGCAGGAGTAGCAGCTATTCTAATATATAATAAAATAGACTTTCAACTAAAAGTAATCAAAAGAGATGGACAAGGACACTTCATAGTCATAAAAGGAAAAATCCACCAAGAGGTCATCTCAATTCTGAACTTCTATGCCCCAAATACAAGAGCATCACATTTGTGAAAGAAACATTACTAAAGCTTAAATCCTATAATCCCTAAGGAAATAGAAGCAGTCATTAAAAGTCTCCCAGCCAATAAATAAATAAATAAATAAATAAATAAATAAATAAATAAATAAATA
>NW_026596064.1:22977809-22980968 GCF_907164565.1 Psammomys obesus
ATAAATAAATAAATAAATAAATAAATAAATAAATAAATAAATAAATACCCAGGGTCATTTGGTTTCAGCACAGAATTCTACCAGATTTTTATTTTACTTTATTTTTATTAAGTACAGTTTATTCACTTTGTAACCCAGCTATAGACCCCTCCCCGACTCCCTCCCAATCCCACCCTTCCTCCTCCTTTTCCTATGCTTCTCTCCCAGTCCAATGATTGATAGGGGAGGTCCTCCTCCTCTTCCATCTGACCCTAGTCTATCAGATCTTATCCGGACTGGCTTCTTTGTCTTCCTCTGTGGACTGTCTACCAGACTTTTAAAAAGAGCTAATACCAATACTCCTCAAAGTAGTCCACAAAATAGAAAGATAGGGAACATTGCCAAACTCATTCTCTGAAGCCACAGTCATCCTGATAACCTAAACCACACAAACATTGAACAAAGAAAGAGAATTTCAGATCAGTTTCCAATGGTCCAATAATACACAATAAAACACTTGCAAACCAAATCTAAGATTACATCCAAACCATCATCCACCATGATCAAGTAGGCTTCATCCTAGGGATTCAGGGGTATTTCAATATATGAAAATTCATCAATATGATCCTCCATATAAACAAACTGAAAGAAAAAAACCCCACATGATCATTTCATTAGCTGCTGAAAAAGCTTTTCACAAAACCCAACAATCTTTGATATTAAAAATCTTGGAGAGATCAGGGATACAAGGCACATACCTAAACCAATAAAGACGATATACAGCAAGCCACTAGCCAACAGCAAATTAAATGGAGGGAATCTTAAAGCAATTCCACTAAAATCAGGGACAAGACAATGGCCATTCAATTAAAAGTGATCTACAGATTCAATACAATCCTATCAAAATTTCAATGCAATTCTTTACAGATCTTGAAAGGTCAATTCTCAGTTTCATAAAGAAAAGCAGAAAACTCAGGGTGGCTAAAACTATCCTGAACAATAAAAGAATTTGTAGGTATCACCATTCCTGATTTCAAGTTGTACTACAAAACTAGAGTAATAAAAATAGGATGGCATGGTTGACATAAAAAAAACCCCAGACATGTTGATCATGGAATTGAATTCAAAACCCAGACATAAATTCACACATCTATGGACACCTGATTTTTGAAAAAGAAGCCAGAGGTTCACATTGGAAAACAGCATCTTTAACAACTGGTCCTGGTCAAATTAGATGTCTGCAAATGTAAATAAGTCTGCACTTATTATCCTGCACAAAATTCAATTCCAAATGGATCAAAGACCTTAATATAAAACCAAATTCACTGAACCCAATAGAAAAACAAAACAAAACAAAACAAAACAAACAAACCAACAAAAACAACGGCAGAATAGCTCTGAACTTACTGGCTCAGAAGAAGACATTCTGAACAGAACAGTAATAGCACAGGCACTAAGACCAATAATTAAAAAAGTGGAACCTCAAGAAACTAAAAAGCTTCTGTAAAGCAAAGGATACTGACATTTAGACAAATCAGTTGCCCACAGAATGGGAAAATATTTTTCCAACTCCATATCTAATACAGAACTAATGGAGTACAGATCTAAACAGAATTTTAATAGAGGAAACTCAAAATGGCTGACAAACACTAAAAAACTGTTCAACATCTTAGACATCAGGATAATGCAAATAAAAACTACTGACAGAATGGCTAAGATCAATAATACAAGTGGCAGCACATGCTGATGAAGATATGGAATAAGGTAAACACTCATCTTGTGCTGGCGGGAGTGCAAATTTGTACAGCCACTATGGAAATCAGTTTGCCAGTTCCTTAGAAAGATGGGAATCATTCTACATCAAGATCCAGATATACCATTCATTATTGGGTACATATCCAAAGGGTACTTCATCCTACCACAAGGACACTTACTCAACCATGTTTATTGCTGTTGTATACATAATAGCCAGAAATTGAAAACAACCATGGTGGTTTCTTAACCTAAGGATAGATAAAGAAAAATGTGATCATTTGCACACAATGGAGTATCATTCAGCTGTTAAAAAAATGTCATCATGAAATTTGCAAGCAAATGGATGGAACTAGAAAAAAATCATTCTGAGTGAGGAAACCCAGAAAGGTACATATGCTATGTCTTCTATTCACTTATATGTGGATATTAGCCATTAAATAAATGGTAACAAAGCTACAATCTGTAGACCTGGGGAGGTTAGGTATAGAGGAAGGGAATAGAGAGGAGCATAGATATCCCTGGTAGTGGAAAATAGAATATATTTGTATGGGTATACTGCGAATAGAGGGGCATGGGAATGTCAGTATCAGGTGGAGAGGGGGAGTGGGGGCAGTCGAGGGAATAAGTTTGGAGAAAGACAGTTAGAACTGAAGGGCATCTGAGGAGTGGTATGGAAACCTAGTACAGTAGAAACTTCCTAAAATAGGTGAAGGAGTTCCTAATAAAGTTTCCAAATAATGAGGGTGATGGAGTCCCAACTGGCCATCTTTCTTCACCAAACATAGCTTCCAATGCTGGGACCGGGTTATTTCCAATTGAGTTGTTCACCAAAGGGGTCTCATTAAATCCCCAAACAACCCAGGCTGTTGCTCTTCACAAACTAACTGCAAGGCCCAATTGCTGAAGACAACACTCACACAACTCATTGGACATGGAAGGGTTGAGCTGGTGCCTACATAGAACCTTCAGCCCTACATTCTAGTGTCTTTGTTATGGGAAGGTGCTCTGCAAACTACCAAAAAGAGAAATGTAAGCACAAACCCAGCCACAAACTCTTTGATCTACAATCTGTCCTCCTTACAAAATATGTGGGAGTAAACAATCAATGTCTAATTTGAGTTATGCTATATAAGATGGCACACACACCCAACATTGCTTGGGTGACAAAGGACAGCAGACTTGATAGCTCAGAGACCTAGATTAAAATGAAATACTGTTTTTTTTAAAAGTAACAATGAAAGGACTTCTAACCTAATGATATTCTGCTATAGTCATAGATCAATGCCTTATTCAACCATCATAAGAGAGGATTCTTCCTGTAGCAGATGGGGGAAAAAAAAAAAAAACCAAACCAAAAACCAAAACAGCCAGACGTTATACACACACACACACACACACTCTCTCTCTCTCTCTCTCTCTCTCTCA
>NW_026596064.1:22981368-22983251 GCF_907164565.1 Psammomys obesus
AGAGAGAGAGAGAGAGAGAGAGAGAGAGAAAGAGAGAAGAAAGGCAGAGAGAAAGAGAGACAGAGATAGAAAGACAAAGAGAGGGAGAGAGAGAGAGAGAGAGAGAGAGAGAGAGAGAGAGAGAGAGAACAGACAGAGATAGAGTCAGGTCAAGAGAACACCTTGGAATATACAGCTCTAAATTGGAATGTCTCTATCAAATCCCTCCCCAAAGAGCTCAGAGAACCAATGTTGGTGGTAGTGGTGTAAGTATAATCTCTTGGTACTGTATAAATTCTTCAATAATCAGCTAATTGGCCTATAGCTGAGGCAGGAAGTGAATAGGAGTGAAGTTTCCAGTAGAGAGAGAGAGAGAGAGAGAGAGAGAGAGAGAGAGAGAGAGTGAATACTGGGATATAGTGAAGTATGCAGGGGATTCACCCCAGGACACTGAGGAGGACAGATCAATGAAACCTGAGCAGAGGTAACCAGCCATGTAGTAGAACTTAAGGCAGAATAAATGTGATGTTAGTTATGGACAAGTCAGGGAACATGCCTAGCTTTATTGGTTTAGACTTTTGTAAATATGTTTAAGCCTCAGAGTCATTATTTTGGGGAACAAGGGTGTGGGTGCAAAATATGGGTTATAGAGAACCCCCCTTCAGCATATGGCACTCAGGGCGAGGAATGTAATCAATTACATTAGCACACAGATTCAGCCATTAGGCCAAGAGTTCTGGATACAGGAGACCCAGGCACAGCCCCTTCAAGAACTGCCACAGCGGCAGAGTACTTGAGTGGAGGATGGTAAGCAGGTGGCAGAATGGGGAACTGGTGCCTGATGCAATTTACTAGCGGGACAGGAGGCCTGGTCTTACAAAAAATTTGGTCAGATATACTGGGCCAGAGAGCTGAAGATTGATGCTTCAGTGTTACAGAGAAACTTGGGTGACTGTCCAAGTAGCCAGCTGCCTCTGTTATTTTTAAAACTTTGGAAGCTGACTGCTCTGCACTTCCTACAAAACTCAGGTAATATTTATTTTTTCTCAAGTCTCTGATGGGTTTGAAGACTAGATAGTTATAATCTCACATGTAAGCTTAAGTTGTTTAGGATTTCAGAAAATGTTTTTTAGGTTTAAGAAATTTTCTTTTATGTTGGTAATGGAAGTTATGATAGAAAATAATTTAGAGACAGAAGTCTAAATTCACCATGATAGGATAGATAGTAGAGTACTTTCTCCAAAGTTCTAAAATAGTACAGACTTGACATTGTGAATGTAAATCTTATCTGATTGTTTCGTATTCTTATTATTGTATATAGTTTATTATTGTATGTGAAAGAGCCTTTTATTGGACTAAAATGGGGAGATGAAGGTATAATCTCTTGCATATGGTATGGATTCTTTACCTGTCAGAAAACAGCTGATCAGCCTATAGCTGAGGTAGGAAATAGAAGGGAGGAGTTCCAGTAGAGAGAATGAATGCTGGAGTAGACTGCAGTGGACAGGTTTTTACTCCAGGACACTGAGGAGGAAACCTGAGCAGAGGTAAGCGTGATATTAGTATGAGCAAGTCAGGGAACATGCCTAGCTATATTGGCCTAGGCTTTTGTAAATATACTTATGCCTCAGAGTCATTATTATTGGGAACAAGGGAATGGGTGAAAAACACTGGTTACAGAAAACCCCCTTCAATGGGGAGGTGGGGAGAAGAGACGGTGGAAAGAATGTAAGAGCCAGAGGGAGTTGAGGACACAAGGAGAACAAGGTCCTCTAAATGAACTAAGCAAAACTCATTATCATCTCCCAGAGACTGAAGTAGCAAGCACAAGGCCTAAAGGCACTTGCATCAGGCCATACACACACACACACACACACACACACACACACACACACACACACACA
>NW_026596064.1:22983729-23011057 GCF_907164565.1 Psammomys obesus
ATCTATCTATCTATCTATCTATCTATCTATCTATCTATCTATCTATCTATCTATCTATCATCTATCTATCTAGCTTCATCATCATCATCATCATCTGTAATATATTTATTTATTATCTATTTTTTTTGAAAGAGGGTCCTTAGTGTAGCCCTAACCATCATGGAACTCACTATGTAGACCTGGTTGCCCTCAAACTTAGAGACCCACCTACTTCTTTTTCCTAAGTGCTTGAATGAAAGGCTTGTGCTACTACTGCCTGGCAAGGATCTATTTTTAATAAAAAAAGATGAAAAATAATATCTACAGATAACCATGCCTTGTGAGCAATGTCTCACATAACATGTGAGGTTATTTAAAACCTCAGAGGCCTACTACCCCCCTTGTTTGCACACATCCCGTATAGCTGCAGCTTGCTGCTGCTCTGTTGCTATATGTGTGACTATCCATAGCAGCTTTCTCTTTCTCTGAGGTGTAAGTAAAGTTTTGCCTTTTAGCTCTGAGTCTCTTTTTGCTGTGGTTTTTCATTGCAAAGGTCTCTAATTTTTTTTTAATACAGGAAGAAAGAAGTTGGTCCTTGCTTATTTTCTAGCTTCTGGAAATTTTTGTTTGTTTCTTGTAGAGGAAGACCACCTCTGTCTTAGCTTTTGCTGTCACATGAACATTTCTCTATCGGCATGGTTGTGCCCATTCTTCTTTCCATATGGATGTCAGTTACACTGGACTAGGGTCTAACCTATTCCAACCCTATATAGTTTCATTTTAACTAACTACAGATGAAATGACTTTACGTTTTTTTTTAAAGCCACGTTCTCAGGTATTGGGGCAGAGTTTTAAGATAAAAAGGAGGGGGCAGGCAAGTTAACTCATGACAGGAAGTATTTATTTGAAGTCACACTATTCTATGATCCATCACTTTTATTTGTAGGTATATATCCAAGAAAATGGGTGCACATAGAGACCAAAATATATGCTCAAATCAAAAATATTCATTGAAGCTTTGTGTATGTTGGTCACCAAAAAAAGCAATTCAAATTCACAGACACTGATGAATAAATTACCAAATATTCTTTGGTATATCCAAACCAGCATACAGGAATGAACTCAGGAAAGCATTTTATGTATGTGAAGCCATTACCCAACAAAATGGACAAATGGTAATAGATGTTAGAACTGTATTTGCTTTTTGAGAAAGAATACTAAAGAAGGGTATGCTATGAACTTCGAGTAACAAAATGTCAGCATCTTGGATTGAAAAATTTGGAAATGCTTGTCCAAGTTCATGTGGATATACAAATTTATCATCTGTACACAAGATTTGCTCATCTTCCAGCATATGATTTTATCCTTTTAATACTACTGCTTTAGAAAGGGAATTGCCATGAACTGTATTTTAATGTTTTAATATCGTGAGAGCAAACATGTTATGCTTTGGCTTCTCTATCACACAGCAAATATCACTGCTGTTTTCTTTTGAGCAATCTTAGTTACCCAATAGCACGTAGAATGAAGATGAAGATAAAGGTAGGCAAAACGAGGAAGAAAAGTTTCACTTAAATCTGGTGAACCAAGCTTAACCAAAGTTGACTGAGCCAGATCAAATCACTTAGTGCAACCAGTGTTTTATGATTTCTCTTTAACTAGAAACTACTCCAGATGTGTGCTTTGGAGAGGACTCTGGCTTTGAGGTTACTGATCTCCATCACTATTTTGGTGCCTGGTAAGTCTGACTGACATTCTGAGATTTTTTAGGAAATGAAACTTTCTTTCAGGCTAATTCTGGACTATGATAATCCTCCTGCCTCAGCCTCCTGACTCCTGAAATTACAGGCCCAACACACCTTTGTTGCAGGCTATTAGGACACTTTAACAGTCTATACTTTAATTTAAGCTGATTATTCTTGATAAGCAGGGTTGTTTACAAAAAGATTATTCTATTAGTCATCATGAATTTGAAGATGGATGACTGCCTGAAAAGAAATCTTTTACTAGATTTCTTGTTTGCCCCATCTTTAAGGTTGAGATGTATGAGAGAGAGAGAGAGAGAAAGAGAGAGAGAGAGAGAGAGAGAGAGAGAGAGAGAGAGAGAGAGATCTGAGAAGGGAAGTAGTGGGATCCAGAGTCAAGTGGAGGCACTGAACTCAACTAAGAGGGGACAGTTCTCCACTATAAGGGGAAGAGGGTCTGGATGCGGGTCAGTTTGTGGATTGATGCCATAGATTGTGGAGTATTTCTTAAAGCATTTGAAGAAAAGCTGTTGGAAGTTACTATGTGGAAGGAAGTGGGCCAGATAAAGGGCAGAGTCAGGAAGATAACCGTTACAAAGACAGGACAGGTGAGGCTGATAGCTATAGCGGTAGACCTCTGTCCTTAGTTCTTTTTCACCAGAACCATGGTTCCCAAGCACACTGATCAATGGGAAAGCCAACTGACCTTTTTTTAAATACAAAAATGCCAGTTTATTCCCTTCTACTTCAAAATGTTTAATGTTTAAAAGTCTGAGATCAAAAGTAGTATTCTATTTTCATCAATGAAAAAAGCATGAGAGGCCTTTACACAAAATTAACTTAACCTTCTTTAGAAAATTTTAAAAGTATATATGTAAATTTTACTGATCCTTTTAAGGAATCAGTTTTAGTTTTGTTGATTTTCTCTATTTTTTTGTGTTCACTGATTTTGGCTCTAATTTGTCTTCTGCTTACTTTTGGGTATAATTTGTTCTTTTTTTTGAAGTTGGAGTTTAATTGATTGTTTTTAGATAAATTTTCTTCTCCAATACAAAGAGTAATGTCTAAAACTTTCTCTCTAAGCACTGCTTTTTTGCATTCTACAAGCTTTGATAATCTCTATTTTTACGTAGTTCAAAATACTTAAAAAAAATCCTTGAGATTTCATTTTCACTAAATTGTTATTTAAAAAATATGACATCATCTCCAAATACTTGTGGGGGTCAATGTATTATTATTGATTTCTAGTTTAATTCTAGTTTAATCAAGAAGCAGGCATGGTACAGTTCCATTCTCTAAACTTTGTTAATATGTTGGGCCAGAGAGATGGATCCGTGGTTTACAGTACTGGCTGCTCTTTCAGAGGACTTGAGTTTGATTTCCAGTAGTCACATGGAGGCTCACAACTATTTGTAACTCCAGTTCCAGGGGATCTAATGTCATCTCTGAGTTCTGAGGGCACCAGGCATGTAAATGGTCCACATAGAGACATATACGTGATATACATACACATGATACAAAATTTAAAGGATTGTAATATGTTTTATTGTTCAGGACATAATTTATCTTCAGGAAAACTCTGTATCAGTAGAAAAATTGTCTTCTACTAAAGAAAGTCAGTTTGTTGAGACAGAAATTATACTGAGCTGGTGACAGTCACTGTGTTCAGTTATGCTTTGCCTGATTTTGTACCTATTGTTTTCTCCCTTTCTGATAGAGGGATGTTGAAATCTCTAAAATACAGAAGTGCATTTATGTATTTTTTTCAGCAGTTTGTAACAGGTCTAGACTCTCTGTTGTACATACAAGCTAAGGACTGAGATTTATTCTTGGAGGAGAATTGATGGTGCATCTTTATACAATGTCCATCTTTAACTTTAATATCTTTTCTTGATCTCAAATTTTTCTCTATCTAAATTTAATTGAATTATTCACCATTTGTTTACTGTTAAAATAGGCTTTGAAATTCATCTTCCTTTGCACTCAAACATCTGAGAATGGAAGAGAAGTGTTTTTTTTTTTTTTTCAAAATATAGAATTTTCAACAAGCATGGAAGGGTTGTAGAGTTCTGTGGTAGAAGTATATCCACTAAAGCAGCAGAGGCCATGACTTCTTTGTTGTCCTAGAATAGAGAATAAGTAGGTTGTCACTGCAAAGATCAATAAAAACTAAGATAATGCTACAATGCATAGACTAGGACAATTTTGATTGTTAAGTAGTCTACAGAACCCAAGAGAAGTCATTGCCAGTGGGAACCTGGAGCCATGGAACTAGAAATTCAAGTATATATGGTTCTCATTTCAATTAGTCCTATGATTTCTGCTTTATTATTTTCTTTTTGTTTCCAATGCAAAGTAGGAAAAATAAAGGAGGAGGGCAGATGATGGTTGAATCATTTTTAATTGTGATGTTAAACTTATTAAAATTATTTTACATTATCTAGGTAAGATGCCAATCATATGATCAAAGAAAATTAATTAGTGTGTGGTATAGGTAGGAAGTTTGTAAGATAAGCTCATGTGAGAATTCTTGCATGATTAAGGCCATGCCTGGGGAAATGGTAAGAACTTGGAAAAGGGGAAGAGTTCCCTTGTAAAATACTGTTGGTTAAATGAGTTGTCCTATACAGTGGAGACCATTAATTAATACATTGTAAATGTGAATTCAAAATATTAATATACTTTAATCCCAGAATTTTATAGCATCTAATTATCTCATACAATAATTTTTGGTAATTTTAGTCATAGTTAACTGATTATCTGTTGTGTTGAATAAGACTTTGTTGAGAAAGAAGGCTTTTACTCTGTATGAAAATGTAAAAAAGATTTTCTTTTCTTTAAATATTTTCCAGATTCAAGTTGTTCAATTAAAGGAAAAGAGTAGAAGACACAGGATGACCCATTTTATTTTGCAGATGATAACATTTTTCCTCACATAATGGACATCACTGAGGAGATGGAGAGTGAGTCTTAGTTTAAGAAGTAGTCTTATGCTTAGTAGAAGCATCTAGTTGTGCAAGTGCTTTGCTGTGACAGGTCCTGAGTAATTGGACTGCTAGTTATTTCCCAAACAAGGCACATCCCTGTTTGCCACTAAGATTTTGTCAACTTGAAGTGATGGAAAGATCATGGGTATCTTAGCCATTGTTCTATTGCTGTGAAGAGACACTGTGACCAAGGAAACTCTTATAAAAAGAAAGCATTATTTGGGCGCTTGATTACAGTTTCAGAAGTTTAGTTCAATATCATCAGGGTGTGGGCATGGTGGTCCTCACACGGGCCTTTGAAACCTCAAAGCTCACTGATGATGACACACTTCCTCTGACAAGGCCACACTCACTCTAACAAGGCCACACCTCCTAATCCTTCTAATCTTTTCACACAGTTCCACTCCCTTGTGATTAAGTATTTAAATATATGAACCTCTAGGACTATTCCCATTAAAATCACCACAATGTGTTTAATTTCTTTTTGGGTCTGTGTTAAAGTTACAGCTTTTCCTCTATCTGGTTATATAATCTTTATCTGGCCGTGAAACGTGTGGCTTGCTTGTGTGATCAGAGGAGGCAAGTGATGCTGCAACAAAGAAAGATTATAGGAAAGCCAATGCTTATTCACACAAAACATTTCTTCATAATCTAACTGTTTCTGATTATGTTAAAGTGAAGTCATCCAGGCACCCATATTTGTCAAAGGGGAGTAGGAACAGATGCTTTGATTGAATAAACACTCTTTAGCAAGTTCTTATTAGTCAGTGCCTTTTGCCAATGTACAGAAGGCATGAGATCTGAGTTGAAAATCTTGTAGATTCTGGAATTTAATTTAAACTTTCCACACATGAGCATAATGGTCAACGTATGTATTTAATTCTGATAAAATAGAGAAATAAATTCTTTGTGCAAAACCCATAGCTGAACTGTCTGTGAGTTTACACTTATCTAACAGGAAGGAAGGAAAATATATCTAAGTATTAGGTTTGATAATTTTTTATATATTTTCAGTAAAGCTATAAAGCTTTCATGATTTTAAAACACATTCATATTATTTCACTGAAAGTAAATATTTCTAAGCATTGTCTATTTTTGCTTATTATTATTTTTATTTTTTCATGAGATGGTCAAGCTGGAGAAATCATGTTTTAAATTTGATTCATTTTACTCAGTAATCTGTAAATAAAAAATAAACATACAATTTTCTAACTTTAATGTGAATGCCATGAGTTACGTTTTTTCTAGGAAAACAATCTTTTATTTTATTTAATTTTTTTACAATTTATTTAATTTTAACAATATCTTATTTTTATTAATTATTTATTTATCTTAATAAAATTTTTATTTTATTAATTATTTATTATAATCTATTCACTTTGTATCCCATCTGTGGCCCCCTCCCTCATCTCCTCTCTATCCTCCCTCCCTTCCTCTTCTCCTCCTATGACCCTCTCCTAGTCCACTGATAGGGGAGGACCTCCTCTCCTTCTATCTGACCCTAGAGCCTGGAACTCATTGGCACAGGAGACAACTTCCTGAACACAACACTAACAACACAGGCTCTAAGATCAACAATCAATAAATGGGACATCATGAAACTGAACAGCTTCTGTAAAGCAAAAGACACAGTCATCAAGACAAAATGATAGCCTACAGACTGGGAAAAGATCTCTACCAATCCTATATCTGATAGAGGGCTAATATCCAGAATATATAAAGAACTTAAGAAGTTAAACACCAACAAACCAAGTAATCCAATTAAAAAATGGGGTACAGAGCTAAACAGAGATTTCTCAATAGAGGAATATCAAATGGCAGAGAAACACTTAAAAAAATGGTCAACATCCTTAGTCATTAGGGAAATGCAAATCTAAACAACTCTCAACACCAGTCAGAATGGCCAAGATAAAAAACTCAAGTGACAACACATGCTGGAGAGGATGTGGAGAAAGGGGAACCTTCCTCCACTGCTGGTGGGAATGTAAACTTGTACAACCACTCTGGAAATCAATCTGGCTCTTTCTCAGACAATTAGGAATAGCGCTTCCTCAAGATCCAGCTATACCACTCCTAGGCATATATCCAAAATGTTCTCAAATATACAACAAGGACATTTGTTCAGCCATGTTTGTAGCAGCTTTATTTGTAGTAGCCAGAAGCTAGAAACAACCCAGATGCTCTTCAACTGAGGAATGGATACAGAAATCGTGGTATATGTATACATTGGAATACTACTCAGCAATTAAAAACAAAGAAATCTTGAAATTTGCAGGCAAATGGTGGGAACCAGAAAAGATCATCCTGAGTGAGGTATCCCAGAAGCAGAAAGACACACATGGTATATATTCACTTATAAGTGGATATTAGACATATAATATGGGATAAACATACTAAAATCTGTATACCTAAAGAAGCTAAACAAAAAGGAGGACCCTGGGTAAGATGATCAATCTTCATTCAGAAAGGCAAACAGGAGAGACATTGGAAGAGGGAGAAAACAGGGAACAAGACAGGAGCCTACCACAGAGGGCCTCTGAAAGACTGTACCCAGCAGGGTATCAAAGCAGATGCTAAGGCTCATAGCCAAATTTTGGGTAGAATTCAGGGAATCTTATGAAAGAAGAGGGAGATAGAAAGACCTGGAAGGGACAGGAGCTCCACAAGGAGAGCAACAGAGCAAGAAATCTGGGACCAGGGATCTTTTGTGAGACTGATACTTCAACCAAGGACTATGCATGGAGATACCCTAGAACCTCTGCTCAGATGTAGCCCATGGCAGCTCAGTATCCAAGTGGGTTCCCTAGTAATGGGAACAGGGACTGTCTCTGACATGAACTGATTGGCCTGCTCTTTGATCACCTTTCCCTGAGGTGGGAGCAGCCTTACCAGGCCACAGAGGAAGATAATGCAGCCAGTCCTGATGAGACCTGATAGGCTAGGGTCTATCAGGTCACTGCTTCTGGTGTCTATCCTGTTTGCCATTCTGAATGAGATTTAAGCATCCTCTCTAGGGTCCTCTTTAGAGTTTAGCTTCTTTAGAGCTGTAGATGGCTATCCTATGTTATATGGCTAATATCTGCTTATTAGTGTATACCATGCCTGGCTTTCTGTTTCTCAGTTACCTCACTCAGGATGATCTAAGCTGGATTTTACCCCAAAACCTCCTCTTAGAGTAACCACATTTCCATAGTAACCAAAGGTGCTGTGCAAGGTGCCCCAGAGGAGAGGAAACTGTTAGTACCACTTAGCTGTGAAGTGCATGAACCACAGCAACAACCAGCAAAGCTGGTACCTAAGATGTATTAGTGACCTATCTTGGCAGCAACCAATAGCTGTCCAGTTATATTTAATGCCCCTCAAGAATAGAAAATTCATGGCTGGTACTGAAAATCGAGCTAACAACTCAATATGAGTGAGGTCATTGATATTAAAGGGGAACCTACCACAGCCCTTCAATAAACAAGTATGATGCCTATCTAAATTCTAAACACTCATGCCACCAGTAAGTGTGGCTCTTAACCCTTACCAAAGAAGCTTCTCTTTGCAATAGAAACCAACACAAAAAGGCACAAATGATCAAAATGAACAGAACACTGATCATGAGATGTTTAGCACATGAATACATCCAGAACACAATTCCTATAAGTAATGCTCAGGGAGCTTTGTAGAAGAGGAGGCAGAAACATTACAAGAGCCAGAGAACCAGGACATCTGCTGTAAGATTGTGTCCCCAAGAAACGGGATGCTTCACCCACGAAACCTCAATAATATGGCTGTGTAACCAAGACCGGAATAAAGAACACGGAAGGGGGAATCTCATGTGGCCTCAGGCCCTAGACAAAGAAATATAGTTAACTAAGGGGTGCTGAGAGTGGGAGAAGTAATTATCCTTCAGGAATGGACCCCTAATTTGTTATCCAGCATCAGAGTAGCATCCTGGAATCATGGACGTGCAGAAGAACTGAATGGATTCAGCAGACCTAGATTTTACCCAAAAACATCCTCTCCGAGGACTAACTTCATAGGAATCAAAGGTGCTGTGCAAGCTGCCCAAAAGGCAACCGGTACTACCACCAAGCTCTGAAGCTTATGACCCACAGCAGCAATAAAGAGTATTTAAATATTCTGTGTAATTCTGTAACAGTAACAATTTAAAAAGAAGAGGCGAGAAATATGAGAGGCAGCATTGGGAGGTGGAGGCACCTGGGGGAGTTGAGAGAAAAGAAGGGGAAATGGATGGAAGTGATGCAATTGTATTTTCATAAAAATAAAATTTGCATGAGAATTTTCCCCTTATATAACTGGGAAGTAGTAATAATACTTAATGTGCATTTATTTATTTTAAAATATTTGCTGATGCCTACCAAGCACAGAAGCTAGGCTTGATCTTGAAATAATATGAGTTGTATTTGAATTACAATTGATAAGATTTTCTGATTTTTTAAAAATTACCTAAAACTGTAGGACTATTTTTAATGATTTTAAAACTGTTTGCCTCTAATTTCTTCCTTAGAACTGTTATCAAACTGACTTGACTTTCTACCCTTGCCTGTATTTAAAGGTACTCCCATCTCCCTGCATTCCTTGTTGACCATTCCTTATGTAAAATGTGGCCTTTGGGGATTGTACTGCTCATCATAGGATTTGGATTTTTCCAGAGGAGAAATTATCTCAGGTAGGAGTAAAAAACTGATATGTTAAGACTCAGTAGAAAAACAAACAAACAAACAAACAAACAAACAAACAAACAAACATTGTCCTAAGTTAGAGTTCACAGTAGATTGAGAAAGTATGCTATGTGGCCCCACCATGGCTGTTCCCTCAGCCCTTCTTTAGCATTAGGTTTTTTATTTTTTTATTTATTACAATTTATTCACTTTGTATCCCAATCCTACCCTCCCTCCCTCTTCTCCTCCCTTGCTCCTCCCCTAGTCCACTGATAGGGGAGGTCCTCTTCCCCTTCCCTCTGACCCTAGCCTATCAGGTTTCATCAGGACTGGTTGCATTGTCTTCCTCTGTGGCCTGGTAAGGCTGCTCCCCTCTCAGGGGGAGGTGATCAAAGAGCCAGACTATGAGTTCATGCCAGAGACAGTCCCTGTTTCCCTTACTACAGAATCCACTTGGTGACTGAGCTGCCATGGACTACATCAGCATCAGGCTTTTTGGAATAGTGGAGCCCAAGCACAGGTGCCCACAGCTCTGGAAAGAGCGTCTGCCTTGCTGCAGTTATGACCAAGGAGGCACCTATCCTGGCCCCCCCTTTCAGGATTTCAAGTTAGAAATAAAGTTGCTGGAACATTATAAGAGTTTGCTTACAAGTTCTAGATTTCTGTGTTCTTTTGTTCATTCCCGATCAGTTGTTCTTACGTTGTTTGTTTTTATTTTATGCATTTCTAGAACATGAAAATCCAGATTTCTGGAGACCTATTTTGTTGACACAATGCATGAAAACAACCATTTTCAATCAAGTTTCTGGTTGAAATCCAGCTTACCTGTTCCTGATGTCTTCATGCTTGTTAGAATTCATGCAACAGGTGGAAGCTATGCAGTATGAAAATCTATGCAAAGCTTGGTGCTTACCATCACATATGCTCTGCATGATCCATCTACTCTTTCCCTTCTCCACCTCTCAGGCCAGAGGAGAATATGGCTTAGCAAAAGGTGAACAACAGTGATGGCGATTTTCCTTCACCCAAGTCCTCCTGGAATGCCATCCATCAACTTCTTGTTCCTGGATTCATTGTATATATTCATAAATGCTGCACTATCAGGTGCCCTGACAACCATCATCTTCAGCATCTGGCTTTGAACATCTGGCTTTGAACAGTGGAGCCCAGCCATTATCTGTCCTTCCTTTCTTTGCTTGCTTGTGACCAAGTAGCATGACAGTTGCCTTTTGTATTAATCGCTGATTACATGACCAGTGTCCACGTCTTTTTTTTTTTTTTTTTTTCATTATCTCTTGTTAGTAGAAGTTAAAAAGTGATCTCAGGGAAGGCACGGCCTGTATCGCTTAGGTAACACTGAAAATCACCTTATTGTGCGGAGCGCTACTGTCTCAGTTCCCTTCGCTGTCTGCACTCTGAATACATGGGTTGGGATGGATCAGTGTGGGTAAGGGTAAGATACTGGCTAATCCCCAAAACAGTAATCCAAGACATTGTCTTTGCTTGATACAGATAGTAATCCTATAATAAAAATGTTATTAATTTAAATAATTATATTTTAGGCTAAGTGGCCCATGACTTGGGCTATTTTTTACCTCCCCCACCCCCTGAGAGAGGAGCAGACCTGCTAGGCCACAGAGGAGGATAATTCAGCCAGTCCTGAAGAGACCTGATAAACCAGGGTCAGATGAAAGGGGAGGAGATCCTTCCTTATCGGTGGACTTGGGAAGGGGCAGGAGGAGATGATGGAGGGATGGTGGAATTGGGAGGGAATGAGGGAGCGGGATACAGATGGGATACAAAGTTAATAAACTGTAACTAATATTAAAAAAATAAAAAAATTCTAAGGAGAAAATGAATACCTGATACTTGAGGATACCATGATGATAGCCTCAGATGGTACTTCAAAAGTTTAATTTGGAGGGGGATCGAAGATGGCGACGACCAGCGAGCACCGTATTCAGAGGAACTGAAACTCCGAATTGGTGAGTCGAGGGGCTGTAGAACCCAAAACAACTGTATGAGGAGTCCGGGAGAGGGGGGACAAACCCTGATCTGAGTCCAAGAGGACCCAGGCCAACCACAGACATCTGCATGGACTTCTGGGGAATCGATTCCCGGGCACTTCCTCCTAACGGGCAGGCAGAAGCAGCGGTGGAGGCGGGCAAGCCAGCGATGGCAGCAGAGGGCAGGTGGAGGTACAGCAGCTAACAGGGAAGCAGCAGAGGAGTGTAAGGCAACTAGCAGCTGAAGCAGAGGAGGCACCCCACAGTGCACACACAGCTTGCCTGCACGCACATCTCCCTCCTTGATATTTGAGTCTGAGAACACTCAAACCCCCGACATTTCCCCCCAGGACCTCCTATCTCCAGCCTTGCCTGAGGGGGAAGCAGCAGAGGAAGCACATAGCCCTTCCCAACTCAGAGAGGAGAGCCCAGCTTGCTGTGCTCACAGCTTCTAGCACAGAGCACAGGCCTGGGTACACAGAGCCCACAACAGAGTACTTGTCCTGCCTGCAGCGTCAGCCACAGACCTCAGAGTCCAGCCTGCAGAGCCTGCCACAGATTGTAGACCACTGGGTATCCAGGAAACCTGTGCAGGTGCTTTGTGCCGGCAATCTGCGCTTGCTAACGGCTCCAGCATCCACATCCCCTCTTGCGCTTGCTCCCAACCTCCATATCCCAACCACCTACACTCTCTAGCACCCACTTTGAAGATGCAAGCATGCGTGGCCGTGCGCGCGCGCGCGCACACACACACACACACACACACACACACACACACACACACACACACTCGTACCCCTCCCCCAGCAATAACGAATCTGTGCCAGCGGTTTTTCTCCCTTAGGTAAAACAACGTAAGCAGCAACACACACTCTCAAACCACTGGACCTCCCTGATTGTCCTGAAGAATAACCCAGAGATCAGCGAAAGACAGTTCCAGTATGAAGTTAAGACTCAAGGAAAAAACAGTGAAGATCTCATATAAGCAAATGGCCAAAGGTAGGCATAAGAACTCACCCAACAAAAACCAGGACACCATGGACCCACCAGTAACCCCCAAATTCAATGGATATTTTAATTCAGCGGAAACACAGGAAAATTACTTTCAAGCTATGCTTATGCAGTTATTAGAGGAACAAAAAGAGGAAATGAACAGAGTTCTCAAAGAAATACAGAAGACTATAACTGCCCACGTAAGGAACAATTAGAGACATATAGAGAAAAAACAAACAAACAAACAAACAAAAAATAGGAGCCACATTCACTCAGATGAAGGAAATGGTGCAAAGCATGAAAACAGAATTAGAATCTTTAAAGAAAACACAAACAGAGAAAACCCCGGAACTGGAGAACTTAGAGAAAAGATCAGGAACCACAAAGGTAAGCATCACCAATAGAATACAAGAGATGGAAGAGAGAATCTCAGGTGCTGAAGATACACTGGATGAAACTGATTCCTCCCTCAAAGAAAAGGTAAAAATCAGAAAAGTTCCAAACACAAAACATACAAGATATCAAGGACGCCATGTAAAGTGGCATCCTAATAATAGGGATAGATGAAAGAGAAGACTCCAGGCTCCAAGGACCAGAAAACATTTTAAAAAATATCATAGAAGAAAAGAGATGGGGAAGGACACTTCATACTCATCAAGGGAAAATTCCATCAGGAAGACATCATAATCCTGAACATCTATGCCCCAAATACAAGAGCACCCACATTTGTAAAAGAAACATTGATAAAATTTAAACCACATATAGATCCCCACACATTAATAGTAGGAGACTTCAACACCCCACTCTCAACAAAGGACAGGTCACAAACCAGAAATTAAACAAAGAAACAATAACTCTGACAGAGGTCATGACCTCCATCAAATGGACCTCACAGACATTTACAGAACTTTACACCCAAACACAAAAAAATTTACCTTCTCAGCACCTCATGGAACCTTCTCCAAAATAGACCATATAGTTGGTCACAAAGCAAGCCTCAACAGATACAAGAAGATTGAAATAATCCCTTGTATCTTGTCTGATCACTATGGAATAAAGCTGGACTTCAACAACAACAGAAAAAGCAAAAAGCCTACACACACATGGAAACTGAACAACTTGTTACTAAATGACAGCTGGGTCAGGGAAGAAATAAAGAAAGAAATTAAAGTCTTCCTAGAACTCAATGAAAATGAAGACACAACATACCCAAACCTGTGGGACACAATGAAAGTAGTGCTAAGAGGAAAGTTCATAGCACTAAGTGCCTTCAAGAAGAAATTTGAGACAGCTCATTCAAGCAACTTAATGATCCACTTAAAAACCCTGAAAGAAGAAAAAGAAGAAGCAGAAACACCAAAAAGGAGTAGAAGGCTGGAAATAATCAAACTCAGGGCTGAAATCAATCAATTAGAAACAAATAAAACAGTTCAAAGAATCAATGAAACCAAGAGCTGGTTCTTTGAGAAAATCAACAAGATCGACAAACCATTAGCCAAGCTAACTAAAAGGCAGAGGGACATCACCCAAATCAACAAAATTAGAAATGAAAAGAGGGACATAACTACAGACACTGAGGAAATCCAA
The DNA here is from genome assembly GCF_907164565.1 of Psammomys obesus. NCBI lineage: Eukaryota > Metazoa > Chordata > Mammalia > Rodentia > Muridae > Psammomys > Psammomys obesus. The sequence goes on from NW_026596064.1 coordinate 22,997,697, forward strand.
ACAATCATTAGGACTTACTTCAAAAGTCTATACTCAACAAAATTTGAAAACCTAAATGAAATGGACAATTTTCTTGATCGATTTGACTTACCATAGTTGAATCAGGACCAGGTAAATCAATTAAATAGTCCTATATCCCCCAAAGAAATAAAAGTCATCAAAAGTCTCCCATCCAAAAAAAAAAAAAAAAGCCCAGAACCAGATGGCTTCAGCGCAGAATTCTACCAGACCTTCAAAGAAGAGCTAACTCCAATTCTCTTCAAACTATTCCACAAAATAGAAACAGAAGGAACATTACCAAACTCATTCTATGAAGCCACAGTCACCTTGGTACCTAAACCTCACAAAGACTCAACAAAGAAAGAGAATTTCAGGCCAATCTCCCTTATGAACATTGATGCAAAAATACTTAACAAAATACTTGCAAACCGAATCCAAGAACACATCAAAGATACTATCCACTATGACCAAGTAGGCTTCATCCCAGGTATGCAGGGGTGGTTCAACATACGGAAATCCATCAATGTGATCCACCATATTAACAAACTGAAAGAAAAAAACCACATGATAATCTCCCTAGATACTGAAAAAGCATTTGACAAAATCCAACATCCATTCATGTTTAAAGTATTGGAGAGATCAGGGATACAAGGCACATATATAAACATAGTAAAAGCGATATATAGCAAGCCTATAGCCAACATCAAACTAAACGGAGAGAAACTTAAAGCAATCCCACTAAAATCAGGGACAAGACAAGCTTCCCACTCTCCCCATATCTCTTCAACATAGTGCTGGAAGTCCTTGCTAGAGCAATAAGACAGTTGAAGGAGATCAAGGGGATACAGATTGGAAAAGAAGAAGTCAAATTATCACTATTTGCAGATGATATGATAGTATACGTGAGTGACCCCAAAAACTCCACCAGGGAACTCCTACAGCTGATAAACACCTTCAGCAAAGTGGCCAGATACAAAATTAACTCAAAAAAAAATCAGTAGCCGTCCTGTATACAAAAGACAAAAGGGCTGAGAAAGAAATTAGAGAAACAACACCATTCACAATAGCCACAAATAACATAAAGTACCTTGGTGTAACCCTAACCAAGCAAGCCAAAGATTTGTATGAAAAAAACTTCAAGTCTCTGAAGAAAGAATTAGAGGAAGATATGAGAAGATGGAAAGATCTCCCATGCTCATGGCTTGGCAGGATTAACATAGTAAAAATGGCCATCTTGCCAAAAGCAATCTACAGATTTAATGCAATTCCCGTCAAATTGCCAACACAATTCTTTACAGACCTGGAAAGAAAAATTCTCAACTTCATATGGAATAACAAGAAACCGAGAATTGCTAAAACAATCCTCTACAATAAAAGATCTTCTGGAGGTATCTCCATCCCTGATCTCAAGCTGTACTATAGATCAACAGTTATAAAACCTGCATGGTACTGGCATAGAAACAGAATGGTGGATCAATGGAATCGAACAGAAGACCCAGAAATAAACCCACACACTTATGGACACCTGATTTTTGACAAAGATGCCAAAACCATACAATGGAAAAAAGATAACATCTTCAACAAATGTGTTCGTCCAACTGGATGTCCCATGTAGAAAAATGAAAATAGATCCGTACTTATCACCCTGCACAAAACTGAAGTCCAAGTGGATCAAAGACCTCAACATAAAACCAGACACATTAAATCAGCTAGAAAAAAAAGTGGGGAATACCCTAGAACTCATTGGTACAAGAGAAAACTTCCTGAACAGAACACCAACAGCACAGGCTCTAAGAGCAACAATCAACAAATGGGACCTCATGAAATTGAAAAGCTTCTGTAAAGCAAAGGATACTGTCATCAAAACAAAGCGACTGCCTACAGATTGGGAAAGAATCATCACCAACCCTTTATCTGACAGAGGACTCATATCCAGTATATATAAAGAACTAAAGAAGCTGAAAAGCAGCAAACCAAGTAATCCACTTAAAAAATGGGGAACAGAGCTAAAGAGAGAATTCTCTGTAGAATATCGAATGGCAGAGAAGCACTTAAAGAAATGCTCAACCTCATTAGCCATTAGGGAAATGCAAATCAAAACAACCCTGAGATTTCACCTTACCCATCAGAATGGCCAAGATAAAAAACTCAAGGGACAACACATGCTGGAGAGGTTGTGGAGAAAGGGGAACCCTCCTCCACTGCTGGTGGGAATGTAAACTTGTACAACCACTCTGGAAATCAATCTGGCTCTTTCTCAGACAACTAGGAATAGTGCTTCTCAAGATCCAGCCATACCACTCCTAGGCATATACCCAAAAGAGGTTCAAGTACACAAAAGGACATTTGCTCAACCATATTTGTAGCAGCTTTATTTGTAACAACCAGAAGCTGGAAATAGCCCAGATGCCCCTCAACTGAAGAATGGATGCAGAAACTGTGGTACATCTATACAATGGAGTATTACTCAGCAATGAAAAATAAGGAAATCATGAAATTTGCAGGTAAATGGTGGGACCTGGAAAGGATCATCCTGAGTGAGTTGTCCCAGAAGCAAAAAGACACTCACGGTATATACTCACTCATATAAACATACAATATAGAATAAACCCACTAAAATCTCTACATCTAAACAAACTAAGCAAAAGAGAGGACCCTAACTAAAATGTTCAATCCCCATCCTGAAAGGCAAAGAGGATGGACATCAGAAGAAAAAGAAAACAGGAAACAACCTTGGAACCTGCCAGAGGGCCTCTGAAAGCCTCTGCAGTATAGACTGTCAAAGCCGATGCTGAGCCTGATGGCCAACTGATGGGCAGAGTGAATGGAATTTTATGTAAGAAGTGGGAAATAGTAAGAGCTGGAGGGGACGGGAACTCCACAAGCAGAGCAACAGAACAAGATAATTTGAACACAGGGAACTTCCCAGAGACTCATACTCCAAACAAGGACTATTCGTGGAGATAACCTAGAACCCCTGCACAGATGTAGCTCATGGCAGTTCAGTGTCCAAGTGGGTTACATAGTAATGGGAAGAGGGACTGCCTCTGACATAATCTGATTGGCTTGCTTGTTGATCACCTCCCCCTGAGGGGGGAGCAGCCTTACCAGGCCCCAGTAGAGGACAATGCAGCCACTTTTGATGAGAACTGATAGACTAAGATTAGAAAGGAGAGGAGAACTTCCCCTATCAGTGGACTTGTGGCGTGGCATGCATGCAGAAAGGGGAGGGAGGGTGGGATCGGGAGGGGAGGAGGGAGGGGCTTATGGGGGGATACAAAATGAATAAAGTGTAATTAATAAAAAATTTTAAAAAATATAAAAAATAAAACATGAACACACACACAAAAAAAGTAGCCTACAGAACACCAAATAGACTAGACCAGAAAAGAAATACTTCACGTCACATCATAGTCAAAATACTAAACCTACAAAACAAAGAAAAAATATTAAAGGCAGTAAAGGAAAAAGGTCAAGTAACATATGAAGGTAGACCAATCAGAATCACACCAGACTTCTCATCAGAAACTATGAAAGCTAGAAGGGCCTGGGCAGAGGTCACACAGTCTTTAAGGGATCACAGATACCAACCCAGACTACTATACCCAGCAAAGCTTTCAATTAACATAGATGGAGAAAACAAAATATTCCGTGATAAAGCTAAATTTAAGCAATATCTACACAGCAACCCAGCCCTACAGAAGATAATAGAATGAAAACTCCAATCCAATGAAAACAATTACACCAAAGAAAATGTAGGTTACAGTTATTAGAACAAAAATTAAAAGAAAAAAAGCTATGCATCATAGTAAGACCACCAACTCCACAATAAAAGGAACTAAAAGTCATTGGTCACTATTATCTATCAACATAAATGGACTCAACTCTCCAATAAAAAGACACAGACTAACAGAATGGTTGCAGAAACAGGATCCAACATTTTGCTGCATCCAAGAAACACACCTATGCAAAAAAGATAAACACTACCTCAGAGTAAAGGGCTGGAAAGATGTTTTTCAAGCAAATGGACCCAGAAAACAAGCGGGGGTAGCAATCCTAATATCTAATAAAATAGACTGTCAACCAAAATTAATCAAAAAAGATGAAGATGGACACTTCCTTCTCATCAAAGGAAAATTCCAACAGGAAAGCATCACAATTTTGAACATCTATGCCCCAAATACAAGACCACCAACATTTGTAAATGAAACATTATTAAAGCTGAAATCACACATTGATCCTAACACCTTAATAGTGGGAGACTTCAATACTTCACTCTCACCAAGGGACAGGCCATCTGGTCAGAAGCAAAACAGGGGAACAAGGGCACTTATAGAGGCCCTAAATCAAATGGACCTGATAGATGTCTGCAGAACTTTCCACCCCAAATCAAAAGAGTATACCTTCTTTTCAGCACCTCATGGAACCTTCTCCAAAATAGACCATATAGTTGGTCACTAAGCAAACCTCAGCAGATTCAAAAAGATTGAAATAATCCCTTGTATCCTATCTGACCATCATGGTCTAAAGCTGGACCTCAACCACAACAGAAACAGCAAAAAGCCTGAAAATACATGGAAACTGAACAACTCGCTACTCAATGACAGCTTGGTTAGGGAAGAAATAAAGAAAGAAATTAAAGACTTCCTAGAATTCAATGAAAATGAAAGCACAACATACCCAAACTTATGGGACACAATGAAGGCAGTGCTAAGAGGAAAGCTCATAGCACTAAGTGCCTCCAAGCAGAAATTTGAAACATCACATGCAAGCAACTTAATGGCCCAACTGAAAGCCCTAGAAAAAAAGAAGCAAATTCACCCAAGAGAAGCAGACAGCTGGAAATAATCAAATTCAGGGCAGAAATCAATCAATTAGAAACAAATAAAACTATTCAAAGAATCAATGAAACCAAGAGCTGGTTCTTTGAGAAAATCAACAAGATAGACAAACCTTTAGACAAACTAACTAAAAGGCAGAGAGAGACTATCCAAATCAGCAAAATCAGAAATGAAAAGGGTCACATAACTACAGATAGTGAGGAAATCCAAACAATCATTAGGTCTTACTACAAAAGCCTATATGCCACAAAATTCGAAAATCTAAAAGAAATGGACAATTTTCTAGATAGAATCCATCTAAAGAAAATCAAATCAAGATCATGTAGAAAGATTGAATAGTCCTATATCCCCCAAAGAAATAGAAGCAGTCATCAACAGTCTCCTTTCCAAAAAAAAAGCCCTGGGACAGATGGATTCAGTGCAGAATTCTACCAGACCTTCAAAAAAGTGCTAACTCCAATTCTCTCCAAACTATTCCACAAAATAGAAACAGAAGGAACTTTACCAAACTCATTCTATGAAGCCAAAGTCATCTTGATTCCTAAACCACATAAAGACCCAACAAAAAAGAGACCTTCAGACCTATCTCTCTTATGAACATTGACGCAAAAATACTCAATAAAATACTTGCAAACCGAATCCAAGAACACATCAAAGATATCATCCACCATGACCAAGTAGGCTTCATCCCAGGCATGCAAGGGTGGTTCAACATACGGAAATCCATCAATGTAATCCACCACATAAACAAACTGAAGGAGAAAAACCACATGATCATCTCCTTAGATGCTGAAAAAGCATTTGACAAAGTCCAACACCCATTCATGTTTAAAGTCTTGGAGAGATCAGGAATACAAGGCACATATCTAAACATAGTAAAGGCAATATACAGCAAGCCGATAGCCAACATCAAACTCAATGGAGAGAAACTTAAATCAATCCCACTGAAATCAGGGACAAGACAAGGCTGCCCACTCTCTCCATATCTCTTCAACATAGTACTTGAAGTCCTAGCCAGAGCAATAAGGCAAGTAAAGGAGATCAAGGGGTTACAAATTGGAAAGGCAGAGGTCAAAGTGTCACTATTCACAGATGATATGATAGTCTACATGAGCGACTCCAAAAATTCAACCAGAGAATTCCTTCAGCTGATAAACACCTTCAGCAAAGTGGCAAGATACAAAATTAACTAAAAAAAAAAAAAATCAGAAGTCCTCCTGTATACCAAAGAAAAAAGGGCTGAGAAAGAAATCAGGGAAACAACACCCTTTACAATAACCACTAATAACATAAAATACCTTGGGGTGACTCTAACCAAGCAAGTGAAAGACCTGTTTGAGAAAAACTTTAAGTCTCTGAAGAAAGAAATTGAAGAAGATATCAGAAGATGGAAAGATCTCCTGTGCTAATGGATTGGTAGGATTAATATTATGAAAATGGCCATCCTGCCAAAAGCAATCTACAGATTCAACACAATTCCCATCAAAATGCCAACTCTGTTCTTTACAGACCTTGAAAGAAAGATTCTCAGCTTCATATGGAGAAAGAAAAAAACCCAGAATCCCCAAAATGATCCTGTACAACAACAGATCATCTGGAGGTATTTCCATTCCCGATCTCAAGCTGTATTACAGAGCAATAGTAATAAAAACTGTATGGTATTGGAATAGAAACAGAAAGGAGGATCAATGGAACTGAATAGAAGACCCAGAAATAAACCCAAACACCTATGAACACTTGATTTTTGACACAGAAGCCAAAACCATTCAATGGAAAAAAGACACCATCTTCAAAAATGGTGCTGGTCCAACTGGATGTCTACATGCAGAAAAATGAAAATAGATCCATATTTATCACCCTGCACAAAACTAAAGTCTAAGTGGATCAAAGACCTCAACATAAAACCAGATACTCTAAATCTGTTAGAAGAAAAAGTGGGGAACAGCCTAGAACTCATTGGCACAGGAGACAACTTCCTGAACAGAACACCAACAGCACAGGTTCTAAGAGCAACAATCAATAAGTGGGACCTCATGGAACTGAAAAGCTTCTGTAAAGCAAAAGACACTGTTGTCAGAACAAAGCGACAGCCTACAGACTGGGAAAGGATCTTCACTAACCCTATATCTGACAGAGGGCTAATATCCAGTATATATAAAGAACTCAAGAAGTTAAAATGCAACAAATCAAGTAATCCAATTAAAAAATGGGGCACAGAGTTAAACAGAGAACTCTCTGTAGAGGATTGTAGAATGGCAGAGAAACACTTAAAGAAATGCTCAACATCCTTAGCCATCAGGGAGATGCAAATCAAACGACCCTGAGATTTCATCTTACACCCATCAGAATGGCTAAGATAAAAAACTCAAGTGACAACACATGCTGGAGAGGCTGTGGAGAAAGGGGAACCCTCCTACATTGCTGGTGGGAATGCAAACTTGTATTCCACTTTGCAAGCCACTTTGGAAATCAATCTGGACCTTTCTCAGACAAATAGGAATAGTGATTCCTCAAGATCCAGCTATACCACTCCTAGGAATATATCCAAAATATGCTCAAGTACACAATAAGTACATTTGTTCAACCATGTTTGTAGCAGCTTTATTTGTAATAGCCAGAATCTGGAAACTACCCAGATGTCCCTCAGTTGAGGAATGGATACAGAAATTGTGGTACATTTACACAATGGAATACTATTCAGCAATTAAAAACAAGGAAATCATGAAATTTGCAGGCAAATGGTGGGATCTAGAATTGATCATCCTGAGTGAGGTATCCCAAAAGCAGAAAGACACACATGGTATATACTCACTTATATAGACCTATAAGATAGGATAAATATACTGAAATCTATACACCTAAAGAAGATAAACAAGAAACAGGCCTCGGGGTAAGATGACCAATCCTCACTTAGAAAGACAAATGGGATGGACATTGCATGTAGTAGAAAACATGTAAAAGGACAGGAGCCTACAGCACAGGGCCTCTGAAAGACTCTACCTAGCAGTGTATCAAAGCAGATATTAAGACTCATAAGCAAACCTTTGACAGAGTACAGGGAATCATATGAAAGAAGGGGGAGTTAGTAAGACCTGGAGAGTACAGGAGCGCCACAAGGACCAGGGCACAGAGATCTTTCATGAGACTATTTCTCCAACCAAGGACCATGTATGTATATAACCTAGAACCCCTGCTCAGATATAGCCCATGGTAGCTCAGTGTCCAGATGTGTTCTCTAATAAGGGGAACAGGGACTATTCCTGACATGAACTCAACAACGAGCTCTTCGACCCACCTCTGTCCCCAAAGGAGGAGCAGCCTTGCTAGGCCACAGAAGAAGACATTGCAGCCAGGCCTGAAGAGACTTGATAGGCTAGGGTCAGATGGAAGGGGAGGAGGTCTTCCCCTATTAGTGGACTTGGAAAGGGGCAGGGAGAAGATGAGGGAGGGAGGGTGGGATTGGGAGGGAAGGAGAGAGGAAGCTTATGGCTGGGATACAAAGTAAATAACCTGTGATTAAAATAAAAAATAAAAAAATAATCGTTACAAATGGAAGCAGAAGTCTTCTAATACAAAATGTATACATAAAAAAGAAAAGTTTAATTTGGCCCATGTCACACTTTAATATCCTTGATGAGGCCAGGGCAGAGGGTAATGGAGTGTTGCTGTAAGCTACTGTTTTATTTTATGGCTCTGTTCTCAGAGTAGTTTCTATTCAGCAGATGACTAGGGAAAAGAAAGGACTGCGGGATAATTTATGGACCAGGCCTGGAGTAGTATAACCATCTGCTCAGATTCAACTGTCAAGTACTTTGTCATAATACCACACTAACTGGTAGGAAGCCTAGACATTGCAGGCTAGTTGACTTGTTGAAAAAGAATGAGGATTGGTGCACTCTTAGCAAATATCTACACATAATAAAGAGCAGGAACAATGCTAATACCATGGCTAATGGTTTTCTTTGACAGTAGAAACTCACTAAGTGTCAAGCAGTAAGTAATTAGTAATTGTTACTCAAATTCATCTAAAGTATAAGCTCCTTTTACTTATTTTATTGCAACATCTCATGTTTAAGGCAGGAAGTAGAAAGGGAAGAGATCTAGTAACATACTTCTGTAGCAGACTAGAAAAAATTGGGGCAGAGTTTGCAAGATGTTTGGTTCATTGTCAGTCTTCCATGTTCTAACTGTGAGAGAGAATTCTCTTCATGACTAAATCTTCAACCCACTTCTCCCGTCATTTTCTTTTCTGTACACCTCAAAGTTCTTTCCATCCAGAGCTTATGGACCCTTTTTATCCACTCAAAGTACTTTTTTTTCACCAATAAAATGATACATAAATGGCAGTGTACCAATTAGGAGTTTGTGTATCAGGAGGTTCTGAGTGTTCCTACTTTCCATACTATGGGACAATGGAGTGCTGAGCTTGCCAGAGGATGAGAAGAGAACATATATGATCCATGTCAGTCCATACTTCCTGACTCTCTGTTGAACTGGCTGATGGATCCAGGAGACAGTTTTCCCTTAGACACTTGGGGAAGCTCGGTCAGTCAGGATCATCAGACATGAGCCTGCACTGATCCCAGACAAATGATCCATCTCTACCACATAGTTCCTGTGGTTGCTTATCATGTAGCACATTTGTGGAATTAAGTAACTCATACATTGGCCAACAACGTAACTCCAATTTTGCAAGTTACTCACACATTGCTCAATATCATAACTCCAATACTGTAAGGATAGACATAGTTACTAGTCTATTTCAGTTTTCTTTCATCTAACCTGATCATTAGGTCTGGAAAATGAGATGCGTGATGTTTTTAGGACAGCCCTTTAAAGACAAGGGAAGATTTTCTTTTGTTTTCTAACTTATCTGTGGAGCTGCAGTCCTGGTGTGATGCCTGGAGGTCCCAGACTAAATTTGAGTCATGGATAACACTGAGGATGAAAGCTACTATTGAAGAAGAAAAACAGAGCGATAGAAGGATTGTGGCTGCTGACCACAGAGTTGCTCCTCGTTGTCTTAGTGTGAGGGAGACTAAACTATGGTTCTCACAGCCCTGTTATTTTAGATTTACTTTGCACATAGCTGAGTTTAATTCCAATTGGAACAAATGCTTAATTGGTCACCTGGGAAGTTTACTTCATCAAAGTTGGTTTTGTTCTATTTATATGCATGTGATAGATTACTTTTGTTCTTCCCTTCAAGGTAAACAGCTTCAGCTGACAGTAGTAATGGAATAGACAGTCATCTCCAGACAACTTTAGAACTGTGGCTTATGTAGGGTTAAGGAAGGCTTGTGGTGGGAAAGCACTTGAAATCTGAGGAGGTGAAAAGATGATCCAGGAGTTAAATGATCCCTAGACATTTGGGGACTTGTCTGTGATGCAGAATTGGGGAGAATAATCACTGCTATGGGCTTGCAGGAAAGATGTGATTGGGGGTGGCTGGGCAAAGGGATTGAAATCATCACTCATCAGAACAACAAATGTGACTTGTCTAGTCACCTCCCACCGCCAATTTTTGATGTGGTGTTAGGCTGAAATAGTAAAAGGCTACACAGCTGCCTTGCCCAAACCCCATCTTTCTATCTCTACACATACGTGAAAAATACTTCCCTTTTTGAATAAATATGCACATATATACATACATGACATATATATGTGTATATACATATACATATGTGCATACACTTATATATGTTTGTATATTCCGATACCCTCATTCCAGAAACTTGATGAGCATGCTTATTCCTTCCCATATACTTGCTTTTACTAAGTAGCAATAAATTCATAAAGTATGCTGTTCTATTGGCAGTCATTTACCAGGTAGTACCAATTCCCTTGACAGCTGACTCAAGAAATCCAATTTTTTTTTTGTTCCAGTCCTAACTACTAAAATTCACTCTCAGATCATACTTTTCATATCACACAGAAAATATACCTATATATTTATATATATGTGTCTACATATGTCTGCATCTATCTATCTATCTATCTATCTATCTATCTATCTATCACCTACCTACCTATCATGATTGCAAAAGCATGTGTAAGACAGTTAACACCAATCAGCAGCCTACAATGTCAGCTCCAAAAGGATACAGTAAATGCCTTGGGACTAGAAAGAATGATTAAACAATTCCCAGTCCAGCAAGAAGCATCTGCCTCTTGTTAGTTTCCTCATGCAATCTAAAACTGCATGAGGGGAAGGCAACCATGCCAGCAGAGGTACAGGAGCTCAGTTGTTTTATTTTCCAGTGTTCTCTTACAATGGAGACTTCAAATCCTACTACAGTCCTCTCAGGCTGCTGACTGATGCAGACCAAATCTATCTACTGATGCAGGCCTATCTAGTTTATAATAGCCAGAAACTAGAAACAGCTGGGATGTCCCTCAGTGAAAGAATGGATAATGAAAATGTGGTACACTTACACAATGTAATACTACTCAGCTTTTAAAAACAAGGAAATCATGAAATTTGCAGGCAAATGGAGGGAACTAGAAAACACCATCCTGAGTGAAGTAACACAGATTACATTGATTTTAAATAAAAAGATTACATTCATTATTTCTATGTTTTAAACTAGAGCAAGAAACTGAAACATTTATAAATAAGAGATTAAAGCTGTCTTGACCACACACAGCCCCGAGTGAACACCAGTATGAATAAAGACTTAGAAGAATCAAGGTTCATCTGCTATAACAAATGTACCACATTAGTGGTGCTATGGGGTCTCCTGGTTATTATCTTAGTGAAAGCAAAATTCAATGAAGAAACACAACAGCTATGGAGAAATTTATTTAGCAAAGCATAACAGGCACTCTAAAGAGAGGTTAGCATGGGTTGTCCCACAAAACATGTGTGTAGAGTGTCGTGAGTTTCATACTTTGAATTTTAATGAAGTTTTACAAAATATTTATGTTGTTTTACAAAAACGACAATCCCAATTCTCATATTGTACCAGTAAAGACTCGGTAGCCAGTGGCTGGTGGAAAACCTGCTAGCTCAGAGAGGCAGAGAAAGCCCCCAGCTAACTTCCTTTGCAGTTCATGTCTGGATGGAAAAAAACTAAAAGGCTCACTACTAGCTCAACAGTCAGCCCAGGAGGAAAGGGCCAAACAAACAAACAAAGAAGAAAAAAATCCCAGCACCACCACCACAACAACACACACACAAAAACCAAGGCTGAAGGCTTTCTAGCTCAAAGCCCCAAAAGCCAGGGAACTGAGCAGCTGAAGCCTAAGCTAAACCCAGAGCTTAAGCTAAAAGCTCTTTTTCTACTTTTCCAAGTTGTCTTTTTCTTCAAATATATCCTATTTTTAGTAGTTACAGTTTATTCACTTTGTATCCCATCTTTAGCTCCCTCCCTTATCTTCTCCTGATCCCAACCTCTCCTTATTCTCCACCCATGCCCCTTCCCCAGTCCACTGATTGGGGAGGTCCTTCTCCCCTTCCATCTGATCCTAGTGTATTAGGTCTCATCAGGACTGGCTGCATTATCTTCCTCTGTGGCCTGGTAAGGCTGCACACTGCTGAGGGGAAGGTGATCAAAGAGCAGGCCACTGAGTTCATGTCAGAGACAGTCCTTGTTCCCATTACTAGGCCCACTTGGAGACTGAGCTGCCATGGGCTACATCTGTGCAGGGGTTCTAGGTTATTTCCATGCATGGTCCTTGGTTGGAGTATCAGTATCAGAAACCACCCCTGTCTCCAGATTTTTTGGTTCTGTTGCTTTCCTTGTGGAGCTCTTGTCCCTTCCAGGTCTTTCTATCTCCTGCTTCTTTCATAAGATTCCCTGCACTCTGCCTAATGTTTGGCTATGAGTCACAACATCTACCTTGATACCCTGCAGGGTAGTCTTCCAGAGGCCCTCTGTGGTAGGCTCCTTTCCTTTTCTGTGTTTTCTTCCTCTTCTGATGTCCATCCCTTTTGCCTTTTGAATGAAGATTGAGCATATTTCCCAGGGTCCTTCTTGATTAGCTTCTTTAGGTGTACATATTTTAGTATGTTTATCCTCTATTATATGTATACTATCCACTTATGGGTGAGTGTATACCCTGGGAACTGAACTCAGGTCTTCTGCAAGAGCAGTGGATGCTATTAACTGGTAAATCATTTCTCCAGCTGCTATAATTTTTTGAAAAAGAAAAAGATAACTTTGTTTGAGTAATGCTAGAAGAATTCTCCAAAACACAAAAATAAGATTGTGAATCATATTTAAAAATTAAGTCAAGGTACATTTGTTCATATCTGATGACCTAGATTTACTGTTAGTTTTCTGTCAGTGCTGCTCATGGATCCCCTTCAGTGTCACTGAGAAGGATGGAAAAGGCTGGGGAGTGGATATAGACAGACAAAGGAGTTATTCCAGCACACATCATAGCTTATCAGAAATACCATGTCATGAAAAACTGGCAAGGCTTTTTTCAATTCCTCCTCTTATAGTTAATATGTTAAAAATTAATAATGTCACTCAAGTCACAGTTAGGAAACAGCTGTTGTAGAAGTTGAAGCCA
>NW_026596064.1:23021057-23035173 GCF_907164565.1 Psammomys obesus
TTCATGAGGTCCCATTTATTGATTGTTGCTCTTAGAGCCTGTGCTGTTGGTGTTCTGTTCAGGAAGTTTTCTCCTGTACCAATGAGTTCTAGGGTATTCCCCACTTTTTTTCTAGCCGATTTAATGTGTCTGGTTTTATGTTGAGGTCTTTGATCCACTTGGACTTCAGTTTTGTGCAGGGTGATAAATATGGATCTATTTTCATTTTTCTACATGTAGACATCCAGTTGGACCAGCACCATTTGTTGAAGATACTGTCTTTTTTTCCATTGTATGGTTTTGGCACCTTTGTCAAAAATCAGGTGTCCATAAGTGTGTGGGTTTATTTCTGGGTCTTCTGTTCAGTTCCATTGACCCGCCATTCTGGTTCTATGCCAGTACCATGCAGTTTTTATAACTGTTGCTCTATAGTACAGCTTGAGATCAGGGATGGAGATACCTCCAGAAGATCTTTTATTGTAGAGGATTGTTTTAGCAATTCTGGGTTTCTTGTTATTCCATATGAAGTTGAGAATTTTTCTTTCCAGTTCTGTAAAGAATTGTGTTGGCAATTTGATGGGAATTGCATTAAATCTGTAGATTGCTTTTGATAAGATGGCCATTTTTACTATGTTAATCCTGCCAAGCCATGAGCATGGGAGATTTTTCCATCTTCTCATATCTTCCTCTAGTTCTTTCTTCAGAGACTTGAAGTTTTTTTCATACAAGTCTTTGACTTGCTTGGTTAGGGTTCCACCAAGGTACTTTATGTCATTTGTGGCTATTGTGAATGGTGTTGTTTCTCCAATTTCTTTCTCAGCCCTTTTGTCTTTTGTATATAGGAGTGAGTGCTACTGATTTTTTTGAGTTAAGTTTGTATCCGGCCACCTTGTTGAACGTGTTTATCAGCTGTAGGAGTTCCCTGGTAGAGTTTTTGGGGTCACTCATGTATACCATCATATCATCTGCAAATAGTGACAATTTGACTTCTTCTTTTCCAATCTGTATCCCCTTGATCTCCTTCAACTGTCTTATTGCTCTAGCAAGGACTTCCAGTACTATGTTGAAGAGATATGGAGATAGTGGGCAGCCTTGTCTTGTCCCTGATTTTAGTGGGATTGCTTTAAGTTTCTCTCTGTTTAGTTTGATGTTGGCTATAGGCTTGCTGTATATCGCCTTTACTATGTTTAGATATGTGCCTTGTATCCCTGATCTCTCCAATACTTTAAACATGAATGGATATTGGATTTTGTCAAATGCTTTTTCAGCATCTAGGGAGATTATCATGTGTTTTTTTTTTCTTTCAGTTTGTTAATATGGTGGATCACATTGATAGATTTCCGTATGTTGAACCACCCCTGCATACCTGGGATGAAGCCTACTTGGTCATAGTGGATAATATCTTTGATGTGTTCTTGGATTCGGTTTGCAAGTATTTTGTTAAGTACTTTTGCATCAATGTTCATAAGGGAGATTGGCCTGAAATTCTCTTTCTTTGTTGAGTCTTTGTGAGGTTTAGGTACCAAGGTGACTGTGGCTTCATAGAATAAGTCTGGTAATGTTTCTTCTGTTTCTATTTTGTGGAATAGTTTGAAGAGAATTGGTGTTAGCTCTTCTTTTAAGGTCTGGTAGAATTCTGCGCTGAAGCCATCTGGTTCTGGGCTTTTTTTGGATGGGAGACTTTTGATGACCGCTTCTATTTCTTTGGGGGATATAGGACTATTTAGTTGATTTACCTGGTCCTGATTCAGCTTTGGTAAGTCAAATCGATCAAGAAAATTTTCCATTTCACTTAGGTTTTCAAATTTTGTTGAATATAGACTTTTGAAGTAAGTCCTAATGATTGTTTGAATTTCCTCAGTGTCTGTAGTTATGTCCCCCTTTTCATTTCTGATTTTGTTAATTTGGGTGGTGTCTCTCTGCCTTTTAGTTAGCTTGGCTAATGGTTTGTTGATCTTGTTGATTTTCTCAAAGAACCAGCTCTTGGTTTCATTGATTCTTTGAATTGTTTTATTTGCTTCCAATTGATTGATTTCAGCCCTGAGTTTGATTATTTCCAGCCGTCTACTTCTTCTTGGTGTGTCTGCTTCTTCTTTGTCTAGGGTTTTTAAGTGAGGCATAAAGTTGCTTGAATGAGCTGTCTCGAATTTCTTCTTGAAGGCACTGAGTGCTATGAACTTTCCTCTTAGCACTGCTTTCATTGTGTCCCACAAGTTTGGGTATGTTGTGTCTTCATTTTCATTGACTTCTAGAAAGGCTTTAATTTCTTTCTTTATTTCTTCCCTGACCCAGCTGTCATTTAGTAACAAGTTGTTCAGTTTCTGTGTGTGTAGGCTTTTTGCTATTTCTGTTATTGTTGAGGTCCAGCTTTATTCAATGGTGATCAGACAAGATTATTTCAATCTTCTTGTATCTGTTGAGGCTTGCTTTGTGACCACCTATATGGTCTATTTTGGAGAAGGTTCCATGAGGTGCTGAGAAGAAGGTAAATTCTTTTGTGTTTGGGTGTAAAGTTCTGTAAATGTCTCTCAGGTCCATTTGATTCATGACCTCTGTCAGAGACATTGTTTCTTTGTTTAATTTCTGTTTTGTTGACCTGTCCTTTGTTGAGAGTGGGGTGTTGAAGTCTCCCACTATTAATGTGTGAGGATCTATATGTGGTTTAAGTTTTATCAATGTTTTTTTTTACAAATGTGGGTGCTCTTGTATTTGGGGCATAGATGTTCAGGATTGTGATGACTTCCTGGTGGAATTTTCCTTTGATGAGTATGAAGTGTCCTTCCTTATCTCTTTTTATTAATTTTGGTTGAAAGTCTATTTTATCAGATATTAGAATGGCTACTCCTGCTTGCTTCTTGCGTCCGTTTCCTTGGAAAGTTGTCTTCCAACCCTTTATCCTCAGGTAATGTCTATCTTTGTGCCTTAGGTGTGTTTCTTGTATGCAACAGATTGCTGGGTTTTGTTTACATATCCATTCTGTTAATCTGTGTCTTTTTATTGGAGAGTTGAGTCCATTGATGTTGAGAGAGATTAATGACCAGTGGCCATTAGATCCCTTGATTTTGATGTTGGCTGTGTTCATAAGGTTGTGTGCTTGGTTGCTTTTTGTTTTATTGTAGTAAGGTTAATTATTTCCTGTGTTTTCTTGACAGAAGCTAATTTTCTTGGGTTGTATTTTCCCTTCCAGTTCTGTAATGCTGGCTTTTTTGTAGGTATTGTTGAAATTTGTTTTTGTCATTGAATATCTTGTTTTTTCCGTCTATGAGGACTGAGAGTTTTGCGGGGTATAGTAGCCTGGGCTGACATCTGTGTTCTCTTAAGGTCTGCATGATATCTGTCCAGGCCCTTCTGGCTTTCATAGTCTCTGTTGAAAAGTCAGGTGTGATTCTAATGGGTTTGTCATTATATGTTACTTGGCCTTTTTCCCTTGCAGCTTTTAGTATTTTTTCTTTGTTCTGTATACTTACTGTTTTGATTATTATGTGGCGGGAGGATTTTCTTTTCTTGTCAAATTTGTTGGGTGTTCTGTAGGCCTCATGTATTCTTATTGGCCTCTCCTTTAACTTGGGGAAATTTTCTTCAATGATTTTGTTGAAAATATTTTCTGGGCCTTGGAGAAGGGAGTCTTCTTTTTCCTCTATACCTATTATTCTTAGGTTTTGTCTTTTCTTATTGTCTTGGATTTCTTGGACTGTCTGTGTCAGGAATTTTTTGGATTTAACATTTTCTTTGACAGATACATCGATTTCTTCCATTGTATCTTCTACACCTGAGATTCTTTCTTCCATCTTTTGTAGTCTTTTGGTTATGCTTTCTTCTGTATTTCCTGTTTTCTTCCCTAGATTCTTCCTCTCTATTATTTCCTCCATTTGTGTTTTCTTTAATTTTTCCAATTCTATTTTCAGGTCTTGAGTTGTTTTGTTTACTTCCTTCACCTGTCTGATTGTACTTTTCTGTTTTTCTCTTAGTTCCTTCAATTCTGTTTCTTTTATTTCATTCAGTGCTTTAAGCATTTCCTTTCTAAAGGCCACAAACTGTTTGGCTGCAACTTCCTCCATTTCTTTACAGATGGCAATATTCTGTTTGAGTTTATCTTCCTCTATGTCTTTATATATCTTATTTGTTTCCTCTGTTATCATCTTCATGAGCATAGTTGTTAGGTCATCTCCTTGGATTTCAGTTATGCTGTGTGTCCAGGGTTACTTGCCCCTGGGTAACTGGGTTCTGGAGATGCCATATTGCTCTGTCTTTTGTCCTTGAGCTTTTATGCTGGGCTCTACCCATTGTGCTATCTTAGGTGTTAGGAGTTATTTTCTGGTGGTTCCTGGGGATCCTGTGGTGGAGAAAATCCCCTTGCAGAAAGCTGGTTTTTCCTGAAGGATATCTTCTCAGCTCTTTGGTTATAGTCCCTGGATGGCTGGCATTTTTTTCAGGAGTTGCTGCTTCTCACCTCAGGGATAGAGACCTGAGTGGTAACTGTGGTCTTTGTTAGTTGAGAGGGTTCTCCTCTCACCCAGGGAAGTCCTGAGGACAGCTGCCCTGTTTCTGGGTTTCTTGCTGTAAATTTAATGATAAGCTGCTGTGACCCAGTTGGACATCTGGCACACAGCAACTGTTTGTGCCCATGTCTGGTCATAGCTGAGTGAAGGCTGCTTGGCTCTACCGGTCTTTGCTAGACTTTTTCCAGGGAAGGACTGGGTGATTTAAGTCAGTACAGTTTCCTTCCTTCCTTGTGGATTCTCTGGAGACAGGGACTCCCAGTCTCTTTTTTGCCCTGGTGCGCACTGCTCTGTCTCTGCCAGTTGTCTGGTGCTCAGAAACTGCCTGTGTCTCCCTTTCTGGCCTTTGGGAGCCTGGGTGTCTGCCTAAACTAGGTAATTTTCCCAAGAGCTTTTCAGGGTGAGGGTGTCGCCTGAGTGCTCTGAGATCAGACCAGCTATTTCCCTCCCTGTGTGTTTGCACTGGACAGTGAAACTCATTAGCTGGTGCCCTGGTGTCCACAGTTCTATCTCAGGCTGCGAATCAGGCATGCAGGAAGGCAGGGCTCTCTGCTGGAGCCTGGGTCCCCGGCTCTGGCTCCGGGCTGGCTCCTGGGGCACCCGTGGAACCCGAGTCTTTTCCAGGGGATGTCTGGGTGACCTAAGGTCGGTCCCAATCGTTTCCTGTACCGTGGGGTTATCTCTCGACTGAAAATTCCAGTCTCTGATAGTGTGGTGCACACGGTTCAGTCTGGGACCATGACTACAGACACTGGCTTGTGGCTCTGAGGGGGGGGCTGGGGCTGGCGGCCGGCAGCCAAGCATCTGGCAGAACCGGGATTTCTTCCGTGGTTTAGCCGGGTGAGTTAAAAGTTGATTGAATCCCTCACCGTGGGGTATCCTCTCACCTGGGAAACACAATGACTGTGTTTTATGGCCGTGAGTTCTGATTGCTGGTCACTGTGCTGATCCTGCTGCTGCTGCTTAGAATGAGAGTCCTCCCGGTGCTGCCATCTTGTCCTGCCCCCATCTGATTGATATCTTATAACTGTAATTTTCAGGATGTTGACATATCAGTGATGATACAATTTCAAATTACATTCTTACAATCATTTAAATATTTAAATATTTTCTAGAGTCACATTGTGCAGATATGAATCAAACAACACAGAACAGTTCATTACCTGCAGAAGGTAATATTCTTCCTTATCTTGTGGCCAGCACTGTGGGAATGGAGAGTTGATCTTGTTTACATACAGAAATTAATTCCTCAGCTGCTGGACAGATTTAGGATGAGGAGGAGAATCTGGTGATGTGAGTGTTATGTGGTGAGGGCCTATGAACATTTGCCTCTAAACCTTTGCCATCTTAGAGTGCTGGAAGACTGTGGGGTTAGCACCCTTCCAGGCCTGTGCTGAAGCATTTCTTTCTTCATCTGGTTAGATAAGCATCAGTTGGATGTGACTTGTGAGGACTTGAGTACTCCAAGAGGCAAGTGACAATGAAGTAGGAGAGTTGAGATAGTTGATGCAATGTTTATCGTAAGCAAGGCTTGTTCACAGCAATTTCTGCTCCTGTTAAAGTGATGGAATTACTGACTTTTGTCACAGCTGATTGTAACAGATACTTCTGTTGAGTAATCACGACTCAGCAAACTTGTATCTGTCATGGACTCTTTAAGTAAGTGTACAGGCAATGTTAGGTTTTATGATGCAAGATGTGTGTAGCCCATAGGTCTTGAATTTTTACATTAGGAGATGAATAATGTTTTTAATTATGATATATTGAACATACAGAAACAAAAAATGTGAGAAAAATGTAATATTTCTGGAACACATTCATCAGCCAAGCAATGCTCTCGTGTAATTCAACATAAGCTGCTGTATATAGACTTAACACACAAGGTTTCCTTTTCTCATTCTCTTTGTGTGTGTCCAGCTAACACTACAGTGTCTGTACAGATGGGTACAAAGGTTCTGCTGAGCTGCCCTCCTGTTCCACTGACAAAGGCATTAGTAATTACATGGGTAATAACCCCCAGAGGCGGACCTGTCTGCATAATAGCCTATAAAGCAGACACAAAGGAGACCAGGGAAAACTGTACTGACAGGAGAATCACCTGGGCCTCCACACCTGACCTGAGTTCTGAGCTGCAGATCACCACAGTGGCCCTCGAGCATGCTGGATATTACTCATGTGAGATAGCAGCAAGTAATGGGCATTTCCAAAAAGGACATGACCTCCAAGTGCTGGGTAAGTGACACTATCACATAGTGTGGTATTTCAGGTCACCAGATTTTAGATAGAAACAAATGTCTTTGTAATTTGTGAAACAACTTAATATTTTCCCCCTTCTATCTCTACAGTCCCCCTTGAAGTAACCCTATTTCTAGGCAAAAATAGAACTGCTGTTTGTGAGGCAAATGCAGGCAAGCCGGCTGCGCAGATCTTCTGGACTCCAGATGGGGATTGTACCACTAAGAGTGAACCACACAGCAATGGCACAGTGACTGTCAGGAGCACATGCCACTGGGAACAGAACAATGTGTCTACTGTGATCTGTTTTGTCTCCCATTCGACTGGCAACCGGAATCTTTCCATAGAACTGAGTAGAGGTGAAGAGCACAGCTTTAAAGTTTTTTGCCTTTATTTATTTATTTATTTATTTATTTGTTTGTCTGTATATGTATGTAAGTACATACATATGCACGTATTATTTGCTTATCTATCTGTTAGCATGGGAACTTTTCCCCTTACATAACTGGGAAGTATTAATAATACTTAATGTGCATTTATTTATTTCAAAATGTTTGCTGATGTCTATCAAGCACAAAAACTAGACTTGATGTTAAAATAATAGGATGAGTTTTATTTGAATTATAGTTGGTAAGATTTTCTGATTTTTCAAATTACCTAAAACTTTAGGAATATTTATAATGACTTTAAAACTGTTTGCCTCTAATTTCTCCTTACAACTGTTATTAAACTGACTTGACTTTCTACCACTGCCTGTATTTACAGTTACTCCCTTCTCCCTGCATTCCTTGCTGACCATTCTTTATGTGAAATGTAACCTTTTGGGGATTGTTCTGCTCATCATAGGATTTAGATTTTTCAAGAAGAGAATTAATCTCAGGTAGGTATCTAAACCTGAAATGTTAAGTCTCAGTAGAAAAAAATAAAACCACATTGTCCTAAGTTGGTGTTCACAGTGGAATGGGAAAGTATGTTATGTGGCCTCACATGGGTGTTCTGCCAGCCCCTTTTCAGCATCAGGCTTTTTGAATAGTGGAGCCCAAGCACAGGTGCCCACAGCTCTGGAAAGAGCGTCTGCCTTGCTGCAGTTATGACTAAGGAGGTATCTATCCTGGCCTCCTCTTTCAGGATTTCAAGTTAGAAATAAAGTTGCTGGAACATTATAAGAGTTTGTTTAGAAGTTCTAGATTTCTGTGTTCTTCTGTTCATTCCCGATCAATTGTACTTACATTGTTTGTTTTTGTTTTATGCATTTCTAGAACATGAACATCCAGATTTTTGGAAGTCTATTTTGTTGACACAATACATGAAAACAACCATTTGCAATCAAGTTTCTCTTTGCAATCTAGCTTACCTGTTCCTGATGTCTTCATGTTTGTTAGAATTCACGAAACAGGTGGAAGCCATGCAGTATGACTATGTATGCAAAGCTTGGTGCTTACCATCACATATGCTCTGCATGATCCATCTACTCTTTCCCTTCCCCACTTCTCAGGCCAGAGGAGAATATGGCTTAGCAAAAGGTGAACAACAGTGATGGCGATTTTCCTTCACCCAAGTCCTCTTAGAATGCCGTCCATCAACTTCTTGTTCCTAGATTCACTGTATATGATCATAAATGTTGCACTGTCAGGTTCCCTGCCAACCATCATCTTCAGCATCTGGCTTTTTTGAACAGTGGAGCCCAGCCATTATCTGTCCTTCTTCCTTTCTTTGCTTGCCTGTGACCAAATAGCATGACAGTTGTCTTTTGTATTAATCATTGAATGCATGACCAGCATCCATGTGTTTGTTTTTCATTACCTTTTGTTAGTAGAAGTTAAAAAGTGCAGTGCCTGTATCATTTAGATAACATTGAAAATCCCCTTCTTGTGTACAGTGCTAGTGTCTCAGGTCCCTTTGCTGTCTGCATTCTGACTTCCCGGGGTGGGGATGGATCACTGTGGGTAAGGGTAAGATACTGGCTAATCTCCAAACCAATAATCTAAGACATTGTCTTCACTTGATATAGATAGTAATCCCTTTTTAAAAATGTTATTAGTTTAAAGAATCATATTTTAGGCAAAGTGACCCATGACTTCGGCTAATTCATTTTTAGTAAAATTCTAAGGAGAAAATTAATACCTGTACCTGAGGATACCAGGATGGTAGCCTCAGATGGTGTTTGAAAAGTTTAATTTAGCCCATTCCACAGTTTAATGTCATTGATGAGGCCAGGGCAGAGGGTAATGGGGTGTTGCTCTAAGCTACTGTTTTAGTTTATGGCTCTGTTCTCAGAGTAGTTTCTTTTTTTTTTACACATTTTTTAAAATTTATTTTTATTAATTACAGTTTATTCACTTTGTTCCCTCCTATAGCTCCCTCCAACCTACCCTCCCAATCCCAATATCCCTCCCTCTTTCCCACCTATGCCCCTCCCCCAGTCCACTGATAGGGGAGGTCCTCCTCCCTGTCCCTCTCAGAGTAGTTTCTATTCAGCAGATGAGAAAGGAGAGGAGAGGACTGTGGGAGAGTTTATGGATCAGGCCATAAATTAGTGACCCATCTGCTCAGATTCAACTGTCAAGAACTTTGTTATATGACCACAGCAACTGGTAGGAAGCCTAGACAATGCAGGCTAGTTGACTTGAAGAAAAAGAATGAGGGTTGGTGTACACTTACCAAATATCTGCACATAATAAAGAGCAGGAACAATGCTAATACCATGGCTAATGCGTACATTAACAGTAGAAACTCACTAAGTGTCAAGCAGTAAGTAATTAGTAATTGTCGCTCAAATTCATCTAAAGGCTAAGCTCCTTTTACATGTTTCATTGCAACATGTCATGCTTAAGGCAGGAAGTAGAAAGGGAAGAGATCTAGTAACATACTTCTGTAGCAGACTAGAAAAAACTGGGGGCAGAGTTTGCAAGTTGTTTGGTTCATTGTCAGTCTTCCCTGTTCTAACCGTGGGAGACAATTCTTTTCATGACTAAATCTTCAACCCACTTCTCCCTTCATTTTCTATTCTGTACACCTCAAAGTTCTTTCCATCCGGAGCTTATGGCCCCTTTTTATCCACTCAAAGTACTTTTTTTTAAACAAATAAAACGATACATAAATGGCGGTGTACCAATTTTGAGCTTGGTTCTCAAGAGGTTCTGAGTGTTCCTACTTTCCATTCTATGGGACAATGGAGTGCTGAGCAGCCTGAGGATGAGAAGAGAGCATATATGATCCATGTCAATCCAGACTTTCTGACTCTCTGTTGAAGCTGGCTGAAAGATCCAGGAGTCAGTTTTTTCATAGACACTTGGGGAAGCTCAGACAGTCAGGATGGTCAGACATGAGCCTGCGCTGTTCCCAGACAAATGATCAGTCTCTGCCACAAATGTAGCACATTTGTGGAATTAAGTAACTTATACATTACCCAACAATGTAACTTCAGTTTTGCAAGTAACTCATACATTGCTAAATATCATAACTCCAATACTGTAAGGATAGACATAGCTACTAGTCTATTTCAGTTTTCTTTCATCTAACCTGATCATTAGGTTTGGAAAATGAGATGCGTGATCTTTTTAGGACAGCCCTTTAAACTTTAAAAAGAAGGAAAAATTTTCTTTTGTTTTCTAACTTATTAGTGGAACTGCAGTCCTGGTGTGATGCCTGGAGGTCTCAGAGGTAATAGGAGCTATGGATAACACTGAGGATGGAAGCTACTAATTGAAGTAGATAAAAAAAGATCAATAGAAGGACAGTGGCTGCTGACCACAGAGTTGCCCCACCAGATGGTCTCCTTTTTGTTTTAGTGTGAGAGAGATTGAACTATGGTTCTCACAGCCCTGCTATTTTAGGTTTTACTTTGCACATAGCTGAGTTTAATTCCAATTGGAACAAATGCTTAATTGGTCACCTGGGAAGTTTACTTCATCAAAGTTGGTTCTGTTCTATTTATATGCTCCTGATAGATTATTTTTGTTCTTCCCTACAAAGTAAACAGCTTCAGCTGATAGTAGTAGTGGAATTGAGAGTCATCTCCAGAACTTTAGAACTGTGGCTTATGTAGAGTTAAGGAAGGCTTGTAGTGGGAAAGCACTTGAAATCTGAGGAGGTGAAAAGATGATCCAGTAGTTAAATGACCCCTAGACATTTGAGGACTTGTATGTGTTGCAGGATTGGGGAGAATAATCACTGCTATGGGCTTCCAGGAAAGATGTGATTGGGGGTGGTGGGGTAAAGGAATTGAAACCATCACTCATGAGAATGACAAATTTGACTTGTCTACTCACCTCCCACTGCCACAGTTTTTGATGTGGTGTTAGGCTGAAATAGTAAAAGGTTACACAGCTGCCTTGTCCACCCCTGTCCTCCTCTCTCTATATATATGTGAAAAACACTTTACTTTTTTTTGACTACACATGTGCATACATACATATATGTACACACTAATGCATGTTTATATATCATCATGTGCTCATGCCAGAAACTTGATGAGCATACTTATGTCTTTCCATATACTTGATTTTGCTAAAAAAGAATAATTTCATAAAGTATGCTGTTCTATTGGCAGTCATTTGCCAGGTAGTACCAATTCCCTTGACAGCTGACTGGAGAAATCCAATTTCTTTTGTTCCAGCCTTAACTACTAAAAATCACTCTCAGATCATACTTTTCGTATCACACAGAAAATATATCTCTATATTGATGTATCTGTGTCTACATATGTCTACACATATCATCTATCTATCTATCCATCTATCTATCTATCTATCTATCTATCTATCTATCTATCTATCATCTATCTACATATCATGATTGCAAAAGCATGTGTAAGACAGTTAACACCAGCAGCAGCCTACAATGTCAGCTCCAAAAGGATACAGTAAATGCCTTGGGACTAGAAAGAATGATTAAACAATTCCCAGTCCAGCAAGAAGCATCTGCCTTTTGTCAATTTAAACTACATGCAATTGTCATTTGTCAATCTAAATTGTCAATCTAAAATTGCATGAGGGGAAGGCAACCATGCCAGCAGAGGTATAGGAGCTCAGTTGTTAGTATTTTCCAGTGATCTCTTACAATAGAGACTTCAAATCCTATTACAGTCCTCTCAGGCTACTGACTGATGCAGACCAAAGTGGCCTATCCATTTTGTAATAGCCAGAAACTAGAAACAGCCAGTATGTCCCTCAGTGAAAAAAATGGATGATGAAAATGTGGTACATTTACACAACGGAATACTACTCAGTCATCAAAACATCTTCACTCACTGAATTATCTCTTCCAAAATCCAAATTGACTTTGACTGGGTTTTTTCATTCTTATTTCCATTTATTTCAGTTCCTTTTTTATGTTTCTCTTCTCCAGATGTTGCACTGAGAATGGCTTCAGACTAATCCTCCTCTTGCTTTTTCTCCTATAGTTTAAATAGACTCGCCAAAGAATTGGAGTGCAATATATAATGCCGTGAATGCCATCAGTTGACTCTGCTTTTTGAATCGAAAATTTATTCCTTTGAAAGATGGCAATCCCATCCTCTTCTGACCTTGCATTTATTTCAAAATTTCCACAGGCACATACACTTCTTTCTACTTAATGCTAAGATCATGGATTTCTTTGCAATTGTCTGCAGTCTGTTTTTATTTCTCATTGAGAATTAACTTTGTTGACTCTATTTCTAAAAAAAAAAAAATAGTTCCTTTGTTTCTTCTCTTCCTTAAAAACATCATAATCATGTGCTTTTTTAGGGTGGCCTTCCCCTCTTCTGTTCCCTTTAACTATTGTTTTGACATATCTCTTGTGGACTGATACAGTAGAACTGTAGACATAGATGCAATGGCTCATAAATGGTGGATGGGAATGTTGTGTGTGGGGTGATCTAGAGAGAGCATTGAGAAGTCTGTTACAAACTTAAAGATTTAATTCTGATACAGTAATAAGAGGACATTATAAATGAAGGCTCCTACATATAAAAAGATGCCACACTAACTCCAGAGTCATCTATGTGAGCATAAAAATGTGCTATATAAGCATAAAATTATGCTGCTAGATGTGAATCAGCTCCCTGGAAGTCACTGGATGTTCCCTCTGGCCATCTAAGCCAAAGAAATGTACTCTAAAAATCCTGTTTTCTCAGGTGCAAGATTGGATTAATGAGACTTTTGTTTTTTCTTTGTGATTTTTGGAACAGCACAATTAACTATTCAAGAAACATATCTTTGATAGATTATTAAAAGCTTTAGCAAGTATAGAGAAAAAAATTCTTAAAAGAAATAATGAATCAGATTCAGTATCAAAAATCATTACAAGAATAGTAAAAAAAATAGTGGGCTCCTCTTTAGGAAAAGATAGTGTAAAAAAGTACAGCTGGCTTGAGCGTGTCTCCCTTTGGCGTCTTATTTCTAAGGAAGATTGTAAATCTTTAGCAAGACATATGGGAGGATGGTTAACAAAGGTGTATTTAGACTTTCATGTAGAAAAAGACTTTGGCAGGTATTCGACTTGGCTCGGAGGACTATTACAGCTCCTGACTTTCCCCTTCACTAGCCAGCAATAATGAAAATGCAGTTTGAGGTTTTTGTTTTTTGTTTGCTTTGATAAAAAAGTTCCTAGGCCAAGATTTCTTGTGGGCACTGCTTTATGTTTGGCTCCACTTTGGAGTTAAAATGTAAACTTTGTATTCTTGGTAAAAATCTAAGTGTTCTGGGAAGTATGCCAACTTTAAGGTGTTTCCTTACATAATTACTATAAAATTATTAGCCTGACTTCAGTAAAATTGCAGCAGAGTCAAAGCTATCATAGTGTCGTCTCTGACTGTCATTCGCCGAAACCGTGCCTTCCTGATATCAAAAAACCCTGATTTTCCCGCGGTTGTGGGACCCGGCTGGGTCGGTCTGTGGCAAAAAGACACATTCTGAGTGAGAGAAACAAAATAGGCCCAATCCTCAGGAACAATCCAAATTCTAACTTATAATCAAAACAATTTGGAGGCATTAGTACATTAAACATTATTTTTGTCAAAGGTTATGAAGACATAGAACCTGTGACCACTGGAGCATATTTGCATGTGGGTTAGATGAAAAATGAACAAAGGGCTCAAGAGATCCCAAAGTGCTAAGCAATTACCTGCTTTACACATATGTGTGGTATTTTTCTCATGCAGTTAATGCTATTACACGAAATGCTTTATTTTGTGGTGAAAATACCTGTGATAACATTAGCCCAACAGGAAATCCATGTGGGTAACAATTTAAGGGCTGAATGGCCCCTGTACAGAAGCAGGTGAGGGAAGGTCAAAGGGCTGTCCAGAGGGTGAGGGATGGTGATACAGGTTGGCTGTGAAGAAGGACAGAGACCAGAGGACCTGACATATTCAAGAAGAAGAAGAAGAAGAAGAAGAAGAAGAAGAAGAAGAAGAAGAA
>NW_026596064.1:23035183-23065418 GCF_907164565.1 Psammomys obesus
GAAGAAGAAGAAGAAGAAGAAGAAGAAGAAGAAGAAGAAGAAGAAGATGGCAAAGGCACATGCGGTAAAAGGTTGTCACTTTGAAAGTCAACACGTTTTCTGTGCAGGAGACAGTTCATCTATCTTCAATATAAAGAAGCAGAGTTTAGTCTCTGAGGTCAGCAGGGCTGTAGGGGCTGGAAAAATGCAAACAGTTGTCAGGAACTGTGGTATAGAAATGGCTCCAAGTCTTTTCAGACTAAACTACTGGGTCATATCAGGAAAAATGGTACAGTTAGAAGGTCCAGAGAGCTTTACCACTCCATCCAGGCAACAACTAAGCCGTCCTCAGTGCACATTTTCGAATTCCAAGACTCAATATAAACAATGAAATGAGACCTGACAAACTTCAGGAAAAGAGGGGTTGGCATTTTTTTTTTAAATTTTTATTTTATTCATTTATTTTTTAAATATTTTTTTGGGGGTTGGCATCTTAACTCACTTGCCTACTGCCTCTTTCCTAACTGACTAGTAATGACTGAAGTGGAAGCAAACTCAAAAGTCCTTTCCTGAGGAACTGTCTTTTGGTTCTATTGATCATAGAAACACAAATGCATACCACTTCGAGGCTCCATCTCATCTCAGCTGGAATGGCTGTGATCAGGAAACAAATTACCAATGCTGACATGGATGTGGGGGAGAGGAACCTCTATTTCCCGCTGCTGAGGGTGTAAACTGGTGTGGCTTCTATGGAAATCAATAGGGAAGTAGAGCAAAGTATGACCCAGCTATACCTACCTTTTAAAGTTTATGTGCATGTCAAAAGGGGGTGTGAGACTGAATAAGCAGAGACAGAAGACCATGAGAGGGAACAGGAAATACTGAGAGTATGTGAGGAGATACTTACTGGGGATGGGATTGCTAAAGGGAGGATGAGCAAGAGGGGTGTGGGAAGGGAAATAATACATTTTGTGGAAAAGAGACAGAATGAAACATAATTCTTGGAATGCTCACAAAATGTCAATAATTGTATTTGTGGATTTGACTTGACTGGTGTCTTTCTAAGGCTTTGGGTTCAGGTTCTTGCCTTTATTGCTTCTACCTTAGAACTATCCCGGGACTGAAGTATCCTCTTGAGTGGTGTTTGTAAAAAGCCACTAACAGGCAGCTGTCTTGGTGAGGGATTAGAAATCTAGGATGAGCAGTAGAGAGACCAAATCTAAGGGAAGGAAGAGGCTGGGAACTGAGATGCAAAGTGGTTGAGTGGTGGCTGTGGACTCTGCTCCCCACCCCCAATAGGGTGGTGATTTTCAAGTCTATCCACTTACCCAGGCCCGGACTCATGCTCAGAAAAAAGCGAGAAGGCTTTTGGTTCTGCCCTTTGGGTTACCTTCAGACAGCAGGAAGTGATGTATCAGGCAGCTTAAGAACTCTTTTCTTTTTTTTTATTTTTTTATTTTTTTTTTTTTGTATTTTATTTTTTTCTTATTAGTTACATTTTATTAACTCTGTATCCCAGCCGTGTCCCAATCCCTCATTCCCTCCCAGTCCCTCCCTCCCTCCCTCATCTCCACCCTGCCCCTTGCCAAGTCCACTGATAGGGGGGACCTCCTCCCCATTCATCTGATCCTGTTTTATCAGGTATCTTCAGGACTGGCTGCAAAGCTCTCCTCTGTGGCCTAACAGGACTGCTCCTCCCTTGGGGGGTGGGGAGGCCAAAGAGCCAGTCATTGAGTTCCTGTTAGAAATAGTCCTTGTTCCCCTCACTATGGGAAACTAATTGGTTACTGAGCTACCACAGGCTACATCTGAGCAGAGGTTCTAGGTTACATTCATACATGGTCCTTGGTTGCATGTCAGTCTCAGAAAAGACCCTGTGCCCAGATATCTTTGGTTCTTGTGGAGCTCCTATCCTTTCCTCATCAGACTAACTCCCCTTCTTTCTTATGATTCCCTGTACTCTGCCAAAGGTTTGTTCATGAGTCTTTGCTTTGAAAACACTGCTAGTTAGAGTCTTTCCAATGCGCTCAGTAGACTCCTGTCATATGTTCAATGTACATCCCATCTGTCATTCTAAACGAGGATTGATCATCTTACCCCATGTCCACTCTCTTGATTATCTTTTTTAGGTGTACAGATTTCATTATGTTTATTGTATCTTATACGTAAGAACCCTTTTCTTAAGGGGTTTTTCTTAACCCCTTAAGAAAAACACACTGCCCAATAGCAAAAGCTGGAACATGCTTTCTTTGAGATATAGTTTACTATGGAAATTATTGTTAAATCAGTAGCAGATAAGCAAGCTAACAGAGATGTCAACAGGTACAAGTAATAAGAAATATGAACTTAAAAGTTAATTTAGAAAATTTACCAGGCAAAAAACTGGCCACTAACAACAAGTATCCTCAGAGAAAGAAAGGAAGGGAGGAATCTGAATTCCAAGAAGCTGTATATAATATAATATGCAAATGTTTATTTTTAACCATTGAAAAAATGAGGAAGGCAACCCCCCACAAAACCATGGCTTATACATAGGGAAAGAGGAAGTAGAAAGTGTCTCTAAGGAAACACATATAAATTACCTAATCATTAAAAAATTAACTAAAGCATTTTGAATATGTTCAAAGAGCAGAAAAAAAAAGCCACATCAGAAACAAAACTAAAAGAATTCAATATTCACCGAATAAAAGTTAAATGTGAGAGAAGAATTAAATAGAAATTCTGGAGTTACAAAGAATAGGAACTAAGTTAAAATATTCTCTAGTGAATCTCCGTAGTTGATCTGAATATGCCAACGAAGCAGAGAGCATCATGAGGGAAGGGATTGAGCTGAAGAAAAGTGTAAGAAACCTGATGCTGTGGAAAAGCATCTGTGAAATGATTATGTGCAAAGAACAGTCAAAAACAAACAAACAAAAAAAACAAACAACAAAGATGACAGAGAGAAAGTGGCAGAAAGATTTGAAGTAAAGAAGAAAATTTCCAAAACTTAAGAATGACATGACTTTTTTCTGCTTTTTTATTATTATTAATTACACTTTATTCATTTTGTATTCCCCCATAAGCCCCTCCTCCTCCCCTCCCAGTCCCACCCTCCCCCCCTTTCTGCATGCATGCCCCTCCCCAAGTCCACTGATAGGGGAGGTCCTCCTCTCCTTCTTTCTGATCTTAGTCTATCAGTTCTCATCAGAAGTGGCTGCATTGTCAGGGTTCTAGGTTATCTCCACGGATAGTCCTTGGTTGGAATATGAGTCTCTTGGAAGTTCCCTGTGTTCAAATTATCTTGTTCTGTTGCTCTCCTTGTGGAGTTCCTGTCCTCTCCAGCTCCCACTATCTCCCACTTCTTACATAAAATTCCATTCACTCTGCCCATCACTTGGCCATCAGGCTCAGCATCTGCTTTGACAGTCTGCACTGCAGAGGCTTTCAGAGGCCCTCTGTGGCAGGTTCCGAGGTTGTTTCCTGTTTTCTTCTGGCTTTCAGAGGCCCTCTGTAGCAGGTTCCTAGGTTGTTTCCTGTTTTCTTTTTCTTCTGATGTCCATCCTCTTTGCCTTTCAGGATGGGGATTGAATATTTTATTTAGAGTCCTCTCTTTTGCTTAGTTTGTTTAAATGTACAGATTTTAGTGGGTTTATTCTATGTTGTATGTTTATATGAGTGAATATATACCATGTGTGTCTTTTTGCTTCTGGGACAACTCACTCAGGATGATCCTTTCCAGGTCCCACCTTTACCTGCAAATTTCTTGATTTCCTTATTTTTCATTGCTGAGTCATACTCCATTGTATACATGTACCACAGTTTCTGCATCCATTCTTCAGTTGAGGGGCATCTGGGTTATTTCCAGCTTCTGGCTACTGCAAATAAAGCTGCTACAAACATGGTTGAGCAAATGTCCTTTTTGTGTACTTGAGCCTCTTTTGGGTATATGCCTAGGAGTGGTATGGCTGGATCTTGAGGAAGCACTATTCCTAGTTGTCTGAGAAAGCGCCAGATTGATTTCCAGAGTGGTTGTACAAGATCCATACTTATCACCCTGCACAAAACTGAAGTCCAAGTGGATCAAAGACCTCAACATAAAACCAGACACATTAAATTGGCTAGAAAAAAAGTGGGGAATACCCTAGAACTCATTGGTACAGGAGATAACTTCCTGAACAGAACACCAACAGCACAGGCTCTAAGAGCAAAAATCAATAAATGGGACCTCATGAAACTGAAAAGCTTCTGTAAAGCAAAGGACACTGTCATCAAAACAAAGCGACTGCCTACAGATTGGGAAAGAATATTCACCAACCCTTTATCTGACAGAGGACTCATATCCAGTATATATAAAGAACTAAACAAGCTGAAAAGCAATAAACTAAGTAATCCACTTAAAAAATGGGGAACAGAGCTAAAGAGAGAATTCTCTGTAGAGGAATATCGAATGGCAGAGAAACACTTAAAGAAATGCTCAACCTCATTAGCCATTAGGAAAATGCAAATCAAAACGACCCTGAGATTTCACCTTACACCCATCAGAATGGCCAAGATGACATGACTTTTAACATTCAGTCAATTCCAAGAATTGCAAATATAATAACCACAAATAAATCCACATTATGGTACATTATAACCAAACTGTCAAAATGCATAGAGACTCTTGAAAACTGCTAGAAAGGAGAGCTCATCACATACAAGGTGTTTTCATATAATAAACATGAGCCATGAAGCCAAAGATGCAGTGGGAGAGAAATGTAAGGAAGAAAACATAAACCAATAATCCCACACCTGAAAATATACGCTTCCAAATAAAGGAGAAATCCAAAACTTTCCAGGGAAACCCTCTCCACAGAAAGAACTCAGACATGAATGAAGAGATAGGAATACTGGTGTAGACAGCATATAAAACGTACCAATTTAGAATGTAAATATGCAAAGAAACAGCAGGAATCGGGTCCCATGTATCAAAGTTGCTAGTGACAATAACGTGAAAGGAAAAGATAAACTTATGAGGAGCTGAGGTTCCTGTTACTATTGAAACCGAGTTGATCTTAATTCAAACTAGGTGGTTATAAACAGGGGAGCAGGGGCTGTCTCTGACATGGACTCTGTTGTGTGCTCTTTGATCACTTCTCCCTGTCAGGGCAGCCTTGCCAGGCCTCAGAGGAAGAGGATGTTGGCAGTTCTGAAGAAAATTGATAGCCTGGGATCAGTTGGTAAAAGAGGAGGACCCCCTTTTTCTGAGGACTAGGAGAGGGGAATGGGAGAAGAGGAAGGGGGTAAGAAATGGGAGGAGATGAGGGAGATGAGGGAGGGTATATATATATATATTATATATAATTAATATATATAATACATTATATATAATTATATATAAAATTATATATAATGTATATATATATATATATATATATATATATAAACATTCACATAATGGAGGATTACTCAACTGTTAAAAAATGACATCATGAAATTTACAGGCAAAAGCATAGAACTAGAAAAAAAAAATCATCCTCAGTGAGGAATCCAAGAAAGATTAATATGGATTTATTCACTTATATGTGGATATTAGCTGTTAAATAAATGACAAACAAGCTACAATCTGCAAACATAGAGAGGTTATGTATAGAGGAAGGAACTAGGGGGGGGAAACATGGATCTCCTGAGGAGGGGAAAATAGAGTAAATTTTAATGGGAGTGCTGGGAATAAGGGGAAATGAGAATAGGATATGGGGAAGAGGATGGGATAGAAATGAAGTTTAAGGAGGGAATGTGCAGAAATACAGCTAGGGGAGCACTTGTGGGTCAGTATGGAACCCAGTACAGTAGAATCTTCCTAAAATACATGAAGGAGAATCTAATGAAGTCTCCAAATAATGAGGGAGACTGAGTCCCAACTGGTTGTCTCTTGTCTAATGCCAGGACTGGGTTACATCCAATTGAATTGTTGGCCAAAGGGTCCCATGAAAACACCCAAATATCCCGGGCTGTTGCTAAGGCAATAGGTTGCTCTCCTCAAACTGACAGCAAAGCCCCGTTGCTGAAGACAACATCCACACAACCTAGAACATGGAGGGGTAGAGGTTGTGTCTATGTGGAACCTTTATCTCTACTTTCTAGTGACTTTATTATGGGCAGGTGCTCTGCTGGCTAGGGAAGAGAAATGTAAGCACGAATCTAGCCACAAACCCTTTGATCTACAATCTATCCTGCCTGCAAAGTATGCTAGGGCAATGTGGCACAAATGTGTGGGAGTAACCAACCAGTGACTGATTGACTTAAGTCCCACTCTCCAAGATGTTACAGATATCTGAATTGCTCGGGGAACAAAGAACCAGCAACCTAGAGTAAAGCAGAATACTATTCGTCAAAAAGAAGTAACAAAAATGATATCTAATGATATTGTGGTATAGTCATAGCCTTATTCAGCCATCAGAAGAGAAGCTTCCTCCTGTAGCAGATGGGGAAAAATAGAAAACCCACAGCCAGACATCTCTCTCTGTCATGCACGCGTGCGCACTCGCTGTGCACACGTGTGCACACACACACAGAAAGACAGAGAGAGACAGAGAGTCAGAGAAAGACAGAGGAGAGATAGAAAGACAGAAGAAAGAAACAGAGAGAGAAGAGAGAAAAATCTTGGACATACACACAGCTCTAAATGGAATGTCTCCATGAAATGCCGCTTCCAGAGCTCAGGGAACCCCAGGGAAGAGGACATTGAAAGAGCATCAGAGCCAGAGGGAATGGAGGACACAAAGCCCTCTAAACTAATTAAAGCAAAGCTCCTATGATCTCACAGAGACTGAAGCAGGAAGCTCAAGGGCTGCAGGGATCTGCACCAGGTAGTTTGTGTCTCTATTATCTTTATGGCTTTCTGAGTATGTGAACAGGGCGGGTCTCTGACACTTGTGCCTTCTGTTGGGACACTTTTCCTTTGGTTGATTCACTTGTCCAGCCTCATTGCGATGGTTTTGGTTTAGCTTATTATATTTGTTGTTATGTTTCCTTGTCATCTCTTGTCATTTCTAATAAGAGACAGAAAGTGAATGGATCTTGATGGAAGAGGAGGTGGGAGGAACTGGGAAAAGTAGATGGAAGGGAATTTTTAATCAGGATATATTATATGGAAAAAGAATCTATTCTATCGTCTATCTACCTATCTACCTATCTATCTATCTATCTATCTATCTATCTATCTATCTATCTATCTATCTATCTATCTATATTCCTATTGATTTATTTCATTTTTTTCATAACATGGTTTCTCTGTGTTGGCCTAGCTGTCATAAAACTCACTCTGTAGACAAGGCTGGCCTAAAACTCAGACTCACCTGCTTCTTTCTCCTGAGTGCTGGAATTAAACCACTTGACAATCTATTTTTAATGAAAGGGGAAAATAATATCCTACAGATAACCATGTCCAGGATCTTGTGTGGTTATTTTAAGGAGACAACCCCCAGGCCTGCTTGTCCCACCTTGCTTTGCACACATCAGCTGTCCCATACTTCTCCCGCTCGCTTTTCCCTGTTGTTGGCTGTAAGGCTGCGTGACCCTGCATAGCAGCTTTTTCTGTGAGCGGTAAGTTCTGCCTTTCATCTCTCCAAGTGTCTTTCTGCTATGGTTTATTATTACAAGGGTCTCTATATTTTTTAAGACAGTAAGGAAGAAGAGGAAGAAGCTGGTCCTTGCTTATTTTCTAGCTTCTGGAAAGCTTTGTGTTTCTTAACTTGTAGAAGAATCATACCTCTGTCTTAGCTTTTGTTGTCACAGGAACATTTTTCTATAGGCATGGTTACAATCATTCTTTTTTCCTGTGAATGCCAGTTACACTGAACTAGGGCTTCATCTAGCCAACCCTAAATAGTTTTATTTTAATTAGCTACAGATGAAATGGCTTCACTTTTTTTTTAGGCCTACATTCTTGGGTTTGGGGACAAAGTTTTAAGATTAAACGGTTCAGCCATGCAGGCAAGTTTACTCATGACAGGAAGTATTTATTTAAAGTCACATTCTAGCCTATAATCCATCACTTTTATTTGTAGGTATATATCCTAAAAATAGGTGCACACAGACACTAAAAAATGTGCAAATCAAGAATATTCATCAAAGCTTTGTATGTGTTAGTCACCAAACAGAGTAATTCAAATTCACAGAGAAACTGATGACTAAATTACCATATATTCTTTGTCCAAACCAGCATACGGGGATGAACTCAGTAGAGCATTTAATTTATGTGGAGCTCATCAACCTACAAAATGAGCAAATGGTGATAAATGGTGTTTGCTTCTTGAGAGGGAATACCAAGGAAGAACATATTGGGAATTTTGAGTTGCAAAATGTCAGCACCTTGGATTGAATATTTTGGAAATGTTTGTCCAATTTCATATAGTGTACAGACTTATCAGCTATACACACAATTCTTGCTCATTTTCCAATATATGATGCAATATATGATTATGTCTTTTTGAAAATAGTGTGTTAAAAAGGGGATTGCCATGAAGTCTATCCTACTGTTTTAATACTGACAGGGAATGAATGAGTTACCCTTTGGCTGTTTATCTCTCATCAAACATCCCTGTTGTTTTCTTTTCCTGTGTCGTTTAGTCATTCAACTGCAGGTAGAATGGAGATGAAGATAAAGATAGGCAAAATGAGGAAGAAGAGTCCCTCTTAAATCTGATGATGTGAGCCCAAACAAAGTTGACCTAAACAGAGAGAATCACTGAGTCCACCCAGAGCTTTATGATGATTTCTGTTTACCTAGATTCCACTCCAGATGTGTGCTTTGAGGAGGACTCTGGCTTTGAGGTTACTGATCTTCATCACTATTTTGGTGCTGGGTAAGTTTGACATTTTGAGTTTTTTTAGGAGATGAAACTTTCTGTCAGGCTCACTTTGAGCTATGGTATCCTCCTGCTTCATCCCTGTGACTCCTGGAATTACAAGCATAGACTTTTGCTGCCAGCTCATAGGACTCTGTAACACTCTGCAAAGTACTTTTAAGCTGATTATTGTTCATAAAGCAGATTTTCTACCAATATTACACCAAGGAGATGATTTTATTTGTCATTATCAAGAATTGGATGTTTAGTGACTGCCTGAAAGGAAATGTTTTAGTAGATTTCTTGCTTACACCATCTTTAAGATTGAGAAAGAGGAAGAGTGAGAGGGAGGGAGGGAGGGAGAGAGAGAGAGAGAGAGAGAGAGAGAGAGAAAGAGAGAGAGAGAGAGAGAGCAATCTGAGAAGGGAAGTGGTGGGCAGAGCCAAGTGGAGGCACATTGATCAGCTAGGAGGGGACAGTCCTCCACTATAAGGAGAAGAGGAATTCCGTGGTCTGGATGCAGGTCAGTGTATGGATTGGTGCCATCGATTGCAGGGTCTTTCTTAAAGCGTTTGAAGGAAAGGTGTCAGAAGTTCCTAGTGGAGGGAGAGAGGCAAGATAAGGGGCAGAGTCAGTGAAATAACTAAGAGGCGACAGGTGAGCATCTCGCTAAAGTGACAGACCTCTTGTCCTTAGATCTGTTTCACCAGAACCATGGTCCCCAAGCACACTGATCAATGTGACAATAAATGGACTTATATTTTAATACAGAAATACCTGTTTATTCCTTTCCACTTCAAAATGTTTAAAATCTAAGTCTGAGATCAAGTACACTATTAACAAAGCATTTTCATCAATTAAGAAAGCATGAGTGGTTATTACATTAACATGTTTCCTTCACTTTTTAGAAAACTATATACATATGCGTTTAGTATATGAATGCATCAATGACACTGCATTATGTGGTGGTCAGAGGACAACTGTAGGTTCTTAAAATTTTCAATGTCTGTCACAGGGTTCAAACTCAGGTCCTCAGGCTTGGCCACATGTCTTCGCCACTTTACCTGCTGAGACATCTTGCTGGCCCCTCAACATTCTTAATGTAGAAATTTGTTCTGTGATCCAGCACATAATGAACTTTGATAAATGTACCTAGAACACTTGAAAAAAATACATATTACTTATATTGGAACTGTCTTATGTATGTCTTTTGTCACTATAATTAATATTGTTATTAATATATTCTATGTGTATACTACATTTATTTATTTCTGTTTATTTCTAAGGAAGATGTGTCAAAACATCTATGATTGTGATACAGTGTATATGAGTCTTTAATTTAGTTAAATTTTTATTCATATGGTTTGAAGCTCCGTTATTAGGTATATACTTAATTATGACAATTAACATTTTACAGTTTTTTAAATCACTAGTAATACTGTTTTGTTTTAAGAATTTTTCTGTTATTAATATAGAGTCTAGTACCGCCCTTCTCCTTCCTTCTCCTTCCCCTGTTGTGTGCAGATAATATTTTGCCTCCAGGAGTCTTTGGTGTAATTATATGTGGTATTTTACATTATTACTAGTGATGCTACATTTGAGTGTATTGTCAAAAGAATGACAGGTGAGGAACTGTGAGAGGTTCCATGAAAAAAAAAAAAAAGGCAGAGGGCCTTTTCCCTCAGATGTGTTTTGTTCCCTGGGTTGATCTTGGATGTGATTTGTGCCTGCTGTGTGGAACATTTACGTTGACTTCATAAGACATGCTTATTCTTGGGTGTCAGAACAGTCTGGTGAAAGGACATGCTGGGTGCTGTGCCAAGTGCACCCTGAATCTGGATCTGGCCTTCTGCCTTGCTTTTGTGCTTTCCAGATACATTTTACAGTATGTGCCAGGCAATTGTGTTTAAATTGGTCTGTCCTGAGAAAAAATTCTGGGAAAGCTGCTCTGCCGATATTTACTATGTGTTTACTGGTGTTTTTTACTTTTTTTTTTTTTTTTTGAACTCAGCCTTCCTTGGATCATTGCTTACTTTGTTACATTCATGTATAAAACTACACTGAAACTGAAGTCATGTTGTCTAAAGCACTAAACTACAGTCCTCCCCAGTTTTTTAGGGTCCTCACATCCTAGGTCTCACAGACACAGATCTGCACAGGTTGGTGAGAGCCGACACTGCCACCACTCCACACTCACGCACGTGCCACCGTCATTTTCATTTTGTTTAGGCTTCTAGGTAGAAGTGATGACTGTGCTGAGTTCTTGGTTGGCGTTCCTTTATAGTCACTAATCCTTTCCATGTGTCTACTGGCCACTCGACCATCATTATTCTTGTGCAGTCTTTATTCAAATAATCCTTCTAGTTTTTCAAACTGGTTTTTAATGTAATTGAATAATTTATTGAGAGATTTTCATGGGTGAGTGTAGGTTGGGTCAAATGTTTCTTTGGCGTCTATCGATAATAATCATGAATTTTCTCCTTAGCCTGTTGGTGTGATGGGTCCCTGTATGTTGAATCAGCCTTGCAAGCCTGAGATATATCCCAGCAGTCATGTTGTGTAATTCTTTTTATAAGCTCTTGAACTTGATTGGCTACTAATTTTGTAAACTTCAAATTCTTGGGCTTACACTGAACATGGCAAGGGGCTGGATGAAGGAAGGCAGAGTTGCTCTACAAACTATTTGTCAAAATAAAGTCACTCCTAAGTGGGAAATAATTGATTGATATCTTATAACTGTAATTTTCAGGATGTTGATATATCAGTGATGATACAATTTCAAATTACAGTCTTACAATAATTTAAATATTTAAATACACGTATTTAAATATTTTCTAGAGTCACATTGTGCAGATGTGAATCAAACAACACAGAAGAGTTCATTACCTACAGAAGGTAATATTCTTCCTTATTTTGTGGCCTACACTGTGGGAATGAGAGTTGATCTTGTTAACATACAAAAATTAATTCCTTGTCTGCTGGACAGATTTAGGATGAGGAGGAGAATCTGGTGATGTTAGTGTTATGTGGTGAGGGCCTATGAACACTTGCTTCTAAACCTTTGCCATCTTAGAGTGATGGGAAGACTGTGGGGTTAGAGCCCTCCCAGGTCTGTGCTGAAGCATTTCTTTCTTTATCTGGTCAGATGAGCATCAGTTGGATGTGACTTGTGAGGACTTCAGTACTCCAAAAGGCAAGTGACATTGAAGGAGGAGAGTTGAGATAGTTGATGCAATGTTTATTGTAAGCAAGGCTTGTTCACAGCTATTTCTGCTCCTGTTAAGGTGATGACATCATTGACTTTGCTCACAGGTGATTGTAACAGATGATGTTGTTAAGTAATCACCACTCAGCAAACTTGTATCCATTATGGACTCTTTCAGTCAGTATACAGGCAATGTGAGGTTTTATGGTACAAGATGTGTGTGTAATCTACAGGCTTTTAATTTTTACATTAGGAGATGAATAATGTATTTCATTATGATAGATTGAACATACAGAAACAAATAAATGTGAGAAAAATCTAATATTTCTGGAATATTTTCATCAGCCAAGCAATGTTCTAGTGTAATTCAACATAAGCTGCAATGTTCTAGTGTAATTCAACATAAGTTATATAGACTTAACACACAAGGTTTCCTTTTCTCATTCTCTTTGTGTGTGTCCAGCTAACACTACAGTAACTGTACAGATGGGTAAGAAGGTTCTGCTGAGCTGCCCTCCTGTTACACTGACAAAGGCTGTAGTAATAACATGGATGATAGCCCCCAGAGCCGGACCTGTCTGCATAATAGCCTACAAAGCAGACACAAAGGAGACCAGGGAAAACAACTGTACCGACAGGAGAATCACCTGGGCCTCCACACCTGACCTGAGTCCTGAGCTGCAGATCACCACAGTGGCCCTTGAGCATGCTGGATATTACTCATGTGAGATAGCAGTAGCTGATGGGTATTTCCAACAAGGACATGACCTCCAAGTGCTAGGTAAGTGACACTATTACATAGTATGGTATTTCAGGTCACCAGATTTTAGATAGAAACAAATGTCTTTGTAATTTGTGACACAACTTAATATTTTTCCCCTTCTATCTCTACAGTCCCCCCTGAAGTAACCCTAATTCTAGGTGAAAATAGAACCGCAGTGTGCGAGGCAAGTGCAGGCAAGCCGGCTGCGCAGATCTTCTGGACTCCAGATGGGGATTGTGCCACTAAGAGTGAACCACACAGCAATGGCACCGTGACTGTCAGGAGCACATGCCACTGGGAGCAGAACAGTGTGTCTGCTGTGGTCTGCTCTGTCTCCCATTCGGCTGGCAACTGGACTCTGTCCATAGAACTGAGTAGAGGTGAAGAGCACAGCTTTAAATTTTTCGCCTTTATTTATTTATTTATTTATTTATCTATTTATTTATTTATTTATCTATCTATCTATCTATCTATCTGTCTATTTATTTATTTATTTATTTTTGTTTGTTTGTCTGTATATGTATGTAAGTACAAATATATGCACGTATTATTTGCTTATCTGTCTATTAGCATGGGAACTTTTCCCCTTATATAACTGGGAAGTATTAATAATACTTAATGTGTATTTAATTATTTCAAAATGTTTGCTGATGTCTATCAAGCACAAAAACTAGACTTGATCTTAAAATAAGAGGATGAGTTTTATTTGAATTATAGTTGGTAAGATTTTCTGATTTTTAAAATTACCTAAAACTTTAGGAGTATTTATAATGACTTTAAAACTGTTTGCCTCTAATTTCTTCTTTAGAACTTATCAAACTGACTTGACTTTCTACCCTTGCCTGTATTTACAGTTACTCCCTTCTCCCTGCATTCCTTGCTGACCATTCTTTATGTGAAATGTAGCCTTTTGGGGATTGTTCTGTTCATCATAGGATTTGGATTTTTCAAGAAGAGAATTAATCTCAGGTAGGAATCTAAACCTGAAATGTTAAGTCTCAGTAGAAAAAAAACCCACCAACACATTGTCCTAAGTTGGTGTTCACAGTGGAATGGCAAAGTGTGTTATGTGGCCTCACATGGGTGTTCTGCCAGCCCCTTTTCAGCATCAGGCTTTTTGAATAGTGGAGCCCAAGCACAGGTGCCCACAGCTCTGGAAAGAGCGTCTGCCTTGCTGCAGTTATGACCAAGGAAGCACCTATCCTGGCCCCCTCTTTTAGGATTTCAAGTTAGAAATAAAGTTGTTGGAACATTATAAGAGTTTGTTTAGAAGTTTTAGATTTCTGTTTTCTTCTGTTCATTCCCGATCAATTGTACTTATGGTGTTTGTTTTTGTTTTATGCATTTCTAGAATATGAAAATCCACATTTTTGGAAGCCTATTTTGTAGACACAATGCATAAAAACAGCCATTTGCAATCAAGTTTCTGGTTGAAATCCAGCTTACCTGTTCCTGATGTCTTCATGTTTGTTAGAATTCATGCAACAGGTGGAAGCCATGCAGTATGAAAATCTATGCAAAGCTTGGTGCTTACCATCACATATGCTCTGCATGATCCATCTACTCTTTCCCTTCCCCACTTCTCAGGCCAGAGAAGAAGATGGCTTAGCAAAAGTTGAACAACAGTGCTGGGTGATTTTCCTTTGCCCAAGTCCTCTTAGAATGCCGTCCATCAACTTCTTGTTCCTAGATTCATTGTATGTGATCATAAATGTTGCACTGCCAGGTTCCCTGCCAACCATCATCTTCAGCATCTGGCTTTTTTTTTTAAAATTTATTTTATTTTATCAGTTACATTTTATTAACTCTGTATCCCAGCCATGTCCCGATCCCTCATTCCCTCCCAGTCCCTCCCTCCCTCCCTCATCTCCACCGTGCCCCTTGCCAAGTCCACTGATAGGGGGGACCTCCTCCCCATTCATCTGATCCTGTTTTATCAGGTATCTTCAGGACTGGCTGCAAAGCTCTCCTCTGTGGCCTAACAGGACTGCTCCTCCCTTGGGGGGTGGGGTGGCCAAAGAGCCAGTCATTGAGTTCCTGTTAGAAATAGTCCTTGTTCCCCTCACTATGGGAAACCAATTGGTTACTGAGCTACCACAGGCTACATCTGAGCAGAGGTTCTAGGTTATATTCATACATGGTCCTTAGTTGCATGTCAGTCTCAGAAAAGACCCTGTGCCCAGATATATTTGGTCCTTGTGGAGCTCCTATCCTTTCCCCATCAGACTAACTCCCCTTCTTTCTTATGATTCCCTGTACTCTACCAAAGGTTTGGTCATGAGTCTTTGCTTTGAAAACACTGCTAGTTAGAGTCTTTCAAATGCACTCAGTAGACTCCTGTCATATGTTCAATGTGCATCCCATCTGTCTTTCTAAACGAGGATTGATAATCTTACCCCATGTCTGCTCTCTTGATTATCTTCATTAGGTGTATAGATTTCATTATGTTTGTCATATCTTATAGGTCTATATAAGTGAGTATATACTGTGTTTGTCTTTCTCCTTCTGGGATATTTCACTCATGATGATCTTTCCTAGATCCCACCATTTGCCTGCAAATTTCATGATTTCCTCCTTTTTGATTGCTGAGTAGTATTCTATTGTGTAAAAATACCACAATTTCTGTACCCATTCCTCTGTTGATGGACATCTGGGTTGTATTCAGGTTCTGGCTATTACAAATAAAGCTGCTATAAACATGGTTGAGCAAATATCCCTTTTGTGTACTTGAGCAAACTTTGGGTATATACCTAGCAGTGGTATAGCTGGGTCTTGAGGAAGCACTATTCCTAATTGTCTTAGAAAGCACCAGATAGATTTCCAGAGTGGTTGTACAAGTTTACATTCCCACCAGCAGTGGAGGAGGGTTCCCTTCTCTCCACAACCTCTCCAGCATGTGTTGTCCCTTGAGTTTTTCATCTTGGCCATTCTGATGGGTGTAAGGTGATATCTCAGGGTCGTTTTGATATGCATTTTCCTGATGGCAAATGAGGATGAGCATTTCTTTAAGTGTTTCTCTGCCATTCGATATTCCTCTGTCGAGAATTCTCTGTTTAGCTCTGTTCCTCATTTTTTAAGTGGATTACTTGGTTTGCTGCTTTTCAGCTTCTTTAGTTCTTTGTATATAACTCGATATTAGTCCTCTGTCAGAAAAAGGGTTAGTGAAGATTCTTTCCCAATCTGTAGGCAGGCGTTTTGTTTTGATGACAGTGTCCTTTGCTTTACAGAAGCTTTTCAGTTTCATGAGGTCCCATTTATTGATTGTTGCTCTTAGAGCCTGTGCTGTTGGTGTTCTGTTCAGGAAGTTGTCTCCTGTGCCAATGAGTTCTAGGCTGTTCCCCACTTTTTCTTCTAACAGATTTAGAGTATCTGGTTTTATGTTGAGGTCTTTGATCCACTTGGACTTTAGTTTTGTGCAGGGTGATAAATATAGATCTATTTCCATTTTTCTGCATGTGGACATCCAGTTGGCCCAGCACCATTTGTTGAAGATGCTGTCTTTTTTTCCATTGAATGGTTTTGGCTTCTTTGTCAAAAATCGAATATTCATAGGTGTGTGGGTTTATTTCTGGGTCTTCTATGCGGTTCCATTGATCTTCCTTTCTGTTTTATGCCAATACCATGCAGTTTTTATTACTATTGCTCTGTAGTACAACTTGAGATCGGGGATAGAGATACCTCCAGATGATCTGTTGTTGTACAGGATTGTTTTGGAGATTCTGGGTTTTTTGTTTCTCCATATGAAGTTGAGAATCTTTTTTTCAAGGTCTGTAAAGAATTGAGTTGGTATTTTTGTGGGAATTGCATTGAATCTGTAGATTGCTTTTGGCAGGATGGCCATTTTCACAATGTTAATCCTACCAATCCATGAGCATGGGAGATCTTTCCATCTTCTGAGATCTTCTTCAATTTCTTTCTTCAGAGACTTGAAGTTTTTCTCAAACAGGTCTTTCACTTGCTTGGTTAGTGTCACCCCAAGGTACTTTATGTTATTAGTGGCTATTGTGAAGGGTGTTGTTTCCCTAATTTCTTTCTCGGCCCTTTTGTCTTTGGTATAGAGGAGGGCTTCTGATTTTTTTTGAGTTGATTTTGTATCCTGCCACTTTGCTGAAGGTGTTTATCAGTTGGAGGTGTTCTCTGGTTGAATTTTTGGGTCGCTCATATATACTATCATATCTGCGAATAGTGACACTTTGACCTCTTCCTTTCCGATTTGTATCCCCTTGATCTCCTTTAGTTGTCTTATTGCTCTGGCTAGGACTTCAAGTACTATGTTGAAAAGGTAGGGAGAGAGTGGGCAGCCTTGTCTTGTCCCTGATTTCAGTAGGATTGATTTAAGCTTCTCTCCATTGAGTTTGATGTTGGCTATAGGCTTGCTGTATATCACCTTTACTATGTTTAGATATGTGCCTTGTATTCCTGATCTCTCCAAGACTTTAAACATGAATGGGTTGTTAGACTTTGTCAAATGCTTTTTCAGCATCTAAGGAGATGATCATGTGGTTTTTCTCCTTCAGTTTGTTTATGTGGTGGATTACATTGATGGATTTCAGTATGTTGAACCACCCTTGCATG
This sequence comes from Psammomys obesus, assembly GCF_907164565.1. Lineage (NCBI taxonomy): Eukaryota > Metazoa > Chordata > Mammalia > Rodentia > Muridae > Psammomys > Psammomys obesus. Next base: position 23,052,516 of record NW_026596064.1, read on the forward strand.
CCTGGGATGAAGCCTACTTGGTCGTGGTGGATGATATCTTTGATGTGTTCTTGGATTGGGTTTGCAAGTATTTTACTGAGTATTTTTGCGTCAATGTTCATAAGAGAGATAGGTCTGAAGTTCTCTTTTTTTGTTGGGTCTTTGTGTGGTTTAGGTATCAGGGTGACTGTTGCTTCATAGAATAAGTTTGGTAATGTACCTTCTGTTTCTATTTTATGGAATAGTTTGAGGAGAATTGTTGTGAGCACTTCTTTGAAGGTCTGGTAGAATTCCCCCTGAAACCATCTGGCCCAGGGCTTTTTTTGGAGGGGAGACTCTGAATGACTCCTTCAATTTCCTTGGGGGATATAGGGCTGTTCAGTCTTTCTACCTGATCTTGACTTAATGTTGGAATCTATCAAGAAAATTGTCCATTTCATTTAGGTTTTCAAATTTTGTGGCATATAGGCTTTTGTAGTATGACCTAATGACTGTTTGAATTTCCTCTGTGTCTGTAGTTATGTCACCCTTTTCATCTCTGATTTTGTTGATTTGGATAGATTCTCTCTGCTTTGTAGTTAGTTTGGCTAAGGGTTTGTCTATCTTGTTGATTTTCTCAAAGAACTAGCTTTTTGTTTCATTGATTCTTTGAATAGTTTTATTTGTTTCTAATTGATTGATTTCAGCCCTAAGTTTGATTATTTCCAGTCCTCTGCTCCCCTTGGGTGTATCTGCTTCTTTTTTTTCTAGGGTTTTTAGTTGGGCCATTAAGTTGTTTGTATGTGATGTTACGAATTTCTTCTTGCAGGCACTTAGTGCTATAAATTTTCCCCTGAGCACTGCTTTCAATGTGTGTCATAAATTTGGGTATGTTGTGCCTTCATTTTCATTGAATTCTAGGAAGTCTTTAATTTCTTTCTTTATTTCTTCCTTAACCCAGCTGTCGTTGAGTAACAAGTTGTTCAGTTTCCATGTGCATGTAGGCTGTTTGTTATTTCTGTTGTTGTTGAGGTCCAGCTTAAGTCCATGGTGGTCAGATAGAATACAAGGGATTATTTCAATCTTTTTGTATCTGTTGAGGCTTGCTTTATGACCAACTATATGGTCTATTTTGGAGAAGGTTCCATGCGGTGCTGAAAAGAAGGTATACTCTTTTGAGTTTGGATGAAAAGATCTGTAGACGTCTATTAGGTCCATTTGATTTAGGGTCTCTGTAAGTGTTTTTATTTCCCTATTTGTTTTCTGTCTAGTTGATCTGTCCCTTGGTGAGAGTGGAGTGTTGAAGTCTCCCACTATTAGGGTTTTAGGATCAATGTGTGATTTAAGCTTTAATATTGTTTCATTTATGAATGTAGGTGCTCTTGTATTTGGGGCATAGATATTCAAAATTGTGATGTCCTCTTGGTGGATTTTTCCTTTGATGAGAATATAGTGGCCGTCCTTATCTTTTTTGATTAACTTGGGTTGAAAGTCTATTTTATTAGATATTAGGATGGCTACTCCCGCTTGTTTTCTGGAACCATTTGCTTGAAAGACATTTTTCCAGCCCTTTACTCTGAGGTAATGTTTATCTTTGTTGCATAGGTGTGTTTCTTGGATGCAACAGAATGATGGATCCTGTTTCTGCAACCGTTCTGTTAGTCTGTGTCTTTTAATTGGGGAGTTGAGTCCGTTGATGTTGATAGAAACTAGTGACCAACAATTGTTACTTACTTTAGATGTGGTGTTGGTGGTGTCACTGAGTTTCTTTGCTTGTCTTCTTTTTTTTTTTTTGTGTAGTTATCTATTTCCTCTGTTTCCTTCGATGTAGTTGTTTTCTTTGGTTTGGAGTTTCCCTTCTAGTAACTTCTGTGGAGCTGGGTTACTATGTAGATATTGTTTAAATTTGGTTTTATTTTGGAATATCTTGAATTCTCCGTCTATGTTGATTGAAAGTTTTGCTGGGTATAGTAGTCTGGGTTGGAATCTGTGGTCCCTTAAGGACTGTATGATTTCTGTCCAGGCCCTTCTGGCTTTCATAGTTTCTGTTGAGAAAACTGGTGTGATTCTCATAGGTCTACCTTCATATGTTACTTGGCCTTTTTCCCTTGCTGCTTTTAGAATTTTTTCTTTGTTTTGTAGGTTCAGTGTTTTGACTATGATGTGATGTGAAGAATTTCTTTTCTGGTCTAGTCTACTTGGTGTTCTGTAGGCCTCTTGTATGTTTTTGGCCATCCCCTTCTTTAAGTTGGGAAAGTTTTCTTCTATAATTTTCTTGAAAATATTTTCCGGACCTTTGAGCCTGATGTCTTCTTTTTCTTCTACTCCTATTATTCTTAGGTTTTGTCTTTTCATGGTGTCCTTGATTTCTTGGAAGTTTTGTGTTTGGAACTTTTCTGATTTTATTTTTTCTTTGAGAGACATGTCAATTTCCGCAAGTGTATCTTCGGCTCCTGAGATTCTTTCTTCCATCTCTTGTATTCTGTTGGTGATGCTTACCTTTGTAGTTCCTGATCTTTTCTCTATGTTCTCCAGCTCCTGGTTTTTCTCTATTTGTGTTTTCTTTATTGATTCTAATTCTGTTTTCATGTCTTGCACCATTTCCTTCATCTGTTTGAATGTGGAATCCTGCTTTTCAATGATAGCTTCTATTTTTTTGTCCGTTTCCTCTCTATGTATCACTAATTGTGCCTCTACTTCTTTGGGTATAATTGCCTGTATTTCTATGAGAGCTTTGTTTATTTCTTCTTTATTTGCCTTCATTTGTGTGGACATTTCTTTGAGAGCTTTGTGCATTTCTTCTCTGTTTGCCTCAATTTTCGTGGTCATTTCTCTGAGAGCACGATTTGTTTCCTCTTGTTAGTCTCGATTTCTTTGGTTATTTCTCTGAGGGCTTTGTTCATTTCATCTTTATGGGCCTCTAATAGCTGGAGAAACATAGTTTTGAGGTCGTTTTTTTGTATATCTAGTGAATTGAAGTGTCCATCGTTTTGTGGGGTTGTTGGTGAGGTTATTATGTCCTGATTTTTGTTGGGAGTGTTCTTACCTCTGCCTCTAGCCATCTGGTTATTTATAATCCTCACTGGTTGTTCCTCAAGATTGTAGTTTGGGCTATGATCCTCTCTTTCTGTTTTCTGGACTGTTTTTTCAGGAAGATGAGAGAGGTTCACTGCTTTGGGAGTGTGCACTGTATTTTCAGTTTTGCCTAAGTAAAGAATGTGACGCTGGCAAGAATTCGCGTGCGCTTTTAGTGGGCGCAGTGTGCATGCGTGGATTCTCTGACTATTGCAGTGGCCTGCAAGCCACTATTACGCAGTTCTGACTGAGATCCAGGGATTGTTTGCTTGGATTACCCTGGTGGACCCGCAAGGCAGAGGCTTCAATGTTGGGGTCGCTATCCCAAGAATCCCTATGATGCCCACACTAGGGGTGTGGGTGGCAGGTATCTTGTCTGGTTGCTTTTGTGGAGAGGCCCTGGGTCTGGGACAATCTCTCCCTAGAAGGCTCACTCACTCTCTTGCAGGACCAGTTGGAATGCACAGGGGTTCCCCTTGCTCACTACTCTCTGTTTTGGTCCTGCTGCAGAAGTGCACGGGTAGGCTAACAGTCAGCTCTGTGACACTGTGGCCACAGGACTCGGTGTCCACCTTTCCTGTGTGCTGCCTCTTTGTCCTTTCCCTCTGCCAGGGGGGGTTATGTTGACTGGTCCCTGGGTGGCACGGGAAAGAGTTAGGATGAGTGTACTCAATCCCAGATCCCGGGCCCAGATCTCTCTGCCAGAAGCAGCCTAGCGGTAGAATCTATGTTTGCTGATCCCAAGAGAGTACCAGGTAGGGTTGAGTGTCCTCAGATCCAGAGCTTGGGTTTCTCTGCTAGGGGCCACTGGAGAGAGGGTGCTGTGTCCTTGAGAGGCTGCCTCTCTGTCCTTCCCCTCTGACCTTCTCCTCTGCTAGGGCAAGCTTATGGAGGTGCTCTCAGGGGAGTGCCAGCAGGGGTTGGGGCTTCTCAGTCGGATCCTGAGCCCTGAGCTGGCAGCGTTTCTCTGCCAGGGGTCGGGGGGGGGCGCCAGTGATAGAACTTGCTGCTAGACCTTATTGCGCTGGACCCAGGACAATCTCAGGACGTGTAGAATGACCACAGTCCCAGATCCCGAGCTGTAGTTTGTTTGCTAGGAGCAGCTGGCAGCACTGGAGTTCCGGCACTGTGAAGTCGCTGTGCGCCTCTTTATCCTTCTGCTCCGCTGTGGCAGGGTTATGGTGGCGTTTGGGGGAGTGCCCGAAAGGATTGAGTTTTCTCAGCCCCGATCTCGGGTTGGGGTACAGACAATGTGGTCTGTGGCAGATTCTGCTGGACGCCTCCTGCCTCCTCCCAAGATGGAGTAGGGATTTTGAGCTGGGCGCGCAGCTGAGATCCGTGTGCGGCAGGAGCTCAATTGTGATGGCGGCAGGTACCCGTGGTTGGAGAGACCTTCCAGGGAAAGACTGCGTGACCTGTGACCAGTCTGGCAACTTTCCTTCCCCGTGGGTTTTTTTTGCGACTGGGACTCTCAGCCTCAGGCACCCTTGTGTCCACCAATCAGCCTGGGAAAGTGATCGGGACAAGCAGGCTTGCGGCACCAGCCCGGAGACCCAAAGCCCGCATTAGCCGGGTTCTCTTCCAGGTTCTGGCTGGGCAGCCGAGAGTGGACCCGACCGATTCCCACGCTGTGGGAGCCTCCCTCACCTGGGAAACACGATAGCTGTTGTTTCAGGGCCCAGAGTTCAGTCTCCTGGTCGCTGCACGGAGTGTGTTGTCCTGCTTCTCAGACACGGTGTTCTCCCGGCGCCACCATCTTGGCCCTCGCATCTGACTTTTTTGAACAGTGGAGCCCAGCCATTATCTGTCCTTCTTTTCTTTGCTTGCTTATGACCAAGTAGCATGACAGTTGTTTTTTGTATTAATCATTGAATGCATGACCAGCATCCATGTGTTATTTTTTTATTACCTCTTGTTAGGAGAAGTTAAAAAGTGCAGTGCCTGTGTCATTTAGATAAGATTGAAAATCCCCTTCTTGTGTAGAGTGATGGTATCTCAGGTCCTTTTGCTGTCTGCATTCTGACTTCCCGGGGTGGGGATGAATCACTGTGGGTAAGGGTAAGACAATGGCTAATCCCCAAACCAATAATCCAAGACATTGTCTTCACTTGACATAGATAGTAATCCCTTTTTAAAAATGTTATTAGTTTAAAGAATCATATTTTAGGCAAAGTGACTCATGACTTCAGCTAATTCATTTTTAGTAAAATTCTAAGGAGAAAATGAATACCTGATACCTGAGGTTACAAGGATGGTAGCCTCAGATGGCGCTTTAAAAGTTTAATTCAGCCATGTCACAGTTTAATGTCATTGATGAGGCCAGGGCAGAGGGTAGTGGGGTGTTGCTCTAAGCTACTGTTTTAGTTTATGGCTCTGTTCTCAGAGTAGTTTCTTTCTTTTTTTTTTTGCACATTTTTTAAAAATTTATTTTTATTAATTACAGTTTATTCACTTTGTTTCCCGCCCTGTAGCTCCCTCCAACCTACCCTCTCAATCCCAATATCCTTCCCTCTTTCCCACCCATGCCCCTCCCCCAGTCCACTGATAAGGGAGGTTCTCCTCTCCTGCCCTCTCAGAGTAGTTTCTATTCAGTAGATGACTAGGGAGAGGAGAGGACTGTGGGATAATTTATGGACCAGGCCTGGAGTAGTAAACCCATCTGCTCAGATTCAACTGTCAAGTATTTTGTTATAATACCACACTAACTGGTAGGAAGTATAGACATTGCAGGCTACTGGACTTGAAGAAAAAGAATGAGGGTTGCTGCACACTTAGCAAATATCTACACATAATAAAGAGCAGGAACAATGCTAATACCATGGCTAATGGTTTTCTTTAACAGTAGAAACTCACTAAGTGTCAAGCAGTAAGTAATTAGTAATTGTCGCTCAAAATCATCTAAAGTCTAAGCTCCTTTTACTTATTTTATTGCAACATCTCATGTTTAAGGCAGGAAGTAGAAGGGGAAGAGATCTAGTAATAACATTCTGTAGCAGACTAGAAAAAATTGGGGCAGAGTTTACAAGATGTTTGGTTCATTGTCAGTCTTTCCTATTCTACTTGTGGGAGACAATTCTCTTCACAACTGAATCTTCAACCCACTTCTCCAGTCATTTTCTTTTCAGTACATCTCAAAGTTCTTTCCATCCAGAGCTTATGGACTCATTTTATCTACTCCAAATACTTTTTTTTTTCACCAAAAAAGAATACATAAATGGCGGTGCACCAATTTTGAGTTTGATCTTCAGATGTTCTGAGTGTTTCTTCTTTCCATTCTATCGGACAATAGAGTGCTGACCAGCCGGAGGATGAGAAGAGAACATAGACGATCCATGTCAGTCCAGATATTCTGACTCCGATGAACTGGCTGATGGATCCAGGAGTCAGTTTTCCCTTAGACACTTTGGGAAGCTCAGTCAGTCAGGATCGTCAGACATGAGCCTGCACTGATCCCAGACAAATGATCAGTCTCTACCACACAGTTCCTGTGGTTGCTTATCATGTAGCACATTTGTGGAATTAAGTAACTCATACATTGGCCAACAACGTAACTCCAATTTTGCAAGTTACTCACACATTGCTCAATATCATAACTCCAATACTGTGAGCACAGACATAGCTACTAGTCTATTTCAGTTTTCTTTCATCTAACCTGATCATTAGGTCTGGAAAATGAGATGCGTGATCTTTTTAGGACAGCCCTTTAAAGACAAGGGAAGATTTTCTTTTGTTTTCTAACTTATCTGTGGAGCTGCAGTCCTGGTGTGATGCCTGGAGGTCCCAGACTGAATTTGAGCCATGGATAACACTGAGGGTGGAAGCTACTAGTTAAAGTAGAAAAAACAGAGCAACAAAGGGACTGTGGCTGCTGACCACAGAGTTGCCCCACCAGCCTTAGACACTCTATTTGTTGTCTTAGTGTGAGAGAGGCTAAACTACGGTTCTCACAGCCCTGCTATTTTAGCTTTTACTTTGCACATAGCTGAGTTTACTTCTAATTGAAACAAATACTTAAAGGTCACCTGGGACGTTTACTTCATCAAAGTTGGTTTTGTTCTATTTATGTGCATGTGATAGATTACTTTTGTTCCTCCCTTCAAGGTAAACAGCTTCAGCTGACAGTAGTAATGGAATAGAGAGTCATCTCCTGACAACTTTAGAACTGTTGCTTGTGTAGGGTTAAGGAAGGCTTGTGGTGGGAAAACGCTTGCAATCTGATGTGAATAGATGATTCAGTAGTTAAATTATCCTTAGACATTTGAGGACTTGTCTGTGTTGCAGGATTGGGGAGAATAATCACTGCTATGGGCTTGCATGAAAGATGTGATTGGGGGTGGCGGGGCAAAGGAATTGAAAACATCACTCATGAGAATGACAAATTTGACTTGTCTACTCACTTCCCACTGCCATTTTTTGATGTGGTGTTAGACTGAAATAGTAAAAGGCTACACAGCTGCCTTGTCCAACCCTCCATCCTCCTATCTCTCTATCTATGTGAAAAACACTTTCCTTTTTTTTTTTTACTACATATGTACATCATACATATATGTATATGTGTACACACTAATGCATGTTTATATATCATGATGCACCCATGCCAGAAACTTGATGAGCATACTTATGTCTTTCCATGTACTTGATTTTGCTAAAAAAGAATAATTTCATAAAGTATGCTGTTCTATTGGCAGTCATTTGCCAGATAGTACCAATTCCCTTGACAGCTGGCTGGAGAAATCCAATTTCTTTTGTTCCAGCCTTAACTACTAAAAATCACTCTCAGATCATACTTTTCGTATCACACAGAAAATATATCTCTATATTGATGTATCTGTGTCTACATATGTCTACACATATCATCTATATCTATCTATCTATCTATCTATCTATCTATCTATCTATCTATCTATCATCTACCTACCTATATTGATTGCAAAAGTATGTATAAGAAAGTTAATACCAAGCAACCGCCTACAATGTCAGCTCCAAAAGGATACAGTAAATGCCTTGGGACTAGAAAGAATGACTAAACAATTCCCAGTCCAGCAAGAAGCATCTGCCTTTTGTTAGTTTCCTCATGCAATCTAAAATTGCATGAGGGGAAGCAATCATGCCAGCAGGGGTGCAGGAGCTCAGTTGTTGTTAATATTTTCCAGTGATCTCTTACCATAAAGACTTCAAATCCTAGTACAGTCTTCTCAGGCTACTGTCTGATGCAGACCAAAGTGGCCTGTCCATTTTGTAATAGCCAGAAACTAGAAACAGCCAGGATGTCCTTCAGTGAAAGAATGGATGATGAAAATGTGGTACATTTACACAACGGAATACTACTCAGTCATCAAAACGTCTTCACTCACTGAATTATCTCTTCCAAAATCCAAATTGACTTAGACTGTTTTTTTTCATTCTTATTTCCATTTATTGCAGTTCCTTTTTTTTCATGTTTCTCTTCTCCAGATGTTGCACTGAGAATGGTTTCAGATTAATTGTCCTCTTGGTTTTTTTCGTATAGTTTAAATAGACTCGCCAAAGAATTGGAGTGCAATATATAATGCCGTGAATGCCATCAGTCGACTCTGCTTTTTGAATCGAAAATATATTCCTTTGAAAGATGGCAATCCCATCCTCTTCTGACCTTGCATTTATTTCAAAATTTCCACAGGCACATACACTTCTTTCTACTTAATGCTAAGATCATGGATTTCTTTGTAATTGTCTGCAGTCTGTTTTTATTTCTCATTGAAAATTAACTTTGATGATCATATTTCTAAAAAAAAAAAAATAGTTCCTTTGTTTCTTCTCTTCCTTTAAAATATCAGAATCATGTGCTTTGTGCTTTTTTAGGGTGGCCTTCCCCTCTTCTGTTCCCTTTAACTATTGTTTTGACATATTTCTTTGGACTGATACAGTAGAACTGTGGACTTACCGACGCAATGGCTCATAAATGGTGGATGGGAATGTTGTGTGTGGGGTGATCTAGAGAGAGCTTTGAGAAGTCTGTTACAAACTTAAAGATTTAATTCTGATACAGTAATAAGAGGACATTATAAATGAAGGCGCCTACGTGTAAAAATACAGAATCACATAGTTGCTTGTGAGCAGCAGAAGAAGTACAGTGGGCGTCGATGTGAGTAGAGCAGAAGGACTGAGGGGTCTAAAGAGTTAGTGCTCTGAAGTGCTCCCACAGATGACATCATGGAGACATTGGTTTTGATATAAAGACATTGCAGCTTTTAGCCTTCACTGAGCATTTGGATTTTTCTACCTACACTAAATATTAGTTTAGCTTACAGAACTTTAATGTTTTCTGGGTTCTTCTCTGGGGGTTTCAAGTTTCTCATTGATTTCCTTTCTTTTTACTTATTGATTTGTAAGATGCTTTCATTTTCATCTTGGCTGGATTAAGTGTCCTTTGGAGACTGAAGTATGTGTGAGGTCTTTCCCAGAAGATTAATTGACAAGAAAGAGTCATACTGACTGATTGCTAGCAGCACCGCAGCACTGGCTGAATGAAAGAGACAGGAAAGAGCAAGTAGCATGCTGGCATTTTCCCTTTCTCCATCTTCTGACCCATGTTGGCCTGAATGGCTCCACTGGGTGACACCCTTCCTGCCCTGATGTGCTTAGTCCTCTGAAACAATGAAGCAAAAATAAATTCTGCCCATAATAGTTGCTTCTTGCGTCTCTGTGTCATAGTATCAGACAGAATAACTTGAGAGAGTCAAGGTCTGTTTGGCCTCACTGTTCCAGAAAAGTTCAGTCCATCTTGGGAGGAGAAGCATGCTGTTATGATAGCAGGATTGTGTGTGGAGAATCTTCACATCATATCAGAGTAAGAAAGAGAGAGGGAACCAGAGCATGGATCCTGTTACACCCTTCAAAGCAGGCCTGCCTCAACTGAGCTGATTCTGCCAAGTAGCTTTTTCTCCCAAATATTAGCAGCAGATGGGGAATAGGGAACACCAAAAACATGAGCTTGTTGAGGATGTTTTACATTTGAGCCACACCATTCCCTTGAAATGTCATGTACTACTTTGATATAGCAAATAGAAGGCTCTGGGAGACAGCAACAATGATCAATTCCATTTACTGAAGAAATGTTGTAAAATCTGTCTTCAGACATTTAATGTCCTTAATTTTTAAATGCCATTTTATTTTTGTGAAAATGAGACATGATTTTATATGAACTTCAAAGAACACATAAAAACATAAGTGCCTTACTTTTTATTGGTCACATATACTGTTAGTTTTAGCTGAATGCTTTTCCATGAATATACACGTAAGTATGTATCTTACATGGAAGAAAAATGAATTAAAAATTTTTTAGCTGGACCTGGAGAGACAGCTTAGAGTTTAAGAGCACTAGCTGCTTTTTCAAAGGACCCGAGTTCTGTTTCTAGCATCAACATGACAGCTTACAACTGTTGGTAATTCCAGTTCCAGGTTATCCCACACCCTTTTCTGGTATCTATGGGCAAAAATAAACATGCAGTCAAAACACAGCCATACACATTTTGGGGTTCACAATGGGATAAAATATTCTGCAACATATTTCTGAGGTGGGTGACATATTCATTGGCTAAGGTGACAGTCTTCTCTCCTGAATCATGATTTACCAGATGGATGGTACTTTTCAGAAGTTTCTTACTTTGATCCTCTAGAAAAACACACAAAGAGGGGGTTATAGGGAGGAGGGGGAGTGTCAAAACCACAACATATAAGAAATAATAATGAAGCACAATATGTTGAATATTCATATACTTTGTTAGTACACATGTGTAGGAAAATGCGCTAGGCTTAGTTTATGAATCAATGGAAACAACCTATTTGTAGCTTTAGGGAGATTTGTTCTGGCTGTCAAGAGACAGAAGCATCAAAATACAGGTATAATTATTTTTGTTACCTCATATCTAACTTTTGGAGACTGCTTAAGGTCCGGTGATTGATTGAAGCATTTTGACTATGCTCATAGAACAGGGAAAAAAAGCCACAGACAGAAATAAAACTAGAAGAGTTCAATATTCAACAGATAAAAGTTAAATGTGAGAGGAGAACCAAATAGAAATTCTAGAGTTACAAAGAATAGGAACTAAGTTAATATATTCTCTAGGGAATCTCTGTAGTTGATCTGAACATGCCAATGAAGCAGAGAGCATGATGTGGGATGGGACTGAGCTGAAGAAAAGTGTAAGAACCCTGATGCTGTGGAATAGCATCTGAGAAATGGTGATGTGCAATAAACTGTCAAAAACAAACAAACAAACAAACAAACAAACAATAAAAAAGACAGAGAAAGTGGCAGAAAGATTTGATGAAAAGACAAATGACAAAATTTCCAATGATATGACATGTCATTTCCAATGACATTCCAATGAGAATGACATGACTTTAAACATTCAGTCAGTTCCAAGAATTGCAAATATAATTAGCACAAATGAATCCACATTTTGAACATTATAACCAAACTGTCAAAATACATAGAGACTCTTGAAAACTGCTAAAAAGGAGAGCTCATCACATACAAGGTGTTTTCATATAATAAACATGAACCATGAAGCCAAAGATGCAGTGGGAGAGAAATGTAAGGAAGAAAACATACACCAATAATCCCACACCTGAAAATATACGCTTCCAAATAAGGGAGAAATCCAAAACTTCCCAGGGAAATACTCTCCACAGAAAGAACTCAGACATGAATGAAGAGATAGGAATACTGGTGTAGACAGCATATAAAACGTACCAATTTAGAATGTAAATATGCAAAGAAACAGCAGGAATCGGGTCCCATGTATCAAAGTTGCTAGTGACAATAACGTGAAAGGAAAAGATAAACTTATGAGGAGCTGAGGTTCCTGTTACTATTGAAACCGAGTTGATCTTAATTCAAACTAGGTGGTTATAAACAAGGGAGCAGGGGCTGTCTCTGACATGGACTCTGTTGTGTGCTCTTTGATCACTTCTCCCTGTCAGGGCAGCCTTGCCAGGCCTCAGAGGAAGAGGATGTTGGCAGTTCTGAAGAAAATTGATAGCCTGGGATCAGTTGGTAAAAGAGGAGGACCCCCTTTTTCTGAGGACTAAGAGAGGGAAATGGGAGAAGAGGAAGTGGGGGAAGGAATGGGAGGAGATGAGCGAGATGAGGACTGAGGGAGGGTATATATATATATATATATATATATATATATAAATAATATACATATAATATATAATTATATATTATATATAATGTTTGTATATATATAAACATTTACATAATGGAGGATTACTCAACTGTTAAAAAATGACATCATGAAATTTACAGGCAAAAGCATAGAACTAGAAAAAAAAACTCATCCTCAGTGAGGAATCCAAGAAAGATTAATATGGACTTACTCTCTTATATGTGGATATTAGCTGTTAAATAAATGACAAACAAGCTACAATCTGGAAACATAGAGAGGTTATGTATAGAGGAAGGAACTGGGGGGGGGAAACATGGATCTCCTGAGGAGGGGAAAATAGAGTAAATTTTAATGGGAGTGCTGGGAATAAGGGGAAATGAGAATAGGATATGGGGAAGAGGATGGGATAGAAATGAAGTTTAAGGAGGGAATGTGCAGAAATACAGCTAGGGGAGCACTTGTGGGTCAGTATGGAACCCAGTACAGTAGAATCTTCCTAAAATACATGAAGGAGAATCTAATGAAGTCTCCAAATAATGAGGGAGACTGAGTCCCAACTGGTTGTCTCTTGTCTAATGCCAGGACTGGGTTACATCCAATTGAATTGTTGGCCAAAGGGTCCCATGAAAACACCCAAATATCCCGGGCTGTTGCTAAGGCAATAGGTTGCTCTCCTCAAACTGACAGCAAAGCCCCGTTGCTGAAGACAACATCC
>NW_026596064.1:23090418-23091109 GCF_907164565.1 Psammomys obesus
TCCTTGGTTGGAGTATGAGTCTCTGGGAAGTTCCCTGTGTTCAAATTATCTTGTTCTGTTGCTCTCCTTGTGGAGTTCCTGTCCCCTCCAGCTCTTACTATTTCCCACTTCTTACATAGAATTCCATTCACTCTGCCCATCAGTTGGCCATCAGGCTCAGCATCTGCTTTGACAGTCTATACTGCAGAAGCTTTCAGAGGCCCTCTGTGGCAGGTTTCAGGTTGTTTCCTGTTTTCTTCTGGCTTTCAGAGGCCCTCTGTAGCAGGTTCCGAGGTTGTTTCCTATTTTCTTTTTCTTCTGATGTCCATCCTCTTTGCCTTTCAGGATGGGGATTGAACATTTTAGTTAGGGTCCTCTCTTTTGCTTAGTTTGTTTAAGTGTACCGATTTTAGTGGGTTTATTCTATATTGTATGTTTATATGAGTGAGTATATACCATGCGTGTCTTTTTTGCTTCTGGGACAACTCACTCAGGATGATCCTTTCCAGGTCCCACCATTTACCTGCAAATTTCATGATTTCCTTATTTTTCATTGCTGAGTAATACTCCATTGTATAGATGTACCACAGTTTCTGCATCCATTCTTCAGTTGAGGGGCATCTGGGTTGTTTCCAGCTCCTGGCTATTACAAATAAAGCTGCTATAAACATGGTTGAGCAAATGTCCTTTTTGTGTACTTGAGCCTCTTTTG
>NW_026596064.1:23091209-23174876 GCF_907164565.1 Psammomys obesus
TTCTGCATCCATTCTTCAGTTGAGGGGCATCTGGGTTGTTTCCAGCTCCTGGCTATTACAAATAAAGCTGCTACAAACATGGTTGAGCAAATGTCCTTTTTGTGTACTTGAGCCTCTTTTGGGTATATGCCTAGGAGTGGTATGGCTGGATCTTGAGGAAGCACTATTCCTAGTTGTCTGAGAAAGCGCCAGATTGATTTCCAGAGTGGTTGTACAAGTTTACATTCCCACCAGCAGTGGAGAAGGGTTCCCCTTTCTCCACAACCTCTCCAGCATGTGTTGTCCCTTGAGTTTTTCATCTTGGCCATTCTGATGGGTGTAAGGTGAAACCTCAGGGTTGTTTTGATTTGCATTTCCCTAATGGCTAATGAGGTTGAGCATTTCTTTAAGTGCTTCTCTGTCATTCGATATTCCTCTACAGAGAATTCTCTCTTTAGCTCTGTTCCCCATTTTTTAAGTGGATTACTTGTTTTGCTGCTTTTCAGCTTCTTTAGTTCTTTATATATATTGGATATGAGTCCTCTGTCAGATAAAGGGTTGGTGATGATTCTTTCCCAATCTGTAGGCAGTCGCTTTGTTTTGATGACGGTGTCCTTTGCTTTACAGAAGCTTTTCAATTTCATGAGGTCCCATTTATTGATTGTTGCTCTTAGAGCCTGTGCTGTTGGTGTTCTGTTCAGGAAGTTTTCTCCTATACCAATGAGTTCTAGGGTATTCCCCACTTTTTTTCTAGCCGATTTAATGTGTCTGGTTTTATGTTGAGGTCTTTGATCCACTTGGACTTCAGCTTTGTGCATGGTGATAAGTATAGATCTATTTTCATTTTTCTACATGTAGACATCCAGTTGGACCAGCACCATTTGTTGAAGATGCTATCTTTTTTCCATTGTATGGTTTTGGCATCTTTGTCAAAAATCAGGTGTCCGTAAGTGTGTGGGTTTATTTCTGGGTCTTCTGTTCGATTCCATTGATCCACCATTCTGTTTCTATGCCAGTACCATGCAGTTTTTATAACTGTTGCTCTATAGTACAGCTTGAGATCAGGGATGGAGATACCTCCAGAAGATCTTTTATTGTAGAGGATTGTTTTAGCAATTCTCGGTTTCTTGTTATTCCATACAAAGTTGAGAATTTTTCTTTCCAGGTCTGTAAAGAATTGTGTTGGCAATTTGATGGGAATTGCATTAAATCTGTAGATTGCTTTTGGTAAGATGGCCATTTTTACTATGTTAATCCTGCCAAGCCATAAGCATGGGAGATCTTTCCATCTTCTCATATCTTCCTCTAATTCTTTCTTCAGAGACTTGAAATTTTTTTCATACAAGTCTTTGACTTGCTTGGTTAGGGTTACACCAAGGTACTTTATGTCATTTGTGGCTATTGTGAAGGGTGTTGTTTCCCTAATTTCTTTCTCAGCCCTTTTGTCTTTTGTATACAGGAGGGCTACTGATTTTTTTGAGTTAATTTTGTATCCGGCCACTTTGCTGAAGGTGTCTATCAGCTGTAGGAGTTCCCTGGTAGAGTTTTTGGGGTCACTCACGTATACTATCATATCATCTGCAAATAGTGATAATTTGACTTCTTCCTTTCCCATCTGTATCCCCTTGATCTCCTTCAACTGTCTTATTGCTCTAGCAAGGACTTCCAGCACTATGTTGAAGAGATATGGAGAGAGTGGGCAGCCTTGTCTTGTCCCTGATTTCAGTGGGATTGATTTAAGTTTCTCTCCGTTCAGTTTGATGTTGGCTATAGGCTTGCTGTAAATCGCCTTTACTATGTTTATATATGTGCCTTGTATCCCTGATCTCTCCCGTACTTTAAACATGAATAGATGTTGGATTTTGTCAAATGCTTTTTCAGCATCTAGGGAGATTATCATGTGGTTTTTTTCTTTCTGTTTGTTAATATGGTGGATCACATTGATGGATTTCCGTATATTGAACCACCCCTGCATACCTGGGATGAAGCCTACTTGGTCATAGTGGATAATATCTTTGATGTGTTCTTGGATCCGGTTTGCAAGTATTTTGTTAAGTATTTTTGCATCAATGTTCATAAGGGAGATTGGCCTGAAATTCTCTTTCTTTGTTGAGTCTTTGTGAGGTTTAGGTACCAAGGTGATTGTGGCTTCATAGAATGAGTTTGGTAATGTTCCTTCTGTTTCTATTTTGTGGAATAGTTTGAAGAGAATTGGAGTTAGCTCTTCTTTGAAGGTCTGGCAGAATTCTGTGCTGAAGCCATCTGGTCCTGGGCTTTTTTTGGATGGGAGACTTTTGATGACTGCTTCTATTTCTTTGTGGGATATAGGACTATTTAGTTGATTTACCTGGTCCTGATTCAGCTTTGGTAAGTCAAATCGATCAAGAAAATTGTCCATTTCATTTAGGTTTTCAAATTTTGTTGAGTATAGACTTTTGAAGTAAGTCCTAATGATTGTTTGGATTTCCTCAGTGTCTGTAGTTATGTCCCCCTTTTCATTTCTGATTTTGTTGATTTGGGTGGTGTCTCTCTGCCTTTTAGTTAGCTTGGCTAAGGGTTTGTCGATCTTGTTGATTTTCTCAAAGAACCAGCTCTTGGTTTCATTGATTCTTTGAATTGCTTTATTTGTTTCTAATTGATTGATTTCAGCCCTGATTTTGATTATTTCCAGCTTTCTAATCCTTTTTGGTGTGTCTGCTTCTTCTTTTTCTAGGGTTTTTAAGTGGGTCATTAAGTTGCTTGAATGAGCTGTCTTGAATTTCTTCTTGAAGGCACTTAGTGCTATGAACTTTCCTCTTAGCACTACTTTCATTGTGTCCCACAAGTTTGGGTATGTTGTGTCTTCATTTTCATTGAGTGCTAGAAAGGCTTTAATTTCTTTCTTTATTTCTTCCCTGACCCAGCTGTCATTTAGTAACAAGTTGTTCAGTTTCTATGTGTGTGTAGGCTTTTTGCTATTTCTGTTGTTGTTGAAGTCCAGCTTTATTCCATGGTGATCAGACAGGATACAAGGGATTATTTCAGTCTTCTTGTATCTGTTGAGGCTTGCTTTGTGACCAACTATATGGTCTATTTTGGAGAAGGTTCCATGAGGTGCTGAGAAGAAGGTAAATTCTTTTGTGTTTGGGTGTAAAGTTCTGTAAATGTCTGTGAAGTCTATTTGATTCATGACCTCTGTCAGAGATATTGTTTCTTTGTTTAATTTCTGTTTTGTTGACCTGTCCTTTGTTGAGAGTGGGGTGTTGAAGTCTCCCACTATTAGTGTGTGGGGATCTATATGTGGTTTAAATTTTATCAATGTTTCTTTTACAAATGTGGGTGCTCTTGTATTTGGGGCATAGATGTTCAGGATTGTGATGTCTTTCTGGTGGAATTTTCCCTTGATGAGTATGAAGTGTCCTTCCTCATCTCTTTTTATTAATTTTGGTTGAAAGTCTATTTTATTAGATATTAGAATGGCTACTCCTGCTTGTTTCTTGGGTCCATTTGCTTGGAAAGTCGTCTTCCAACCTTTTACCCTCAGGTAATGTCTATCTTTGTGTTTTAGGTGTGTTTCTTGTATGCAACAGATTGCTGGGTTTTGTTTACGTATCCATTCTGTTAATCTGTGTCTTTTTACTGGAGAGTTGAGTCCATCGATGTTGAGAGAGATTAATGACCAGTGGCTGTTAGATCCTTTGATATTGATGTTGGCTGTGTTCATAAGGTTGTGTGCTTGGTTGCTTTTTGTTTTGCTGTAGTAAGGTTAATTATTTCCTGTGTTTTCTTGACAGAAGCTAATTTTCTTGGGTTGTATTTTACCTTCCAGTGTCTTCTGTGATGCTGGATTTGTGTGTAGGTATTGTTGAAATTTGTTTTTGTCATTGAATATCTTGTTTTCTCCGTCTATGAGGACTGAGAGTTTTGCAGGGTATAGTAGCCTGGGTTGACATCTGTGTTCTCTTAGGGTCTGCATGATATCTGTCCAGGCCCTTCTGGCTTTCATAGTTTTTGTTGAAAAGTCAGGTGTGATTCTAATGGGTTTGCCGTTATATGTTACTTGGCCTTTTTCCCTTGCAGCTTTTAGTAGTTTTTCTTTGTTCTGTATACTTACTGTTTTGATTATTATGTGGCGGGAGTATTTTCTTTTCTGGTTAAATTTGTTGGGTGTTCTATAGGCCTCATGTATCCTTATTGGCTTCTCCTTTAACTTGGGGAAATTTTCTTCAATGATTTTGTTGAAAATATTTTCTGGGCCTTGGAGAAGGGAGTCTTCTTTTTCCTCTATTTCTATTATTCTTAGATTTTGTCTTTTCATATTGTCTTGGATTTCTTGGACGGTCTGTGTCAGGAATTTTTTGGATTTAACATTTTCTTTGACAGATCTGTCGATTTCTTCCATTGTATCTTCTACACCTGAGAATCTTTCTTTCATCTCTTGTAGTCTGTTGGTTATGCTTACCTCTGTAGTTCCTGTTTTCTTCCCTAAATTCTTCCTCTCCATTATTTCCTCCATTTGTGTTTTCTTTAATTTTTCTAGTTCTATCTTCAGGACTTGAGTTGTTTTGTTTACTTTCTTCACCTGTCTGCTTGTATTTTTCTCTTTTTCTTTTAGTTCCTTCAACTCTGTCTCTTTTATTTCTTTCAGTGATTTAATTATTTTTTCTCTGAAGGCCACAAGCTGTTTGGCTGCATCCGTATTTCTTCACGAATGGCCCTAATCTGCTTGTCTTTATCTTCCTCCATTTCTTTACGGATAGCCATGATCTGTTTGGTTTTATCTTCCTCTAATTCTTTACGTATTTTATTTGTTTCCTCTATTATCCTCTTCATCAACATAGATGTAAGGTCATCTTCTTGATTTTCTATTATGCTGCATTGTTCAGGGCTGTTCGCCCCTGGATGGCTGGGTTCTGGAGATGCCATATTGCTCTGTCTTTTGTTGGTTGAGCCTTTACGCTGACCTCTACCCATTGAGCTGATTTAGGTGTTGGCTGTTAGTTTCTGTGCTTCCTGGAGTCCTGAGGTAGGGAGTATCCCCTTGGCCGGAAGATGATTTTTCCTGAAGGAGTCCTTCTCTGCTTTTTGGTTATGTTCACTGTATGGCCAGTGTTTCTCAGGAGTTGCCACTGCTCACCTCAGGTTTATAGCCCTGAGTAGTAGCTATGGTCTATGTTTGGCAGGGGGGGGATCTCCTCTTACCCATAGAATTTCTCAAGACAGCTGCCCCACTGCTGGGTTTCTTGTTATAAATTTAGTGTGCTGCTGCTCACTAAGTTTCCATGTACAGTCCTCTTGAAGAAACTGCTGATTCCCTAGCTGTGGCGTTTTCTCCCAACATGGAAACTCAGTCTGTTATCCTGGGGCGCACAGTTCTGTCCGGGAAAGTGGGAGGTGCACTCAGCAAGTCTCTGGGCCAGAGGCTGATTGCTCTGCTCTGGACCTGGAGAATGTGCACCTAGGTTGAGTTGGCGCCTGGGGGCACTGTTCTGGTCTGGAGGCTGGGTGCCTCACTCTGGACCAGAAGCTGTGTGTCTCTGTCTGGGATGGCAGCTGCAGGCACTGCTCTGGTCCAGACACTGTGGGTGCAGCCCTCTTGAAGGACCAGGGATTCCCACAGTTTTGACAGTCTAGCTATGGATAACTGGTTGATCCTTGGCACAGTATCTGAGCGCTGCTGTAATGGCTCTCTGGCTTTTGTAGGTCTGAGGATGCAGCTGTGTGTCCCAGTGCCCTAGGGGAACTCAATAATGGTGGCAGAACACAGCGCTCCTGCCTACACTAGAGTCTGCGAGAATCCATGAAGTGTTTTGTGCTGGGTGTCCTAAGCATTAGAGCTGCTGACCCCCTCCGCTGGGGGTTTCCTTCTGCCAGAGACACGCAGTCTGGTGCCCTGGTGCCCACAGTTCTATCTGAGGCGGCGAATCAGGTGCGCAGGCAGGGCTCCGTGCAGGCGCCTGTGTCCCGGCTCTGGCTCCTGGCTGGCTCCTGGGGCACCTGCAGAACCCGAGTCTTTTTCAGGGAATGTCTGGGTAACCTGAAGTCGGTCCCAATTGTTTCCTGCTCTGTGGGGTTATCTCTCTACTGGGAAATCCAGTCTATGGTGTTGTGGGCCCACAGTTCAGTCTGGGACCGTGACCAGATCGCGCTGGCGTGTAGCTCTGGGCTGGCGACCAAGCGCCTGGCGGAACCGGGATCTCTTCCGAGGTTTAGCCGGGTGAGTTAAAGCTGATTGAATCCCCCACCGTGAGGTATCCTCTCACCTGTGAAACACAGTCACTTGTGTTTTATGGCCGCGAGTTCTGATTGCTGGTCACTGTGCCAATCCTGCTGTGTTGCTCCTCAGAATGAGAGTCCTCCCGCCGCCGCCATCTTGCCCCGCCCCCTCACCTCTCTTATTTAAAAAAAAAAACTATATACAAACTCATTTAGTGTGTGTGTGTGTGTGTGTGAAAGCACCCATGACACTGCATTGTGTGGGGGTCAGAGGACAACTGTAGGAGTTGCTATATTTTTCAATGTCTGTCACAGGGTTCAAACTCATGTCCTCAGGCTTGGCCACGTGTCTTGGCCACATTACTTGCTGAGACATCTTGCTGGCCCCCTAATATTGTTAATGTAGAGATTTGTTCTGTTATCCAGCACATAATGAACTTTGATAAATGTACCTAGGACACTTGAAAAAAAAATACATATTAGATACATTGGAACTATCTTATGAAAGTCTTTTGTCACTGTAATTAATATTGTTATTAAATATAGTCTATGTGTATACTACATTTTAAAGTCCTTAATGCTCTGTTTATTTCTAAGGAAGGTGTGTCAAAACATCTGATTGTAAAACTGCTCTGTCTCCTTAATTTATTTAAATTTTGTTTTATATAGTTTGAAGCTCCTTTACTAGGTATATACTTAATTATGACAATTAACATTGTACAGATTTTAAAATCACTAGTAACATTGTTTTATTTTAAGAATTTTTCTGTTATTAATATTGACTCTAGTACCCCTTCTCCTTTGTTTCTCCTCCCCTGTTGTATGCAGATAGTATTTTGTGTCCAGAAGTCTTTGCTGTAATTATATGGTATTTTACGTTATTACTAGTGATGCTATCTGTGGGAACACTGTCAAAAGAATGACAAATGGTGAGGAATGCCTTGGGGGAACTGTGAGAGGCTTCACAAAAAAAAAAAAGAAAGAAAAGGCAGAGGGCCTTTTACCTCAGAAGCATTTTGTTCCCTGGATTGATCTTGAATGTGATTTGTGCCTCCTGTGTTGAACATTTTATTCTTGTTGGGTGTCAGAATAGTCTGGTGAAAGGACATGCTGGGTGCTGTGCCAAGTGCACCCTGAATCTAGATCTGGCCTTTTGCCTTGCTTTTGTGCTTTCCAGATATATTTTGTAGTATGTGCCAGGCAATGGTTTTAAAATTGGTCTGTCCTGAGAAAAAAATTCTGGGAAAGGTGTTCTGTTGATATTTACTATGTGTTTACTGGTGTTTGTTTACCTGTTCATTTGTTTGTTTGTTTGTTTTCTGAACTCAGCCTTCCTTGGATCATTGCTTCCTTTGTTACATTCATGTATAAAACTACACTGAAACTGAAGTCATGTTGTCTACAGCACTAAACTATAGTCCTCCCCAGTTTTTTAGGGCCCTCACATCCCAGGTCCCACATACACAGATCTGCACAGGTTGCTGAGAGCCGACACTGCCACCACTCCACACTCACGCACGTGCCACCGTCATTTTCATTTTGTTTAGGCTTCTAGGTAGGAGTGATGACTGTGCTGAGTTCTTGGTTGGCGTTCCTTTATAGTCACTAATCCTTTCCATGTGTCCACTGGCCACTCAACTATCATTATTCTTGTGCAGTGTTTATTCAAATAATCCTTCTAGTTTTTCAAACTGGTTTTAATGTAATTGAATAATTTATTGAGAGTTTTTCATGGGTGAGTGTAGGATGCATCAAATGTTTCTTTGGTGTCTATCGATAATAATCATATGACTTTTCTCCTTAGCCTGTTGGTGTGATGGGTCCCTATATGTTGAACCAGCCTTGCAAGCCTGAGATATATCCCAGCGGTCATGTTGTGCAATTTTTTTTTAAGCTTTTGAACTTGATTGGCTACTAATTTTGTAAACTTCAAATCCTTGGGCTTACACTGAACATGGCAAGGGGCTGGATGAAGGAAGGCAGAGTTGCTCCACAAACTATTTGGCCAAATAAAGCCACTCATAAGTGGGAAATAATTGATTAATATCTTATAACTGTAATTTTCAAGATATTGATATATCAGTGGTAATGCAACTTCAAAGTACAGTCTTACAATCATTTAAGTATTTAAACACTCTTATTTAAATGTTTTTCTAGAGTCACATTGTATGGATATGATTCAAACAACACAGAAGAGTTCATTCCCTATCACAGAAGGTAATATTCTTCCTTATATTGTGGCCATCACTGTGGGAATGGAAAGTTGACCTTGTTTACATACAGAAATTAATTCCTTGTCTGCTGGACAGATTTAGGATGAGGAGGAGAATCTGGTGATGTGAGTGTTATGTGTTGAGGGCCTATGAACTCTTGCCTCTAAACCTTTGCCATCTTACAGTGTTGGAAAGACTGTGGGATTAGTATACTCCTAGGTCTGTGTTGAAGAATTTCTTTCCTCACCTAATTAAATAACCTTCATTTGGATGTGACTTGGGAGGACTTGAGTACTCCAAAGTGGCAAGTGACATTGAAATAGGAGAGTTGAGATAGTTGATGGTAAGCAAGGCTTATTCACAGCGATTTCTGCTCCTGTTAAGGTGATGACGTCATTGACTTTGGTCACAGGTGATTGTAACAGATAATGTTGTTGAGTAATCACTACTCAGCAAACTTGTATCCATCATAGACTCTTTCAGTCAGTGTACAGGCAAAGTGAGGTTTTATGGTACAAGATGTATGTAACCTACAGGCTTTGAATTTGTAGGAGATGAATAATGTATTTAATTCTGATGAATGGAACATAAATAAATGTGAGAAAAATCTAATATTTCTGGAATATATTCATCAGCAAACCAGTGTTATAGTGTAATTTCACATGAGCTACTGTGGATAAACTTAACACACAAGGTTTCCTTTTCTTATTCTCTGTGTGTGTGTCCAGTTAACACTACAGTGTCTGTACAGATGGGTAAGAAGGTTCTGCTGAGCTGCCCTCCTGTTACACTGACAAAGGCATTAGTAATCACATGGGTGATAACCCCCAGAGGCGGACCTGTCTGCATAATAGCCTACAAAGCAGACACAAAGGAGACCAGGGAAAACAACTGTACTGACAGGAGAATCACCTGGGCCTCCACACCTGACCTGAGTCCTGACCTGCAGATCACCACAGTGGCCCTCGAGCATGCTGGATATTACTCATGTGAGATAGCAGCAAGTGAATGTTATTGCCAAAAAGGACATGACCTCCAAGTGCTAGGTAAGTGACAATGACACATAGTGTGGTATTTCAGGTCACCAGATTTTAGATAGAAACAAATGCCTTTGTAATTTGTTACACAACTTAATATTTTTCCCCCTTCTATCTCTACAGTCCCCCCTGAAGTAACCCTATTTTCAGGTGAAAATAGAACTGCAGTGTGCGAGGCAAGTGCAGGCAAGCCGGCTGCGCAGATCTTCTGGACTCCAGATGGGGATTGTGCCACTAAGAGTGAACCACACAGCAATGGCACCGTGACTGTCAGGAGCACATGCCACTGGGAGCAGAACAATGTGTCTGCTGTGGTCTGCTCTGTCTCCCATTCGACTGGCAACCGGACTCTGTCCATAGAACTGAATAGAGGTGGTGAGTATCATTATATGTTGTTTGTTTGTTTTTAAGAAATAATTAACATCTCCATCCCTGATCTCAAGCTGTACTACAAAGCAATAGTAATAAAAACGGCATGGAATCATGGATCAATGGAACCCAATAGGAGACCCAAAATAAACCCACATACCTATGGATATTTGTTTTTTGACAAAGAAGCCAAAACCATTCAGTGGAAAAAAGACAGCATCTTCAACAATGGTGCTGGTCCAACTGGATGTCTATATGCAGAAAAATGAAAATTGATCCATATTTATTACCCTGCACAAAACTAAAGTCCAAGTGGATCAAAGATATCAACATAAAACCTGATACACTAAATTGGTTAGAAGAAAAAAGTGGGTAAGACATTGGAAATCATTGGCACAAGAGACAACTTCCTGAACAGAACACCAACAGCACAGGCTCTAAGAGCAACAATCAATAAATGGGACCTTATGAAGCTGAAAAGCTTCTGTAAAGCGAAGGACATAGTCATCAAAACAAAACGACAGCCTACTGACTGGGAAAGGATCTTCACCAAACCTACATCTGACAGAAGGCTGATATCCAAAATATATAAAGAACTAAAGAAGTTAAAAAGCAGCAAACCAAGCAATCCAATTAAAAAAAATGGGGTACAGAGCTAAACAGAGAATTCTCAGTAGAGAAATACAGAATGGCAGAGAAACACTTAAAGAAATGCTCAATGTCCTTAGCCATCAGAGAG
This sequence comes from Psammomys obesus, assembly GCF_907164565.1. Classification (NCBI taxonomy): domain Eukaryota; kingdom Metazoa; phylum Chordata; class Mammalia; order Rodentia; family Muridae; genus Psammomys; species Psammomys obesus. The sequence goes on from NW_026596064.1 coordinate 23,101,742, forward strand.
ATGCAAATCAAAACGACCCTGAGATTTCACCTGACATCCACCAGAATGGCTAAGATCAAAAACTCAATTGACAACACATGCTGGAGAGGTTGTGGAGAAAGGGGAACCCTCCTCCATTGCTGGTGGGAATGCAAACTTGTACAACCACTTTGGAAATCAATCTGGCACTTTCTCAGACAATTAGGAATAGTGCTTCCTCAAGATCCAGCTATACCACTCCTAGGCATATATCCAAAAGAGGCTCAAGTACACAACAAGGACATTTGCTCAACCATGTTTGTAGCAGCTTTATTCATAATAACCAGAACCTGGAAACAACCCAGATGTCCCTCAGTTGAGGAATGGATACAGAAATTGTGGAACTTTTACACAATGGAATACTACTCAGCAATTAAAAACGAGGAAATCATGAAATTTGCAGGCAAATGGTGGGACCTAAAAAGGATCATTCTGAGTGAGGTATCCCCAAAACAGAAAGACCCAAATGGTATACACTCACTCATATAGTCCTATAAGATAGGATAAATATACTGAAATCTATACACCTAAAGAAGATAAACAAGAAAGAGGACCCAGGGTACAATGATCAATCCTCACTTAGAAAGACAAATGGGATGGACATTGGATGTAGGAGCAAACAAGTAACAAGACAGGAGCCTACCACAGAGGGCCTCTGAAAGACTCTACCTAGCAGTGTATCAAAACAGATATTAAGACTTATAACCAAATCTCCAGCAGAATGCAGGAAACCAAAAAAAAAAAAAAAAAAAAAAAAAAAAGGAGGGGGAGAGTTAATACGACCTGGAGAGGACAAGATTTCCACAAAGACCAAATATATCTGGCCACAGGGGTCTTTTATGAGACTGTTTCTCCAAACAAGGACCAGGTATGGATGCAACTTAGAGCCCCTGCTCAGATATAGCCCTTGGTAGCTCAGTATCCAAGTGGGTACCCTAATAAGGGGAACAGGGACTGTTTCTGACATGACCTCGATGGCAGTCTCTTTGACCCCCCCCACACACACCTGGAGAAGCAGCCTTGCTAGGCCACAGAGGAGGACTTTGCAGCCAGTCCTGAAGTTACTTGATAAAACAGGGTCATATGGAAGGGGAGGAGGTCCTTCCCAATCAGTGGACTTGGAAAGGGGCAGAGAGGAGATGAGAGTGGGAGGGTGGGATTGGGAGGGAAAGAGGGAGTGGGATACAACAGGGATACAAAGTTAACAAACTGTAACTAATATTAAAAAAAATTAAAATGAAAAAAAGAAATAGATGTTCACATGAAGCTCGTGCAGCTTGTGCATGTGACATTATTCAGACTGTCTTACAAGAAATCCTTATGTCAAGGGCCTTGCAATGAGGAAGTCAACCAGGATTATCCAGGAATTCTGGGAACTGTTTGATTCATGAAAACAAAGATGATGAATGCAGAGCAGCAGAAGGCAAGTAAGATGGAGCAGAGACTATAGTGGTGGTGCTTCAAATCAGAGAACACTGTGAGAGAGTAAAATACATTTATTTTGAATTACATCACCAAGGTTTCTAGAATGTATTACCATAATGACTTCATGAAACTCTATGTGAGATTTTAATCACAGGTTAGACTGACTGCATTTTTCTATAGCTGGGAGGTAAATTTCCTGCTGCATGAGCACAGATGGTCTCAGAGCACATTATTTCAGAGGAAACATGGTCCTCAGGGGCCTTTGAAAGTGGAAGACAGAGTTTCTGTGATATCCAGTTAGACCAGCACCATTTTTAATCAAAACGACTCTGAGATTCCATCTTACACCTATCAAAATGGCTAAGGTCAAAAACCCAAGTGACATAACATGCTGGAGAGGTTGTGGAGAAAGGGGGATAGTCCTCCATTGCTCCTGGGAGTGCAAGCTTGTACAATCAGTTTGGAAATCAACCTGGTACTTTTCAGAAAGTTGGGAACCTCAAGACCCATCTTTACCACTATGGGGCATATGCCCAAATGATGCTCCATTATGTAAAAATGACATTTGCTCAACTATGTTCATAGTGGTTTTATTCATAATATCCAGAAACTGGAATCAACCCAGATGTCTCTCAATGAAAGAATGAATAAAGAAACTGTGCTACATAAAAAAAGAAATAATTAACATTTATTTTCCTTTTTAATTTTAATTTTAATATTTTCTTCACAATTTATTCATTATATATCCCAACTGAAGCCTCCTCCCTCACCTCTCCCCAATCCTACCCTCTGTCCCTCTTTCCCCTCATTTGCTTCCCCTAGTCCATGAAAGGGGGAGTTCTCCACCATTGCTGTCTGTCCATAGCTTGTTAAGTCTAATCAGGAGGAAGAATGGATCCTCTTCCTTCATGGCTTGTAGAAGCTGTATCACCAGGGTCAAGTGAGCAATGAGCAGTCAATTGAGTTCATGACAGAGGTAGCCCTTGCTCCCCTCACTCAGAGATCCACATGGAGACCGAGCTGCCAAAAGGTCACATCTGAGCGGGGGGGGGGGGGGGGTCTAGGTCCTCTCCATGCATGGTCCTCCGTTGGTGTATCAGTCTCTGCAGGACCTCCTGGGCTCAGATCTTTTAGCTTTGTTAGGCTCCTTGTTGGGTTCCTGTCCCCTCCATGTTCCTCTGTCCTTATCCCTCTCTTCTTCATAAGACTCCCTGTGCTCTGCCCAAGGTTCGGCTTTGATTCCCTGTTGGATGGATCCTCTCAGAAGACCCTCTAGAGTGGGTTCCCATCCTGTTTCCTCTCTTCCACTGCCTCTGGTGTCTCTGTCGACAGAACAAAATGACAGCCTACAGAATGGGAAAAGATCTTTACCAATTTTATATCTGATAGAGGGCTAATATCCAGAATACATAAAAAACTCAAGAAATTTGGCACCAACAAACCAAATAATCAAATTACAAAATGGGGTACAGAGCTAAGCAGAGAATTCTCAACAGAGGAATATTAAATGGCAGAGAAACACTTAAAGAAGTGCTCAGTATCCTTAGTCATCACATAAATGCAAATCAAAACAACTCTGAGACTCCATCTTACACCAATCAGGTTGGCTAAGATCAAAAACTCCAGTAAGTGACAACACATACTGGAGAGGAGGTGGAGAAAGAAGAACTCTTCTCCATTGCTGGTGGAAGTGCAATCTTGTACAACCACTTTGGAAATCAGAAAATTGGGAATTGCACTACCTCAAGATCCAGCTAAACCACTCCCAGGCATATACCCAAAAGATGCCCCACCATTCAATAAGGACATTTGTTCAACTATGTTCATAGTAGCTTTATTTGTAATAGCCAGAAGCTGGAAACAACCTAGATGCCCTTCAATGGAGGAATGGATACAGAAATTGTGGTACATCTATGCAATGGAATACTACACAGCTATTGAAAACAAGGAAATCATGAAATTTGCAGGCAAATGGATAGAACTAGAAGAGATCATCCTGAGTGAGAGAACCCTGAAACAGAAAGACAGGCAAGGCATACACTCACTTGTAAGTGGTATTAGCCGTATAATATAGGATAGCCATCTACAGACCTAGAGAAGCTAAACACTAAGGAGGACCCTAGGGAGCATGCTTAAATCTCATTCAGAATGGCAAATAATTAATATTTAACTCATTCTTTCATGAAAGACAAATGTTCTAATTTTATTCTGTTTGTGACAAATATTGTGGCCAAAATCTACTTAGGGGTTTAAAGAGGAAAGTCAATCAATAACTCAATCTGAAGCCATGAAGCTGCTTGCTAGCTCCTCAGACCCATGCTAAACTATCTTACCTGTGTAGGGATTGGTGCCATTCATAGTTCACCCATAGTTCAGCCTATAACCTCTCAGGTGGCTCCACGCTGTGTCAAATTGAGAGTTAAAGTTAGCTAGGACAACAGACCCACTTCAAATACTAATAACAAGTTTTTAGTTATCACCTGAACTTCTAAGCAATTAAATATAAATTCGAGAAGTTTTCATAATCCATGTATAAGTTTCAGTGATTTGCTAGAGTGTTCACAGAACTGAGAAAGGCACCTTCCTTACTATACTTGTTTATTATAAAGACTGCAAGACATAGACAAATCAAAGAGATTCATGGGGCCCTTTTTGGAGGAAGGAGCATTGAGCTTCATGCCATCACAAGAATTGCTATTCTCTGACTTCTTTGATGTTTTCCTTATACAAAGACTTTTCAAAATGTGTTAATTAGGATTTCTATTAAGATTTTGTCACATAGTTAATCATTGATCATTGGTGATTAACTCAATCTTCAGCCTTTTTTCCTTCACAAGAGGTTTGGTGGTGGTGATGGTAGTAGTATCAGGATCCAGGTCACAGTTTCATCTTTCTGGTGGTGGCACCCACCATGAAGCTCTCTAGGAGCTTCTAGGCACCAGCCTTTTTACTGGCATACTGAAGATATTTTTGATATGGTGGCAATTTTTAGGTGCTGTATTTCACGAGATGGAACACAAGTACCACGTATGTCTTTTTTTACTTTTAATTTAAAAATTATTTTGAGATAGGGTCTTTCTATATAGTTCCAGCTCTCCTAGAACTTGTGAATAGGTTGTGATCATCATAGACCTGAATTCTGTATTTCAGTTTCTGTGTTCCAAACAGAATTCAGGTTAATCCATTCTGAGATGGTTTTTCATGTTGCCCCTTTCCCCCTCCCCTGAAAAGTCCTCTTCCCCTAGTCTCTTACAGCTAGTAGGCCAGCAAGGTGCTACCTTCATCCCACTTCCTCCTGACACTCAGCAAGTGCTGAGTAACTGTTCTCATTCTTCAGATGTTTTAGAGAATGGCTTCCTCAGTTAGCACTGTTTGATGTTGTTTAAGGCATGTAAAATAATGTTGAGAAGGAAAACACCACTGGAAGTATCAAGAGACTCAATTAGGATTTGTGTTGTGCAGGTAAAGTAGTAAAACCAGAGTGGCATCAGCAAAATAACAGACATATTGATCAATGGAACAGAATCGAGGGCCCAATATTTTATAAATATTCTAAAAATATTCACTGAGGAAAGATAGCATATCTAGTAGATGGTATTGGGAAACTGGATATCTAAATATAAAAGAATGAAACTTGATTTCATCTCTTTGTACACAAATACATTCCAGAAAGACCAAATATCTCTATGTTAGATCTGTAACTCTAAAACTTCCATAAAAAGAGCAGAAAGTACACTGAGTACACTCAGCATATAGGCTCAGATAATGACTTTCTGAATAGAACTCTGGTTGCTCAGGAAATAAGATAAAAACTCAGCATTAGGAACTGTAGAGTGATTTATGTTCTGTGCCTGGCCCTTTAAAGGATCCCACTTGCTAGTGAACTGGCCCTTTGGGAATGCTTAGAACTGCTTGACCCTATGACCATCAGTGTCACTAATCTCTTAGACTTGTGGAAACAGGAGAGAATATAAAAAGCCAGCAGAGGCTGAAAGAGGTGATCCAGGTGACAGAAAACTAGGGTCAGGGTGTAGGGTTAGGAGACAGTTGGGATAAGAAACCACAAAGAATTAAAAAAGTAGCACAAAGAAAAAAAGAAGAAGCTGCATGAGATTTTATGAGATTAAAATGTTTCTCTTAACTGACTGAAGATACAGTCTACAGGGTGGAACAAATCTTTGCAATCTACAGACTTGAGAGAGGATTAATATCTAAAATATGCAAGGCATTCAAAATCCTAAGCACTAGGAAAAACAACCAAATTGAAAAGCAAGTAAGGGAATGGAATATAGAGTTCTCAGAAGGAGAAATAAAAATGTGTAAGAAACATGTTAAAAACTGTTTACCATCCTTAACCATCAGAGTAATGCAAATTCATACTTTTTGAGATTTGTATTGTAATCGAATCAGAATGGTTACTATCAAGAAATAAATGGCTAATATTAAGAAAATAAAAGTCAATGGATGTGGGGAGTGGGGAACCTTCATGCATTTTTGTTGAGTGTACAATTTATGTAGCCACTGTGGAGGTCAATGTGGCTGATCCTTTAGAAAACTAGAAACAGATGTACTATATGACCAAATTCTTCCACTCTTGGGAATATACTGAAGTACTCTAATTACAGAGAAAATATGCCCATCCGTATTTGTGGACACTCTAGTCCTCATAGCTATGCCCATGGCTACAATAATGAAATGAACATTGGAGAGGCCACCAATTACTTCTGGGATTTAAGGCCACAGGAGGTAACACATACCTGCACAAGATCAATCCAATGCCTTTCCAATGAAGGAGTTAGGGATAGTTAATGGTTTCTTGAGGAGAGAGTGTCAGTTATCTTTAAGGGCATTGCTCCTTGTAGCCACCAACCCAGGAGTTTATGGGCTACATAAACTGAAGCCATTGGGGTTTTAAAACAAATGAACAAAAAAGACACAAAGTTGGTGGGGTGATAAAGTGGGGATATGGATCAGGTAGGAGTTATAAGGAGGAGTTTGAAGAGAACACAAAATACATTATATAAAATTCTCATATGTTTTAAATGAAAAAGAGTAATGCCTTTCAAAAGACTAAAATTTGCATGGGATGCACTTCAGATAGAAAACTTCGAGGAGTTAAGCTGGATTTGACCCAAAACACTCCTCTCAAAGCACTAACTTTCATAGTAGCCAAAGGTGCTGTGCAAGCTGCCCCAAAGGGAGGCAACTGTTAGTACCACCTAGGTCTGAAGCTTGTGAACCATAGCAAGGCTTGTCCTTAAGTGGCAATCATATCTTGGCAGCAACCATTAGCTGTCCAGTGATATGTAAAGCCCACTCAAGAGGAGAAAACTCATGGCTGGTACTGGAAAGCTAGCTAACTAATCAAAGTTATTGAGGTCATTGATGTTAGAGAGGAACCTACCACAGCCCTTCACTAAAAAAGTATAATGCTTATATAAATTCTAAATACCCTTATGCCTACCAATAAGTGTGACTCTTACCAAAGAAGCGTCTCTTTGCAATAGAAACTGTCATGAAAAGGTACAAATCGTAAAATGCAGAGAACCCTGATTGTGGGATGGTTTGTCCCGTGAATACAGCGAGAGCACAATTCCTACATCTAATACTCAGGAAACATTGTAGAAGAGGGGACAGAAACATTCTAAGAACCGAGAACCAGGACATCTGTTGTAAGATTGTGTCTCCTAGAAATGACAGAGAAGCTCTGCTCATGAAACCTCAATAATATGGCTTCCTAAATAAGACCTGAACAGTTGATAAGCAAATATGGAATGGAAATCTCATGGGACCTCAGTCCTAGACAACGAACTACAGTTTACAAACAGTTAAGGAGTGCTGAGAGTGGGCCAATAGTCTGTCCTCAGGGAGAGCCCTAACTGGTTATCCAATATCAAGGAGTGGGACTGAAATCATGGGCATGGAGAGAAACGGAATGGACTCAGCAGATTGTATTTATATCTTATGTATAAATATGTAACGATAACAATTTAAAAGGAAGAGGCTAGAATTTGAGAGTATTGGGAGGTGGGCACACCTGGAGGAGGTAAGAAGAAGAAAGAGAAATGGACGGAAGCGATGCCATTATATTTTCATGAAAATAAAATTTTCATGGGAATTTTCCCCTTATAAAACTGGAAAGTATTACCAATACTCAGTGTGCATTTGGTCATTTAAAAATATTTGTTGTTGCCTATCAAGCTTAGAAGCAGGACATGATTCCTGAACTTGACCCTGAAATGGGACATGAGTTGTATTTGAATTATACATTTTTACATTCTCTAAAACTTTACGACTATTTTTAATGATTTTAAAGCTATTTGCCTCTAATTTATTGTTTAGAACTATTATCAAACTGACCTGACTTTCTACCCTTTCCTCTATTTAAAGGTACTGCTGGTACCCTGCATTCCTTGCTGACCATTCTTTATGTGAAATGTGGCCTCTTGGGGATTGTTCTGCTCAACATAGCATTTGCTTTCTTCCAGAAGAGAAATTATTTCAGGTAAGAACTGAAAGCTGAAATGTTAAGATGCAAATCAAAACGACCCTGAGATTTCACCTTATACCCATCAAAATGACTAATATCAAAAACTCAAATGACAACACATGCTGGAGAGGTTGTGGAGAAAGGAGAACCTTTCTCCATTGTGGGAATGTAAACTGGTACAACCACTTGGGAAATCAGTTTGGCGCTTTCTCAGATAATTAGAAATAGTGCTACCTCAGGATCCAGCCATACCACTCCTAGGCGTATATCAAAATTTGCTCAGGTACACAACAAGGATATTTGCTCAACCATGTTTGTAGCAGCTTTATTTGTAATAGCCAGAACCTGGAAACAACCCATATGTCCCTCAACTGAGGAATGGATACAGAAATTGTGGTATTTTTACACAATGGAATACTACTCAGCAATTAAAAATGAGGAAATCATGAAAATTTCAGGCAAATAGTGGGATCTAGAAAAGATCATTCTGAGTGAGGTATCCCAGAAGGAGAAAGTCACACATGGTATATATTCACTTATTTAGACCTATAAGATATGATAAACATAATGAAATCTATACATCTAAAGATGATAAACAAGAAAGAGGACCGGGGTAAGATGATCAATCCTCACTTAGAAAGACCAGTGGGATGGGCATTGGATGTAGGAGCAAACAAATAACAGGACAGGAGCCTACCACAGAGGGCCTCTGAAAGACTCTACCTAGCAGTGTATCAAAGCAGATACTGAGACTCATATCCAAAACTTCGGCAGAGTGCAGGGAATCATATGAAAGAAGGGGAAGTTAATATGACCTGGAGAGGATAGGAGCGCCACAAGGACCAAATATATCTGGGCACAGGGGTCTTAAATGAGATTGATTCTCCAACCAAGGACCATGTATGGATATAACCTAGAACCCCTGCTTGGATATAGACCATGGTAGCTCAGTATCCGAGTGGGTACCCTAGTAAGGGGAACAGGGACTATTTCTGACATGAACTCAATGGCAGGCTCTTTGACCTCCCCACTCCCCAAGGGAGAAGCAGTTCTGCTAGGCCACAGAGGAGGACTTTGCAGCCAGTCCTGAAGACACCTGATAAAACAGGGTCAGATGAAAGGGGAGGAGGACCTCCCCTATCAGTGGACTTGGAAAGGAGGAGGGAGGAGATGAGAGAGGGAGAGAGGGATTGGGTGGGAATGAGGGAGCGGGATACAGCTGGGATAAAGTTAATAAAATGTAATTAATAATGAAAAATGAAAACATTGTCAAATTTGGAGTTCTCAGTGAATTGTCATATTCTGTAGCCCTGTCATGGTTGCTTCTTCAGCATCAGGCTTTTTTGAATAGTGGAGCCCAAGCACAGGTGCCCACAGCTCTGGTAAGAGCTTCTCCCTTGCTGCAGTTATAACTAAGGAGGAACCTATCCAGACTCCTCTTTTAGGATTCAGTGGCAGAAATGAAGATGCTGGAACATTATGAGAGTCTGTTTACAAGTTCTAAATTTCTGGGTTCTTCTGTTCATTCCCGATTAATTGTACTTTATGTTGCTTGTTTTTGTTTATTTCTAGAAAATGAAAATCCAGATTTCTGGGAGTCCATTAGTCTGATGACACAATATAAGAAAACAACCATTTGCAATCAAGTTTCTCATTGACATCCAGCTTACCTGTTCCTGCTGTTTTCATGCTTGTTTGTCTTCATGTTTGTATGAATATATAGGTAAAAGCTTGGTGCTTACCATCATATATGCTATGAGTGACTCATCTACTCTCTCCCTTCCCCACTTCTCAGTCCAGAGAAGAAAATGTCTTACCAAAGTTGAACAACAGTGATGGGTGACTTCTTCACCCAAGTCCTTCTGGAATGGCCATCAACTTCTTCTTCCTAGATTAATTTTATGTGATCATAAATGTTACACTGTCAGGTGGCGTGCCAAGCAACATCTTCAAGTCGGCCACTAGCTGACGTTTTTCTTTGCTTGCTTGCTACCAGGTAGCATGACAGTTGCCTTTTGTATTAATCATTGAATACACGACTAAACTTCTTCTTTTTAAAGCAGCATCTCTTCACTTTTGTAGAAGGTTAAAGTTCATCCCACCTTTCCACCTCTGTAGTCATTGGTTTTTTTTTTGTTGTTGTTTCTCTGTTTTATTTTAGAACACCTCAAAATTATTTCCATAAAAAGTTTATATACCCTGTTTATCCATTCCAAATGGTGTTAGTTGGACAATAAAGAGATACAAAAATGGCAGTGTACCAATATTGAGTTCGGGTCTTAAGAGGTCCTGGGTGTTTCTACTTTCTGTCCTATGGTAATATCAAAGGCTGAGACTGCTAGCAGATGACAATAGAGCATAGCTGATCCATGTAATTTCAGACTTTTGTCTCTTTGTTGAGGCCAGCTGAAGGATCCAGGAGTCAGCTTCTCTTTGTACAGTCCAGCAAGCTCATCAGACATCAATCAAAATCATCAGACATGAGCCTGTGCTTATCTTTGACAAATGAACAGTCACTGCCATACAGTTCCTGTGGTTGCTTGTCATATAGCATCTTTGTGGAATTAAGTAACTCATATATTCTTCAACAACATTACTCCAATTTTGCAAGTAACTCATACATTGCTCAATAACATTACTCGAATTTTTTAATTATAGACATAGCTAATATTTCAATTTCCCTTGCATCTAACTCTGATCATTAGCTCTGGCAAATGAGATGTGTGGTGTTTTTAGGATAGCCCTTTAAAGGAAAGGACATATAATTTTTTTCTTTCTAACTAAGCTGTGGAACTGCAGTACTGGTGTGATTCCTGGAGGCCCTAGAGCTAAGCTGAGCCATGGGTAAACCTGAGGATGGAAGCTAGTAACTGAAGTGGAAAAACTCAAAACAATGTTAGGACTTGGACCTGATGGCCATAGACTTGCCCCATCAGCTCAACACCATCTATTTGTTGTCACAATGTGTGAGAGAACAAACTACAGTGTTCACACCACGGCTATTTTGGATTTTACTTTGCACATAGCTGAGTTTAATTCTAATTAAAAGAAATGCTTAGTTGGTCACCTGGGAAGTTTACTTCATCAAAGTTGGTTTTGTTCTATTTATATGCACGTGATAGATTATTTTTGTTCTTCCCTTCAAGGTAAACAGCTTCAGGAGATAGTAGTAATGGAATAGACAGTCATCTCCAGACAACTTTAGAACTGTGGCTTATGTAGGGTTAAGGAAGGCTTGTGGTGGGAAAGCACTTGAAATCTGAGGAGGTGAAAAGATAATCCGGTAATTAAATGATCCCTAGACATTTGAGGACTTGTCTGTGCTGGGATTGGGGAGAATAATCACTGCTATGGGCTCCTAGGAAGTATGTGAGTAATGGGGACAAAGGAATTAAAACAAACCAGACTCATCACTCATCAGAATGACAGATGTGACTTCTCTACTCCCCTCTCACTGCCACCATTTTTGATGTGGCCTTAGACCAGATGTGAAAAATGTTTCCTTTTGTTGAACATACACACACACATACATATGCACAAATATATGCATGTATATGCACACACTCATGCACTCATGCATGTTTATGTATTGTAATGTTCCCATGCCTGAAACTTGATGAACATGAGTATGTCTTTCCACACTACTAGATTTTACTAAATAACAATAAATTCACAAAGCACGCTCTTCTCTTTGCCAGGTAGCACCAATTCCCTTGACAGCTGGCTGAAACAACCCAGCTTCTTTTGTTCTAATCTTAACCCTAACAGTCACTCTCAGATCATACTTTCCATATAGCATACGGAAAAATATATGTATTTATATATTTATGTATGTGTATATATGTATGCATCTATCATTTATCTGTCTTCTTTCTATGTATCCATCCATCTATCATCTATCTACCTATCATCTCCATATGTAGGTTACAGAAGTGCATAAAAGGAATAAAAAAATCTGTGGCAGTCTGTAAGAAGTTTAAAAGCAGTCTAGCTGAGAGGCACAGACAGAAGCTGTCAGGGTTGTTAGAAGCATCTTAAGAGAGAGGAAGGGTCCAATAACTAAGTTGTAAGGAAAGAGTTCGGCTGCCTGAATCAAGCTGTGTAAGTAAGGTGCAGAGCAGGGAGGCGGTAGAGGCAAATGGTGAGACAGATGAAATGGTAGATGGACTGATGGCCAGTAGATGAGATCACACCAGCAGTGAGGACCAAGCCACGATTGAAGCCCTGGCACGGTCAGCAATTCTCTTCTTGTTGGTTCCTTGACTTACACATGGGGTGGTTGGATGACAGGAGGGTGAGGCTGCTACCATCACAGAGTCAGGTGTCCCCCTCCTTATGTGGTCTAGGGGACAATGTTTTAACCTCCCCTCACCTAGTACATTCAACAAATCCTTGGGCCTGGTTTTCCTGACTGACTTTCACATACTCGTACAGTCCTAATTGGCCTTGATAAATATGTAGGTTGATGCTGTCCCTATTTTTGTGAATAAGGAGGGTAGTCTGATCACAACATGATAATGACACACAAAAATCAATATGGTCTCAAGTTGAGGGAACATGAGAGCACAACACAGTTGAGGACCACTAGATGGTGCTTTGACTTAATCCTTTTGAACATATTGAGACAAACTAAAATCGACTTAGCTTCGGGAAAAGTAATCCTGCTTTTCTTTCTGTACTTTTTTTCTGAGAAGCCTGTATCTCATGAACTCTTTAGCTTTTCTTGGGTATTATCTGGGATGGCTACAAAAAGAGGTGGGACCAAACTTCTACTTAAGGAGGAAAACACCTTTTCAGTTCCTAAACATGCACTGATATTTTCACTTAATTTAGGTAGAAACATTTTGTTTACCAAATGAGTTGGGAGGGGATATTCACACTTCAGGGAAAGAATCAAAAAATTATTTTCATGGTGAAGTCAAGATTAGTACTCGTTTCTTCAGGTGGAGAAAATTGCTTGTTAGTGCCAATGGCTCCATATAAAATTAGTTTTCTTTTTCCACTTCTTAGGCCCTCCCTCATCATATCTAGAGGCACACATGGTATTCTAATGCTGGAAGGAAGCTACAGATAAATTAGGCCAACTTCCCCATTTTCTAAAAGAGGAAACCGAGACTCTCAGATTCAGTGGTCATGGGGTGTCACCAAGAAAATCAGATGCCCTGCTTTACTCACCAAGAGAAGGCAGCTGCTTTCTAAGGCCAATCCAGACAATGGTGTTCTCAGGGGACGAGGTTTGGTCATCTCTCCTTTGGACCATATCTTACTCATGAGACCCCAAAGCTGCCCCCCACTTCATCTCTCTTGTCTGATTGAGCAAGCTCATCTGATAGTTCTTGGGAAAGATCTAACCCCTAGAAAAGAAGAGGAGAAAATATTTATACTGATTAGACCTTGCTGGGCAGAGCTGGGCAGAGCTGGGCAGAGCTGGGCAGAGCTGGGCACAGGTCTTTACAAGAGAAGAGCCTGTGGAGATCTGGTACAGTGTGAAAAAGACAGAATGTGTGAGTATGCCTTGCTAATGAGGATGCTGGCAATGAAACTGAGTTAAAAGCTGCATAAGAATCTGACAGTGGGCGAGCTCAGGGAAGAAAGGCATAGCAGAAAGAAAGGATGAGCTGCATGGGTCAGGGTGGATCTCCATTCGGGTGACAGAAGCTGTGTTACTGCCTTTCCCGCATCTTGTATTTCATGAATTCATTTGGGAATGGAAGACAGTTATTGAGAATGCAGGCAAGGTTCTTCAGAGCCAGCTAATCTTGAAGAATCTATGAAGTTCTCTGAACAGAACGTCCAGACCTTCCGACTGGTTCATCCAAGGTTGATTTGCAGATCAAACGAAGAGCCAAGAACACTGGCTCATATGTACTGGAGAACCAAAACTGTTTTGCGACAGGGAGTGGGTCTGATGGATGAGGCTGATAGAGAGGGGCGGGACTTTCTCTCTGAGCTGATGATGCCAGTGTTGATTAAGTACTTCTCCCTGTTCTGGTTTCCCACCATGAAATAGGAATACAATTCTTAGTATTCGACCAGCTCAAGAGAGTATTTTGAAGGTAATCTTTATCTGGTTATTAATGTCCCTACAAAGGATGCTTGTCTTTCAGCCCAGTTTATCAACTTCCAAAGAGTCCTCATGTCTGCATAAGCTCTCAGGAAAACATTTCAGTGCTTTCTTTCTCATGATTCCTCCTCCTCCTATGTAAGACCCAGAGAGGTCACACATAGATCAACACAGGCAGGATCCCACTCCCAGTATATCCTTCCACTCTGAAGCTCCAGAAATTTAGTCATTGTGAAAGAGAGAAGAGGCAAGCATTCAGAATTGCAGAGGGAAGCTCTGGTGTATCGAGGGTATCTACAGCTCTTACCAGATGAAGAGAGAAAGCATTCACAGGCTCATATTCACAAACAGTAAACAGAACATAATACATCAAAAACAGGACAAATTGTGAAGTTCAACTAAATATTAGGGCTTTTAGAGAAAGAAAAAAAAATACATTCCAGATTGCTGGAATGATTTGCCTGCCAGTAAAAACAGGATCCTGCCTGGGAGACAGAATTGTATATGAGAGACTGCTCATATTCTGTTGTCTATTAATATGATGAAAATGCTTGAGTACATCACACTTTCCAGTTTCTCTTCAGAAGAGAACAGAGTGCCAGAGGGCTCCTGAGGAGAGTGGTCTGTGGTTAAGATGAGATTTACCACCATTCTGAACAGCATCTTGTCTACCATGCAGCATCTTGAGGCTCTGGGGCAGCCAGAGAACCTGTTAGAAAGATGAATATGATGTGGTTGTCAAGCCTTTCAAGGGACATGAACATGTCTATAGACCTCAATGAGGTTGTAAGGGACCTAGGAACCAGGCTAGGTATGTATTCTGTTTTTCCTGTAAGACCTCATGGTTTATTTACAAACCTTAAATTCTTTCATTGCCAGCTTTACAGCTTTTAGCCTGAGGATACCATTTGCAGTATAACATCTTTAAAGAAACATTCCTGCCAACCTGCCGGTTCCATGGAATGGAAAATTGCAACATAATTTACAAGATAGTGAAAAAGCAAGCAGCAGCCCATGATATCAGCTCCAACAAGCTACAGTAAATGTCTCTGGACTAGCAGGAATTTTTTGAACAGTTCCCAGCCTAGCCAGAAGCATCTGTCTTTTGTCATTTTCCCCATACAACATAAAATGTTCAGCGGAAGGCAGACATGCTAGCAGGGGTGAGGGAGGTCAGTTGTTGGGAACATTTTCCACTGTTCTCTTACAGCTAAAACCTCAAATCCCATTACTATTTAGCTGCCTGTCAGGGATGGAACTGGCTCATGCCAAAGTGGCCTATCCCTTTCCATTACAAACAAAAATAGACAAAAGCTATAAAGGCACAGTTTTACAAGATAAGAGCTATAAATGCCCAGCATATCTGAAACGATATTTAGCCTGCACATTAATAATCACGGCAGTGGCAAATTTAAAGACATCGTTTTCATTAATCAGATTATACTATTAATATTTTGATGGAATTCATGGTTGAGAGAAGGAAGGGGACAAGCCTTGTCTGATGAAAATGCAGGCCAAAACAGCGGAGAGAAGTTTGCAAGCATGGGCCATCAGTCCCACCTTCCATAAGAACTGTATACAGTCATTCACACGCACTATAGGGAAATGCTACAGTGTATTTACAACAGCAAAAGAGGGAGCAGCAGGAGATCGATGTCAGTATCGTCAGCACCACTTTATAGAAGAATACAATGTTATGAAGTAACCATAAAATTATTTTCTTGGCTATTTCATAACTGTAATTTTGCTACTGTTACGAACTGTAATGTGATTTCTGAGGGACTTGGGTAACAGCTGTGAACTGGTAGGTCATTCAGCCCTCAAGCTGAGAGTCCCTGGGCTAGAGGCTACCAAAGGAAAACTGAAATATAACTGATGTTGCTGACCAATATGACCTGCAAGAAGCCGTGATTTTACTTCATTTTTCTTCCCATTTTCTGGCCTTCCTACAGACCCATTTAGCAGCCTAACAATACCAGAACTTATGAAAGTTTGTAACTTAAGAATGAATTAAAGGCATATAAGGAGAAGAATGAAGCATTACATTCAACATCTGTATTGGCTATGTCTCCTTACTTATTTTGGAAAACAATATAAAATCTGATATTTATGAGTAGCTCATAAACTTTTATACCTAGTTTTGATTCCAAGCACACTATAGTGTGTGCAGAGTTAATTCTATGTTCTTTGTTCTCCTTCTTTAACTGGGAAGGCTTTAAAGTTAATGTTTCTTTTCTAGATACTTCTGTTTCTTGAAGTTCAGAAAAGATTTTAAAATTATTTTTAGTATGAAAATACATGTTTAGGTATAAAGCTACTGAAAGGGGAATCACGTAGACCGAGGACATTTAACTTGTAAATCACTAACATTTGAAACCCCCAAGCTGCTGGCACCCATTGATGATCTTCCTATTAGAGTCTGTGCCCTTTAATCTTAATCTTTCCACATCACAACTCGGCTTTTACTTGCCCATTAAACTGTAGTTAAGAAAACAGATCCAGTCGGCCATAATGAGTCACTTCCTGTTGACATCAGATATTTTTACATCTCTGATTCTTCCCATGTGACTTTTGTTGGACCTGCCATGACGACGCTGTATGCATACAACAATAGTTTGTTTCAATGACTAACGTGTTTGTTGCAGAATATGGGATAGCTCAGATCACTGTGGCTGAAAACTCAGTCTCAGGAAATGAGGAGAAAAAAAGTAATCTAATGAGGAAAGGTACTAACGCCGTAACTCCTGTACCACAGGGAATGCTGTAGATCACAGTGTTGCCATGGTGCCATTCTGTATTGGACACCTTTCCTCATCTCATTATCTGTAAGTGCCCGGAGCACTTGTTCAACCCCCAGATGTCAGAGAGAAGT
Source organism: Psammomys obesus (assembly GCF_907164565.1). Lineage (NCBI taxonomy): Eukaryota > Metazoa > Chordata > Mammalia > Rodentia > Muridae > Psammomys > Psammomys obesus. The sequence continues at coordinate 23,118,611 of NW_026596064.1, forward strand.
GCAAAATAAGTAGTCGTCTTGCCTGTCTTGGACAAACCTCTTGCCAGAACCAAGTAACTCCCCCTCCTCATAAACAGGGAAGGAGCATTCAAAAGCCAGGAATTCTTTAAATCGCAGTTATATCTCAGGAATTAAAGCACAGCAATTTTGAATCCATGATTCTGAGGGACTTGTAAACATCAGCTCTCTATTGATTTTAATTTTCTTATGTGAGCATATTAGTTTTCAATTGTTGAACAACAAAGTAGCAATAAGTTTAGTAATTAAAGACAAAAATAGATTTATTGCTTCACACAGGCTTAGGAATTCAGGATCTGCTTATCTGATGGTTCTGAGTTCCCTAAGCTATCAGCTGCAATCACATGAAGGCAGCAAGTGGGTATCAGGACCAGCTCTGAAGATGGCTGCTCACCAGCTGAGAAGCAGTGAGCTGTACTCCCTCCCACGTGTCCTCATAGGCCTGAGTGCTTTCAGGCAGGAGGGCATTTAGTGATCCAGTGGGGAGCAAAGATACAGTTTGGTACTGCTCAGTACTGGACAGGACTTCCCTGGGACATCAACATTGGGATTTAATCTGCACAGAAACTTGGGTTTGATTTCATAATCATAGTGGGAACTCAAATAGATCCTCCAGCCATATGTCTCTGAGATATATGGACTCACTTGCCATGAGGCAATCATTTGAGGCCAAAAAGGCTTGTTGGAGATGTTAAGTTTGAATAATTAAACAAAGCCCATAAATTCAAAGTATATCAAGTAGATTGAGGAATCTTTTTCAATTGAAGCCAATTTGGAATCTCTTCATTGAAAGATGCTTTTTATGACTCCTCCAGAGTTGTCAGAATGAAATGAAAAATTAAGAAATTAAGGAGATGTGCAGCATTGTTTGGCAGATCAGAAAGTCTTTAAAAACCTAGAATTACAGGGAGTCATGCAGTTTGAGGCACAGGCCATAAAAGACAAAGAGTATTGTTTTTCGTGCTCTCAGATGCATCTTTACCTTTTTCTTATGTAACTCCATTGAATTTGGCTGAGTCACTATTAATTCTATTGCTGTCATAAAATTAATGAAGAATAAAGATAAATTGGATAAATTTTCTCTACTTAGTCCATGTGGACTTCTGTCACAGAATAGTCCTTGTTATTACAAATTTAACAAGTTTATTTATTACAGTTAAAGTGACCAAGGAGGCCCCAGGAATATGTCTAGACAGACATATATCTATCTGTCTGTCTGTCTGTCTCTCTGTGTGACCATCTGTCTCTGTCTCTTTCTCTCTCCCCAAGAGGCTCTACCTTTATGACTTAATCAATTTCTTAATACCTTCTTCCTAATACTATCACCTTTTGAGGTTAAGATTTCAACACAGTCAACAGTACACATCTGTTTTGTTTAAATAAGTAAGGTTGCATCTAATATTGGAAGAATGAAAGAAGAAAAAGTAAAAGGAAAATGCCTCACAATGCTCAGCTTTTCATGGGCATAGATAATGGATACCAGTTGAAATGGCAGACAGACTGAATCTCTAGCTCAGCCAGGGAAGGGGAATTTGCTGAGATCAAGGGTATGCCAAACATTTCAGCACTTCAAATCAGTTATAAACTAGGGGTGTTCCTAATGCTGAAAACAGGGTGCACTAGAGTGTCCTGTGAAATTTCTTGTTGGTTATAGAGTACAAGGAGACCCTTTTGAGCCAAAAGGATGCTTAGCTGGAACTTAATTAGCCATGTGCTATAAGGCACTCTTGCTAGCCTGTGGAGTTTATTATTAAGTATTTAGGTAAATATTGGATTTATTATTAAGTCATTGGTAGCTGGAAGTAGGGCATGGTGGCAATAATGACATCATATCGATATCAGAGTTCTCTATGCACCTATGTCAATAAAAGAGGCAGATAATCAACACATCATGTGAGACCCTGGCCTCTCGTGATGGGTATTCTACTCTGGTATAGAGTTCACAGTAACCACATGGTAATGGTAATGATGGGGAAATCTGAGAGACAGAGCTGGTTAGCCCAACTTTGAAGGCAATGTTCTCAGAACAGAAAGAGCTGTTCCAGTTTGACATTAGAGCCAAGGAAATTCTTCCAAAGTATGAAATGTGATCATAGACCAGAATTAGATGATTTACAACCTCAAAGATTAATTAGAAAAATAAGTCTATGCTCATGGAGACACCCATTTCATTTTCTGTAATCATCTCATTAATCTCATGAGGCCAGATGTTACATTAATATTTTCATATGTTTTTACAATCAGAAAGACTGAAGTTCTAGCAGAAGTGACAAAATATGGGCCACAGCACAGTCATGTGCTGTGGCCCATATTTTGTTCCTCCACAATTCTGTTAGATTTTCTTCTTCAAGAGGACTGAGAAGGAGATAAGAAGGAGGAAGTAGGATTGTTTAGGAATCAGAAATCTTTAGAAGAATCAGGAAAGTGACCTCATAGTTATTAAGGAAAGAAATAACGTTCATAAACTGTGAGACTCTATTTCTGAAGACACAGCACACTCTGGATGCATACAAGATACAGAGAAAGCTAGCTGGGACTAAGCTGGAATCTTCATCCTTAACGGGTTAGTTTCCATAGTCCCAGAAGGTCTGAGAGGTGAGAACTAATAGGTGAGAACTGCGATTTTGTAGAAAACAAAGGAGCATTTTTACGACCCACTGTCTATATTTGACAGATTATATAGCCACCTTTTACAGTACTATAGAGGGGCCTAAAGGAAACTGATGATGATTCCTCCTTAGTATGAGACTTACTGAAGGGAGAAAGTGTTTCTTTTCTAACTCTGCTTTATTCCTATTAGGTCTTTCAAACCTCTAATTCTTCAACATTGCACTGTCCTGGGATGAAGAAAGTGCACTGAGAGATAGCATCACATGCTCTAGAGGGAAAAACCTTGGCCCCCTTCTTTACTGCGTCGTGTGACACCCTGACATACAGGATGAACAACTAACTTTTTAAATAAACGTGTTGAGCAGGCATCTAAAGTCTCTGCTAAAAATAGAAATGGCATTGGCTTTGTGGGTCTACCTCTGTGGTCTCATTGTGAGCATATGTTTCACATCTTGGACTATTTGAGACATGTGGTCTGGCTTAATATTTCTAACAAACTTACATGGGAAAAAAAACCCTCACAACCAAATACCTTAAAGAATTTGTCTAAGAACTGCAATTGAACACACATAGGCTGTGAGGTGACTAAATCACAGACCCAAGAATAACTATGATTTATTCAATGAGGGGATGTTGCTCCTGACTCTGTGTGGACTCTTCTTGCTGTGTAACATACACAGAGAAATCAAAACTATGTTGCCAAGTCTTCTTAGAACATTCAGCTTCTTCACCCCCCACACCTCCGCCCTTGTTTTTGGCTCAAAATTCTGAATATATTAAAGCCAAGGCTGACTACCATCCCTGTCTTCCCAGGAGTAGCTACAATTCTTGTTTGTTGAAACTTAGGATTCAGCAAATTTAGTCCTTTGTGCTAGCTAAGAAGGTACTAGTAGACAAGACAAGACACTGTTGAAATCCGATGTTCTGAGTGCAGAAAACGAGGTTGTAAAAAGCACAAATCAAAGGAAAGCTTGAAGCCCTTCTGTTCCTGAGAAGGGCTTTTGATAGTCACCGCTACTCAGTGTAAGCTTGCTTACTTACCTGTACTTAGCAATGAAATGCCATCGGTGTTACTTAACTTTCTGTAGCAGTGATAAAAGCCCTACGAAAATCAACTTAATGGAGCAATGGTTTTAAGCTCCCCGTATCAGAGGGTTCCGTAATCCCTGGCCCTGTTGATCTAGGCTTATGACGGTATCATATGCAACAACAATAGGACCACTAAAGGAAGACTGTGAACTTATGTCAGCTGGAAAGAGGCTAGTATGAATGAACGCAGGAGTCCCCAACTCCTCCTCAAGTACGCATCCTGACTTGACTATCTTCCTAAAGATTGCATCACCTCACAATAGCACCACAATCTGGGAATTAAGCATTTGGGGTATGGGCTGTTAAAGGTATATTTAGATCCAAACCATATATGGCCATACATAAAATACTTGCAAACCTAGAGGGTGGGCAGTAAGTATTCTGAATATATTATTTATCTCTGAGTGTTTTAATTCCTTTTATTATTTTTCTTTTTAAAATTTTTTAAAATTATAATTTATTTACTTTGTATCCCAGCTGTAGCTCCCTCTCTCATTCCCTCCCAATCTCGTCCTTTGTCCCTCTTCTCCTCCCATGCCCCTTCCTCAGTCCACTGATTGAGGATATCCTCCTCCCCTTCCATCTAACCCTAGCTTATCAGGTCTCATTAGGACTGTCTGCATTGTCTTCCCCTGTGGCCTGGTAAGGCTGCCCTGCCCCTTCAGGGGGAGGTGATCGAAGAGCCAGCCACTGAGTTCATTTCATAGACAGCCCCTGTTCCCCTTACTAGGGAACCCACTTGGAGACTGAGCTGCCATGTATTGCCCTTTATTTTATGAATTAAAAAAATTGACTTTTTGACAATGATTTCACAGTAGTCCTGCATTATTTTCCTCTTATCAGGGGAAATAAATGCTAGAATTTGTTTACAAAACACTGCTGTCATGGAAACCCACCTAGCTTAATGCAAGGAGCTTCAGTGGAAACCCCAAGTCTTCTCTAACACCAGGCCCCAGGCACACAGCTTGGTCTGCTGGGCCATAAAGCGACACAATTTAGACTAAATAATTCTTACCTACATCACTTCTCTGAGATTCTAGGCTTCTGTGCAACCTGAATAAAATCACAAATATTCGCCTGGGAGAAACTCTGAACCCAAAGATAATGGGTTTTAGATATGATTTTCATAGTTGGGGATGGTGCTACATTCCTATAATCTCTGTATAGGGAAGCAGGATAGTGAATTTGAGCATAGACTACACACACAGTGAGACCCTATCACAAAAACAAAACAAAACAAAAAAACCTGATTTCATCATTGTGGGGCTTCATTTCTTCAGCTCTAATAAGTGGAAAACAGTATCTGTCATTTAATTACAACAGTGATATGAGAATATTTCCTGGCAATCTTCTGTGCTATTATAAGTTGCTGCAAAATACTGGCATTATTATTTGTTCATTAATAAAAATGAAAATGGGCAAAAAGTTCCCTTTCCCAAGATTTCAGTATATTGGAAAGGTTTAACTAAATAAATCGTAGCTTCTATATGGGAATATGCAAATAAATTAAGCAATAAAGTTGAGAAGGGACTTACTACATTTTAATGGGATCTTATGAAAGAGACAATGCATATAAGCAATATCGTCAGTAAAAGGTGCTCAGCATCGCCATCATGCAAAGAAGTATAAGTAAAAGCAGTGTGGAGATTCTGCCCAATGCAAAACCTGAAATATTTGCTATCAACTGTTTGTGAAGGAATAGGTAAATGAGTGTTAATGGTAGTGTGGAAAGGACAAGCTGGCACGGACATCATGAAAGGCATCTGATGTTGTGATAGATTTAAGTATGTATATCCTATGACCTGTAATTAAGTTTAAATACCTATACACACAGAATGATGGGAAATATGTAAATTGTATTTGCACACATAAGAGCACAATACTTGAAATGCATCACTTTTGGTCGGTAGGGAAGCTCTCCTGGTGAAGGTCTTAAATTACCCCCCAAATGCTCAGTGGCTGGCTCTTTGATCACCTCCCTCTGAGAGGAGAGCAGCCTTGGCAGGCCGCAGAGGAAGACAATGCAGACAGTCCTGATGAGACCTGATAGGTTAAGGTCAGATAAGGAGCATGAGAGGAGAAGAGGGAGGGAGGGTGGAGTTGGAAGGGAATGAGGGAGGGAGCTACAGCTGGGATACAAAGTGAATAAACTGACTAATAAAAAATAAATGTAATAAAAAATGTTAAAAAACAAAATAAATAAATCCAAATTGAGTTGTGTCACAAATATAGAAAGCGCATCACATTTTGATATAAAAACTAATAAAATGTTTGATTCATAAATCTTATAGATTGCTGAAATAATATAATATTTTAGATTTAATAAAATGCATTATTAAAATAAAAAAACTGCCCCCAAATATAACAAATATTTATTGAAAGCAATGGAGAACATCTTTTTTTTTTTAACTTTTCTTTTTTTATTTTTTAATTTTATGTGCATTAGTGTGAAGGTGTCAGATCCCTTGGAATTCAGGGTACACACAGTTGTAAGCTGCCATGTGGGTGCTGGGAATTGAACCTGGGTCCTTTGGAAGAGCAGACAGTGCTCTTAACCACTGAGCCATCTCTCCAGCCCCGATGGAGAACATCTTGAAAGAAAATTTATTTTTTGTTTCATCAAACAAAAAGCTACTGACCCTTATTAACAATTTTTTATCTCTCTCTTTCTCTCTCTCTCTGTGTATGTGTGTGTGTGTTTGTCTGCCTGTCTCTCTCTCACACATACATACATACATACATAAATAGTAAAAATTTTAAAAGTATGTATGATATTTTACTTAAACTTGAGAGTTGTTTTAGTGTTTTAGGTTTTGTTTTTGTTTTTAGAAATTGAAGATCATAAAGTAAATCACCTCAAACATTTACTCTTAAAAGAAGCTAGAATCTGAGTTACTTTTTTAAATCTATATTATTTAAGCTCTATGTATACCCCATGTGCTAGAACACAAGCCAGATGATTGACCTGAACCCCGGAAGAACTTGGGCTTTCCTGAGCCTGATTGTGTAATTTACTCAACAATAAGACAGACCACTTGGCTGTGAAATTCTTCGATGTCTCAAGTGTTCAGGAACTCTGACTATGCTTCGGTGAAGGTAGTTCTAGGATTTAAACAGTGGCAGAATTCTTCTCATTAAACTTAAAAGTAGGAGGTTAGAGGGGGCAATGCCACCTTTCCAGAGACAGATAATTGCCATAACCATGGCCGCCACTCTGCTGCAGAGTGGCTGTTTGTCTCAGCACAGAGCAGATTAAAATTCCAGAGGCTGGGTATAATTCGTCCCCTGAAATGGGATAAAAAGTTTATTCTTTCCATCAGAAGTTAACAATTTAGGAAAGCACAAACACAGGCTTAACAATGCTTGCTACTTTTAGCAACAGAAAGAAAAAGTAGAATATGAATGTTGATGACACACAGTGTCACCTAAAAACAGAAGAGAGAAGATACTTATACATTAAGAAAATAAGAATCACAGGCAGGAAGATGGCTCAGTGGGTAAAGGAGATTGCTGCCAAGTCTGAGAACCTGAGTTCTAGCCTTTGGACTGACTGGTGGAAGGGGAGAAGAAGATGTGTTTTCTCTCTCTGTCTCTCTTTCTCACTCACTCTCTCACTCACTCTCTGAATAAATAAACAGACACAGGAAATAAGTAAATACATAAAATTTTAAAAAGAAACAAAAGAGCTGTGAAATTTGTCTGAAGACGTCTCTCAACTTAGTTTCCCCTGGACTTTAAGTCTAACATTCTCTTTTATTCTACTGTGATCTATGTTCTCTTGAAACTAATATCTTCAGTTTCAAGACACTCCCCAGTTCGTCTACTGAGTCAGCTAATATGCTGCCTAATATTGACTTCACCAACAATCTGGATCTATCTCACATTGTTTCATAACATTTTCTTAAATCCTATCAGAACTCTTGAGTTATGACCTCTGTTTCTCAAATGAAAGAACAAAGTAGTTTGCCCATGTCACCTCTCCAGGAAGTGGTGGAGTGAAAATTCAAACCTATAACTTTCAGCTCAACCAACTGCCTATCTAACACTGGGATTTTACCAACACCAAGGGCTGTTTTCCTTTAGCAGACAATGAAACCCTTGAACAAATTTCCCCTTCAAATAGACACACGCCGTTCAGTCTGGGTTAACTGGTCTTAGGACATTTGTCAAGCAAATCAGTATGGTTTCAGGTATTTTTATATATGACTGGGAGCCATCTGGACATATTAACAAAATAAACTGTTTCTAAATAATGTCATGTGTGAGCCAACAAGAGGTCCATTCTTTAACTCTTTCTCACCACCCCCTAGCCTTCTCTGCTCCCCTTTTACTGACCTGAGTAATTTGTTTTTAATAATGTCTGAGCATGCTGAGGTAATGGGTTCCCCACTTCAACTCATGCTTTTAAGAAAGGAAGAATCATTACTTAATAACAGGGCAAATGTAAGAGTGACAGATTCTGGGAGATACAAAACAGACTTTTTTTGTTTTGTTTTTTAGGCTAGTGATTTACAAAAGAGCTTACATGTCAGGTGTCACCTTGCATGTCAGGTGCCTCACGTGAAATAACCAGTTCCATTCTAAGTAAAAAATCCCCCCTGGCTGTCTCTGACAAGGACTGCTTTTGATCACTTCCCCTTGATGAGGGTGCCTGGCCAATGGACTCCCTTTATCTGAGGAGTGGGGGAGGGCAAAGAGGGAGTGAGGGTGGGGCTAGGAGGAGAGGAGGGAGGGGACTGCAATTGGGATATAAAGTGAATACTGCCACCCCAGGACTGTCTTGTTAGTTTTGTTGTCTAAACAAATAATGCACAATTAAAATAGAATTCAGGCCCAAATCTCATTCTGTTTTTAAGGGATAGTGCTCCTCCCTCTTCTGGAAAAGGCGGTGGCCAGTTGGTAGGCTTCCTAATGCTGAGGAAGCACAGCCTAGTCTGGGTTTCTGGACTCAAGACTACAGCTGTTGTCTAAGTCAGCTGCTCATAGTTTATTTCTTGGTCATCTACAGCCAACGAACACTGACTGCATCTGGATAACATTGCCAGATTGGTGCTGCTTCAAAAAGAGTGGTGGAGACCACGGGGCTGGGGAAGTGCCAGCACTTTCCAGAAAATCTTTTTGAAAACATTAGTTTGGTTTCTGGTCTCTGGTTTCTTCATCAGAAATGTTGACGTTTGCTAACTTTGTCATGACCTTCACTGGAGGTGAGGAGAGATGGTGTGTGAACAGCGCCTTCACACAAATAGTGGTTTGTTATGTATGAATAATGTGGTCTAGTGAAATCCTCACGCCACTGAAGAATGCTCCAACATGTTACAATTTAATTTTCAAAGAAAATATGGCCCCATCCTCTGTTAATAGAGGCTCTTCGTGGAGCACTAAAGATTTCTCTGGAAAGATCTGAAAAGAGCTGGAGTCTACTCTTCCTTACTCAGCTCCCAAACAAAACTGTTGGCCTGACCAGGCTACTGAGCTACATAAGAATATGGTGCCTTATGCTGGGCTGTGAAGACCAGTAGAACTGGAAAATGCAACTGTCACTACTGAGAAGATAGAAAGCTAACCCAGGTTGCCCCTGGCAGAACATTTTGTTTGGCCACAATATTTTTCAAAGCTACAGAACACTCTAAGTTAGTCTGTTTACACAATTACTTTTTCTTGCTTTTCCCTGCTCTCTATTAGAGCACGCACACCACATACATACCTCTAACATACACACACACACACACACACACACACACACATACACACATACACACACACACACACACTAAATTGAGCTAGTCTGTTATCAGAAAGCAACTTTTTGTAAAATAATAAAGATGAGTTTAGATTTTACTTTCAGCTTCGAACTACTTGGGTCTCCTGGAGAGGCCAGCATCTAGAATTCCCCAAGTACCAAGCTTTTCTGATGAAAACTTAGACCCTCTTCATACTAGGATATTTTAAGACTCTTCTTCCATCTAGCACTGACAGGTAAATATAAAGAGGTCTTGGTGAGGCAGACCCATGAAAAGGCTGCAAATGGGCACAGTAAACCAGAAACCTGAGCTTGGAATGATGAAATACACAAGTCAGCATTTGTGGAACCTGAGACAGTCACATCATCCATCTGATCCCCAGTTTATATACAAGAATAATCTGGGAACAGAAGTAGAGAGTAGGGGTTTCTGCTGCCTGGACCAAAGTGAAGTTAAACAGCATCGATGCTCTATTAAAAAAAAAATAGACTTTGAACCCAGGATGTAGCTCAGGTGATAGAGTGATTTCCTATCATGCACGAAATTGCATACATGGAGTGTGGTGGCATATATATATATATAATTCCATATTCCCACCACACGCCAGAGTTTAGATTTCAGAGGGATCAACACAGTAGATGGCTGTGTCCAGTTGAGGAGGTCATATCACTGGTAACCTGTGCCGGTGGCCTGGATTGGGGTGGGAGTGGGGGATGGGCAGGGAGAGGCAGTACTTGGTGACCTCATTTTCCCTTCTCTGGGCTGCCTACAAACAAGCAGCAGGAGGCAAGTGTGAGGTCCACCCAGAGCCAGCGCTCCCATCACTCCCTCCCCTTGCTGCTATTTTTGCAAAGACCACTGCTGCTTCTGGCAGGAGCCAGATAGACCAGGGCTGCCTTTGGTTTGCTAACCCAGAATTATTGTTGACATTCTTCTGGAAGATGAGGGGTGGGGCAGGAAAAGTTTTCTCAGGTGTTTACTTCTCAAAAAAGCTTTGAGGTGAGAGTTCTGGCAGGCTGGTCCCATCTCCCACCAGTGGGCAGGGGTGAGTGGGGACACAGAACAACTCAACAGGGGAGAAGAGCATATCCAAGGGAAGGTGGGTGTATCCAGCTTTAGGAGAACACATGACATTCCAAAGTCAGCTTTGAGTGTTCTACTGACACGAATGGAAAGCATTGGGAAAGGAAGAAAATCGTGCCTCTGACAACAGGCACAAACCCAACATTTTCTCAGGCTCACTGATTCAAACTCTACTCTTCATAGAATAGACACAGAGGTGTCACTGTGAGACCCAAGAAGGCCATGGGGCCCAATCTTTTTAAACATCCCATTGCTCAGACTTGAAATATCGGCTCTTTACTAAATCACTGCCATATTTGAAGGATCCTGTAAAATACGTATCTCTATAGTTTTGCTTTTGTTGTTTGTTTGGGGTTTTTATTTGTTGTTTTTCTAGACAGGGTTTCTTTGTGTAACAGAGCCCTGGCTGTCCTGGAGCTGGTCAGGCTGCCCTTGAACTCACAGAGATCCACCTGCCTCTGCCTCCTGAATGCTTAAAGGTGTGCACCACCACGCCCGGAACATCTGAGTGTTTTGCTGAGACAATTTGATATTTTCTTTATACAGGATGTCTTCTCTCCAACAGGAAGGAATTGCTTGGGTAGAAGAGTGTGCTATAGACACAGAAAGCAAATATTACCTCCAGCCATGGTTCCTTCTGGCTTTTATGTCTGGGAAGACTGAGGTCCTTATGGGGGGCTGTGTATTAGGGAGACGAGAGAAGTGAATATCCTTCAAGAAGGGCATCTTCTGAGACAGCAGGCAGATACTTTCATTCCCTGCACCATGAAGAGACACTGGGAGCCTTGCAGGAAGCTGCATTAAAGAGTCTAAACACTTACAGAGACCTACACCTCAGCTAGGACTTCTCTGACTATACACACTCCAGGGCACCTCAGCAATGTTAACTGGACAGAGTGTCTCAGAACCAAAGCTTGACTTTCCCATGCTTTCAGAAATAACTGCAGGATTATAGCTGGAAACTTAGGGGCAGCCGCTTCCCTCCCAATCCAGGCCGAATCCAACAACTTTGAAGAAGCCACATCTTCATTGGAGGTCCTGAAGACTGACCCTCATTGAGCACAATGTCATGACTGTAGACAGATGGAATGCAGAATGAAGCCAACATGTTGAAGGGTATCCACACTAGCCATTTACTTTCAACCTCTGCGTTTGACCTCACATTCCTACGACAATTAGGCAAAGCTCCTGGAATGTATTGCTAAGCTCAGCAGACCTTTCGTCTCCACAAACCCAAAGGCTAACACTGTAAAACATCTGGAACCTATAGAAGAGATTCACCCAATGTTCTGTAGCCCACTTACCTAGTGTCCCACCAAAATATTTGAGAGTAAAAGTTCATGTGCCTCCTTCTACAGTGGAACATTTTATTAAGGGAAACCTGAGTCTGTGTTCCAGATCATTGGGCATTCGTAATTGGCTCATACTAAATGATGTCTTATTCATTTTGAGTGAGAGCTATGTTTGAGTGTCAACATCAGTAATGACCAAGGCTGAATTTCTCACCTTAGCAGAGGCTTGTCCAAAAAGAAAACTAACCCTCTAGCCATGGATCTTCAGTATTTTGGGGTCTGCAAAGTAAACTAGCAAAAAACAATTTCAAGAGGCACAATAGATTTTTATCTGTGTATGTATGAGGAAATTCACGGAAAAATGTGGCTCAAGGAAATGGTTGAACTTTGGAATGAATATTCCGTCCTAATAGGCATTGGATGACCCCCTTAAGGCAAATTCTGATTTCTTTGATGCTTCATTTTTCCCATGAAAAGTAATGAGGATCTGCTGTCAAACCATGGCAGCCGGTGACCATGTAGCCATCGGTAACACCTTGTGGGCCTTCTAGATTTCTGGCAGTCTCTAAATGCAGCCTGTTTCTTCTTTTTGCTGATCTTCATCCTCTGCGCTTCCCTAAACTGCTAGTGACAAGATAATTATCAAGCCATGTTTTGTTTTCCAAAACTCTGGAAGGGTAACAAGGTACAGCACTTCTCACAACGTCTCTTTATCCCTTTTCCTTAAAGTTTCATTTTAGCTATTCAGCAGAAGGGTGTTTTCCTTTCTACTGTTCTCAATCATGGTTTGATTTCCTCTATTTTGCTGAGCAATTTGGTGTTTCTTCTAAACATGCAAGGCCTAAATCGTCCACAAGGCCAAAGGCCTTTAATGGTGGTTCTCAGCTTGTGAATCGTGACCCCTTTAGGGATCTATCTATCTATCTATCTATCTATCTATCTATCTATCTATCTATCTATCGAGATATCAAATATCCTGCATATAAGATATTTATATTATGATTCATAACAGTAGAAAATTTCGCTAATGAAGTAACAATAAAATAATTTTATGGTTGGGGTCACCACAACACTAGGAACTGTATGTATTGAAGAGTTGCAGTATTAGGAAGGTTGAGAACCGCTGCCTTAGAGGTATGTTTAGTAAATAATTACTATTTGAAAATGGCTTAAATATCTTGCTCTAGCCTTTTCCTCACTTTGTCCTTTGTCTTTACTATGTGGTTGATTAAAATGCATTTTCCCATATATATGGGCAATATAGTAGAAGAATGTGGGTCAACCAATACAGTTTGTTTGTTTGTTTGCTTGTTTGTTTTTCCCGGCTGATAGCATACAAATTCAGGTAAATATAAGTGTCACTTGCTGAGTCTAAATACCAGGGTGTTGAACATTTCAGAGGTCAAATGCTTCAGAGAAGGTGGTCTCTCTTTCTATGAGAGAGAACAGAGCTTCTGATTTTCTTATATTCTGGGACAGTCTGAGTCACAATAACTTAACACACAATGAGGCCACATCTGGTGAGTGAGAAGCACAAAGCAATTATAGAGATGGCAAGGAGAACTGTATAAACTTGGTTATTTTTTCTGCTTGCTTATTCTGCTTCCTGCTACAAAGGGTACTCATACATCTCATTAGGTACCTACGGAAGCACTCTTTGTGTATTATTTAACTATAAGTAGACTGCACAGAGAAGACACATTTAATGGTAAAATATGTGTGGATGTGTGTTGTGTGAAAGTATGGTATTTTATCTTCTGATGAAGAAAGTGTAGAATTTCCTCTTCTCTCATGTTCAAATTTCTGCATACAGAGGTCAGCACTGCTTAATATTAGAATGTTACTTTCTTCCTAAAGATAATATAATTCTAAGTGACACTGAGCAGGCTGCTTATATGTCTGCATAAATGAAGACTTGAAATTTATTTAATGGGGCCTTTGGTTTCAATATACCGTGGAGAGATAGATACTGTATCTAGCAGAGCTATGTGTCAGCCTTACAAAATAAACTTCTGGTCAAGCGGCAATTCCTTTGTTGACTTAACCACAATTAGATATGAGACTCTGAAAATGTCTGCAAAGTATTTTCATGTAGCATAGACATATCTCCTCCTGGTTGACAAGGGAACCAGGGGGAGATACGTTGGTCTCTTTGCTAAGTTCACTAATTCTGAAATAACTGAAAAAAAAAAAGTTCCATTCCTACAACTCTGAGCATCGGTTATTTGTAGATTGCCTATCAGTCAGGAAGGAGGTAATATATTTTCCATGTTATCTTGGCTCAAGAGACAGAACATGTGACTTTCATGGTTTGGTTATAGGTTTGGGTTCAGCCTGTCGTAACATCATGCCAAGAAGCAAGTAACAGTCCAGGAGGGAGTAGTTCTCACCTCACTCTGCCTACGTATTGTAGAAGGATGGACAGATTTTAAGAAGGCCAAGGTTGGATGGAAGTGGGGAGCATGGAAGATGGCCTGTGGGCACTTATCTGGGATCACAAAGAAGACAATGTCAATGCTGAGTTACAACCTGAAGGAAAAGAAAAGGAAGTAGGTGGGAATCCTCTGACTTCTCCTGTTGCAGGATATTTGATCCCATTGTGAACCTTAAAATTGTGAACTATACAACCCTGTTTCTTGTTAGTTGTGGTTGAGTCCTATCACACACCTTTAATCCAAGAACTTTTTATTGGAAACAGGTGATTAATGTGGTTCACCCGGCCCTAGCACACACTTCTAATCCAAGAACTTTCTATACACAGGATTTAATAAAGTTAATCCTAGGTCAAGAGGCAGAGCAAGAAACCAGTTGACAGGGATTAAAGAGTAGGAAGAACTTTGAGTCGAGAGGTATTTAAAACAGTGTGGAAAAGAAGAGAGAGCTTTTATCTCAAGCACTGGCTTTAGCTAGGGCTTCAGCTCCTCAGCTCCCTGGCTTTTTAGGCTTTGAGCTAGTAAGCTTCTGGCCTTGGATTTTCTTGGCCCATTTCTCCTAGGATATGCGTGGTTTGGATTTTTTCCACCAAGACTTGAGCTGAGAAGGAAGGTCAGCTGGGTGCTTTGTCTGCCTCTCTGAGCTAGCAGGTTTTCACCTCAGCATCTGTTTTTTGAGTCTTTATTGAACGAATGAGATTTTCATGTTTATAAAACAACATTCTCCTTTCCTCATTTTCTCTGATTATTACATCAAGCTCAAGTCATTTGCCCACAGAATTTGGAAACAGTATCTACAGGCAAGAGTGCAACATAAGATGGGGGAATGAACAGATAAATGACCAGACCCTTAGATTATATAAAAGATGTATTGTTTCTACTTAATAAGGTAGATGCTTATTGATGTTTTATGTCTGCATAAGTAAGCTCTCAGCTACTGTAGCAAAATATCTGAGAAAAGCATAGCATTTGAGTTTTTGGTCCGTGGTTGCATGGTTGTTTGTGGACCAGTGGTGAGCACGTTAAGTCTTGAGTGGGTGTGTATTATCGACACAAGCATGACTGCAAAGGCTTCCTTCTGCTCACTGTGTGTATGTTGACACTGTGTGCAGAGAGAATAATCCACAACTTCCTCTTCCTGGATATTTCCAGCTACCCAGGTTCCCTATAAAATCCTTGTGCTGAGATTAGCTCAGCCTGCTTCCTTGTTCGGCTGTGTACAATAAACCTGTCTCAATTTGAGTCTATAAATGCTTCAAGGTTTCCCACTGGGGCTGGTGCATCTCTATCAGCGCATGGCACACCCAGTCCAGCTTTCTGTGTATCATACTGTGCTGTCTGGAAAGTCAAAAGAGGAAGACACTCACGTCTCACCATCTCCTTTTAGGTACATCCCCAAAGACATGCCTTCTTTTGCTAGATTTTTTTTTTTTTGTCTCAATGTTTCTAATATGTCCCAATGATACCATGAGCCAGGGACATGGCTTTTAACATATGATCCTTTGAGAGACATTAAAATCTGAACTAGAGTAATGTCCTTGAAGCACAGGCATAAGATCCTGGCCATTTCCTATGGCGTCTGATCTGGCCCAGCACTATGCAGAAGAAAACTGTGTCTATTCACTAATTTTTGTGTGTTTGTGTATTTAAGGGTCTGGGACTACATATGCTTGAAATTTAACCTACCAGGCATAGCTGTAGAAAGTCGAGATAAGTGAGTAAACAAAATTGCCAGCAGTGTTAAGCCCTTTACGGTGCTGCTGTTCTGGTTAAGACAGACAGACAATAGAAAATAATTAGTCTGTTTGGAGAATGTGAGTGCTATGGGCAAAACAAGCAGAATGAAATGGACAGAAATAAGCTCCTCCAAAGGGGTGGAGACGTGTGTGATTTTACATAGAATGATCAGTATACAGATCAGTATACAGACTTTGTTTTATTCTTTCTATAAAAAGTCAGGCTAGACTTCCTCAGACCAAGGAGCCATTCCACTTCCCTACTGATTGTGTCAAATCCATAACAGTTTATTAAATTTAAAGCTTCCCTATCTTTGAAGGAGTATGATTCTCTGTCTTTAAAGACCGAAATTGTATAGTGACTTTGTTCTAGACTGTCAATGCGAGCTGTCATTCAGAAAAAAATAAATAAATTGCTTATATCATTATTTACAGTTTGATTAATTTCACTGCATGTTTACTGTCATTAAACTTTAAGAAAATAATTAAAAATTCCAAAGACAGATATGCTGTGCAAAATAGACATATAAGTGAAGATTTCCCATCCACTGGCTTCAGACCAATTTTACACTTACACACACAATTCTGCTTAAAATCTGTTCTTCTGAATACTGTATAGTTTTCCCTTTTTCAGAAAGGTTGTTCTATATGAGGACAATATTTATTGTAAGACCACCCTGCCAACTTTGTGCCTGGATATCTTTTCCTCACCTTGGTCCATTGCTTTCAAGTTGACTCTGTCACACTACATTTTCTATACTGTTCTGATCAGTCTCACTACTCACAACAGGTCCTAGGCTAGGCCAGCAGAGCTGCCCCACAGGTAAAACCCATGAATCTTTAGAAGGTTATCCTGTGTTTAAGGCAGTTGTTCTTTTGGCTGGAGATGCACAGTGATCCTTACTTAAACCTAAACCAAAATACTCCTCCAGTTATTTCCCTTGGGTGGCTGCTTAGAGAATATCTAATTTTTCTCTCTCTCTTTTTTTAAATTAAGATTTGTTTACTTCATGTGTACAAGTACTTTGCTTACTTGTGCTTTGCCACAGACACACTTTGTATCCATGGAGGCTAGAAGAGAGCATTAGCTCCCCAGGAACTTGAATTGCAAAAGTCTGTGAACCACCACATGGATACAAGAAAAAAACTCAATCCTTTGCCAGAACAGCAAGTGCTCTTAACCCGTGAGCCATCTCTCCAGCATGAGAATACTTCAGATACATTCTTCCTTTTATGACTTCTTATGAAGAATTGTATTATTTGGGAGACTTGTTGCTCTTGCAGAGGACCTGTGTTCAATTTCCAGAACCCACACAACAGCTCACAACCACCTTTAATTCCATTTCCAGGAAATCCAAAAGCCCTCTTCTGGTCTCCACTGGCACCCAGGCAGGCATTTGATACACGTACCTACATTCAAGCAAACACTTATCCACATGAAACAATAATTGTATCAGTTATCGTTCATATCACTGTGACAGAATGCCTGAAAGAAGCAACTTAAAGAAAGAGAGACATACTTTGGTTCCTGGTTTCAGGGAGTATGTGTTTATCATGATGGAGGAGGTACAGTAGTATAGCTCCATGCGGTGGGAGTCTAGACACCTCAGAAGACAGGAAGTAGAGATCTTGAGACAGAATTGCAGAAGCAGAACCAGGTTATAGGCCCCTTTCTCCAGTTAGGCAGAGCCTCCCATAGGTTCCACGGTTACTCATAGCAGCACTACGATGGGGAGACCAAGTGTCCAAAGACATGAGCCCACGGAGGGTGTTTCATATTGACAAAGGACCTTGTGGATTTGAAGTAATGTGGAGATAAAAATCAAGGTAGCACAGAAATCTGTCTGCTGGTCAATCCTTCCATCAGTTGTATGCTGACGATAGAAAAGACATTGCTGTCTCCACTGGCCATAGAAAAGACACCTGGAGAATTCATTGGTGAACCTGTAAGAATTGCTTCTTTTTTTGTTTTGTTTTTAATATAAATTAAAAGGAGATTTATTAGAATGGCTTACAGGTCATAGTTCAGGCAGTTTTTTATATTAATTACAGTTTATTCATTTTTCCCCCAGCTGTAGCCCTCTCCCTCATTCCCTCCCAATCCCTCCATTCCTCTCACATCTCTTCCCATGCCCCTCTCGAAATCTAGATAAGCCATTGCCAGAGTATTTTTTCAGTACAGCAAGAATTTTCATAGGAATCAAAAGGCTAGAAGAAATAAAAGACTTCTGGAAAAAAAAAAAAAGAGGAGGTGGGAGAGACAGGGACCAGCAAAGCGCCCATGTGTGGAACTGTGTGGCATGGTTCTGCAGCATTTTATTTCGTGGAATTTGTGGAACATAATGGAATGAAGAATGTTTTTGCTGGAGTTCATTACTACCTGATTCAGAGCAGTTCACTCCAGGTTTTACCAAAAGACATAAAACCATTATTGTGATGGTCCATCCTGTGGAATTATAGGCAGAATGAATCTATCATTCAATGCAAAGACTGAACTCTGGGACAGAAGATTCTGAGCAGAATACATGTTAAATGCTTTATAAGATGTGGAGATGAAACCCCTGGCAATGGGCAAAGAGACACCTTGTTGGTTGGTGGTGTTGTCCTTATATCCGTCAGGGGCAGAGAAGGTGGCAGCCCTTTATTCATCCAACTTGATGCCTGGCTTGGTGGCCAAAGCCATCTTATGCCTAGGATTCATAAAAATCCAATCCAATCAGATCAAATACAGGCAGCACAGCATGGGATGAGGAAGACAGAGACTTGCGGTCCACCATGGCACAGGCGGGCCATAGAAACCCACTTGCTGCCATACCACTAAGCACTGATGTATGATGTTACCCAGAGACCCAACAACCATGTGGCCAACCTGCAGTGGGAACCACCACAATGTGAGAGTATGTGGTGACAGATGGGAGAGAAAGAGAAGTGAAACAGCTTGAGCATTATGGAGAGAGATGGAGCTGGAGAGTTGAGGATGGAGAGTTGTAGCCTGATGTGGATGGTGAGCCTTGCCACCTGGGGCTATGGTGAGGTCTCAGCCTGAGCTGCTGCTGAGGCTGCGTCTACGGCTAAGCTGCAAAAGGGGTTGGTGTCAACGTCAAACAACCACAGAATGTGACAGAATTAATGGCTGTTCTGTGGTTGTCGGACTGAGAATGGCCCCCATAGTCTCATATATTTGCATGCTTAGTTGTCAGTTGGTCAAACTGTTAGGGAAGGAATAGGTAGTGTTGGAGAAGGGGTGCCACTAGTAGTGGCCTTCAAAGTTTCAAAAGTCTGACGCGTTCCCAGGTGACCCCTGCCCCTGCCTGGTGATTGTGTCTTAAGACATAAGTTCTCAGCTACCACTGCAGAACCATTCCTACCTGCCTGCTACCACATTCTCTACCATGAAGATCATGGACTCACACTTTTAGACTGTAAGCCCTAATAAATCTTTTCTTCTATAAGCTGCCTTGGCCATAGTGTCTTATCACAGAAACAAAAAGGTAAACAAGACACATTCTATCTTCTATCTTTAAATAAGTCTTTGCAATATCTTAAATTCAAAGTTTGTTAAATTTAATTTTTTTAAATAGAGGAATTCAAATCACTTTATTGAATTTACCTTAGCTTCCATTTTTTTCAGATTTGTAATTCTCCTAGATTGTCTTATTGTTCTTGTATCTAGTATTACCAAATAACACTAAGTTCTGAGTCTTGCAGTAGATATTGGGAAACAGCAATAAACAAGACAAGTTTCCATCTTGTGGACTTGGCTCCCTAAACCTACCTAAATCAACGCCCTTTTTGAATCATTATTGTAGCCTCTGCATCAGAGACTGGATTTCTAAATGAAGGCCTGGAATAGGGAACACCATTCTCTGTGACTCATACTAGTGGGTCCATTACTGCCATATCACATGCCTGGGAGTTATGACATAAAAGAGAAACTTAGTTATTCTGACTGGCTTTAGGCTGATGAAATCCAGGAAGGATAAAGCAAGCTGATCAAGATAGGGCAAAGGTTAGACATTGGAAATGTAAGACAGGCTCCTTAGATGGTTTGCCTGCTGGTTCCACAGTCTGTGGTAGGAGAATTGGTGCAAGCTCTCTTCTTCAATCCTAACTGGTTCTTGGCTTCATAGTCATGGTAAACATAACACAACAGAGACATCAGAGCAAACAGGGAATAAGGCACTGTTTACAATGACTTTAGGTATGTGAGAATTTTTAAGTAAACAGCAAAGGGCTCCAGAAGAAGTAACAATACATTATATTTCTTCAAGAACAAGGTAAAAGTCCAGTTAATTTTTGTGGTTCTGGTTTCTTGGAACAGGGGAATTGTAAAGATAAATCAAAAGCATTGTATACAATGAATACACAGATACATATCAGACACCTTTGAGATGACGGAAAGAGCCAAGAAGACTTGAGACAGAGAAAACAGCTTCTCCTGAGAGGGACTTGCCAGTTTCCTGTCAACGAGGGTGAATGAAAACAAAATAAACATGGTGCATTTCTGGTTCTGAGATAAGATTAGCACCAGCTCGGAGGTCTGTAGGGGAAAGGCCTGCTGATGCCCTGTAAAGACAAGGCAGCAATAGGAAGGCCTGGGCAGGCTCCCAGCAAGGAAGCTGTCTAGCTCGATCCCTGCTTCTTTTATTTATTTATTTATTTATTTGTTTATTTATTTATTTATTTATTTATTTATTTCCCCCGCTTCTTTTAATTTGATGTGATGAACCTGTCTCTTGGGACGTACAAGCAAACAATGGAACCTTGGAGGAAAAAGGAGCCTTGGATGGGTACATGATTTGCCCATTTACCAGTCTGACTTTTGTTTATTATGTCTCTTTCAACACCATTCCTACTCCTAGGAACCCCTGGGGTAAAAATAGAATCTTCAGAAATGTAGAGAAGATTAGTGAGGTTTTCTTAAAAGCCACACATCACTCTTAACACCACTCCCCTGCTATCACAAGCTAGTCCCAAACTGAGGAATAGTGCCTGGTAGACACATATTTATAGATTATCAGTTTCCTTGAAGTAAGGGCATTAGAACATGAATTGGTTTCTACTGTGAGGGACATTAGAATGGCTAAGATGCTACAGAAATAGGTATCCTCTTTGGTAGACATACCATTTCCAAATTAGTAATAAAGCCACTACCAACCTGCAATGCTATATCAAAGATGATCTCAAGTGAAAGGAGGTCCAGGTGAAAATGCTGGACTCTACACCTCAGAACTGGATTTGCTAAGGCAGCACACAGGGTCCAGCAGGCTCATGGAAGCCTGGCATGGGGCCAGGGAAGAACTTCTCTCAGTGTGTGATTCACTTACATGTCCCTGACCTCTATGGGAAGCCAGAGCTCTAACATCCTTAGCTAATGGACTTTGGGCCTGAATCCTCTGAGCCTGAGTAGAATAGATGAGCTATGGGTCTACCGCCACCCCATTTAATGGAAACAGTTAACAGCTGGACCCTGCAAAGTAATCCAAAGTGAGATCCCTACCTGAAAAACATGAGAAACAGTTAGAGGAAGCATGATTGAATATGAACAAGGCAAATGAATGCACAGCCTTATTGAACATCTACCACAGGACAGGTACTGATTTAAGGGTCATCACTGCTTTCACCTCATCTACCCATTAAAACTCTGTAATTAACACCCCTTCTTCTTTGGCAACTGATATATGTGTTGAACAAGTCAATTGTTCAAATTCACAGAAAATTAAATGGCATATCCTCTGTGGCTCCAGCTATACTGCGCTAGACCCTTGAACATATCCTGTCGTCTTTAATCTCTGTAGCTTGAACTTCTGTTCCTTCCCAACAGCATCATCATTCCACGTATACCACAGACTTCTACTCAGTTTACTCCTACTTGTCCTTTGCATAAGGGCTTACTTTCACTTCCCCACAAAGTCCTTCCTGTCCCACCCGCTTTACCACCCCCAGTTTCAGTTAGCTGCCTTCTTTCATGCTTCCATTTCCCCATCCCAGCATCTGCTATCTTACTGAAACTGTCTATGTACTAGCTGCTCTTCATTGGCTATAATCGCTTATGAGTCCAGCGCCAATGCCTTATTTTTAACCACACTTTAAGTAAGTATATGAACCACTTTCTGGTTCATAGCAGAATTCCATAAAAGGTTTTGAGTTGTTTGAGACCCAGTGTTTAGAACTTTAGGACTATAAGTTAGAGTTATTGCAGCTAGCTTTCAGATGGCTGGCAATAACTGGCTTAAAATTGTCCCCTAATTCCTGCCTCTTCTGAAGGAAGAAAGAACTTTGGATGGGGATTAAGGACATCACATCTGGAGGGCTGTGGAGGCTTGTGTCCATCAAGGCTTGTGATCCAGAAGATCCAGAGAGATACACTCACTGTAATAAACTTTGTGCCTAAGTAGGAGGGCAAAATTTCAGAACTGCCTCCCTTGGATACTATGAGATAGAACTGGATAAAAAGGGAGATGCTGTAGGAAAAACTTTCACCAACAGATGTGCCCTGAGAACCTGCTAGGTATAACTAGGTTGGTCCATATAAAAATTACCAAGAAGAAAAGGTAACTAGAAGCCACCTGTGATGGTACACTTCTATAACTCCACCTGATAAAGAGTCTGAGGAGGGAGGATTTAAGTTCATGGTCAGCCTGAGTAACTAATACAGACCTTATCTCAAAAAAAAAAGAAAAAAAAAAGAGTAACAAGAAAGATTGGCAGATCTTAAAACTGAGCCATCTGTTAGAAAGTCAGATGGCTGATCTTCATCGTCAACTTGGTTTGATTTAGATTCACCTAAGAGATACATCTCTGGATATATGTGTGAAGGTTTCTCAACATCTTAAGTAAGAAGAGAATATCCTTGACTATCATCAATATGGATGGCATATTGATGAGTTTGAATCTTGGAATGAGAATATATAAGGTAAAAAGAGAAAGCCATCAGAGCAATGGTTCTCAAGATGCACAACCCTTTCACAGGGGTCACATGTCAGATATCCTGTATATCAGATGTTTACAATTCATAACAGTAGCAAAATTACAGTTATAAAGTTGCAATGAAAATAATTTTATGGTTGGAGGTCACCACAACATAAGGAACTGTATTAAAGGCTTGCAGCGCTAGGATGGTTGAGAAGCACTGCGCAGAACATATGAGTCCCCTTCCTCTTAGACCATTAAGATGTGGGAAAGCAGCCACGTAACACCCGTCATCACAAAGAGGCCTTCCACCACTCCTTTTCAGCTGAGATGGACTGTATCACCCCAAACTGTAAACCAAAATAAACTTCCCATTCCTTAAGTTGCTTCTTGTCAGGCATTTGATCACAGTTATGAGGAAAGTCATCTATATATTATGGCGATTTAAAACTTTCCTCACGTGTTCTGTTACATTGAAGACTTTGAGTATGTGGCAGTTAGTCTTCAGATCACAGCACAAAAGCATGCACAAACCAAGATGCATCACACGGTTGCTACTCACAGCAGCTGTCTATTATCCGAATTGGGGCTTCTTCTCCATTTCTGTCATCCCTGAGATCTCTACACCTTCTTGGATCTCAATTGATTCCATTTCTAACAGCTTTTAGCACAACCGTAGCTTCTTTTTAGAAGTAGATACTCACTCTGTGTGGGTGGTGGGTAGAGAACAGATGATTTATTTACTTTCTGCTTTTAAGATTTAATGAAAATTTCTGAGGAAGACATACAGCCTACATAATTTTAATGAGTTATTTCTTAATAAACAGAGAGTTCATTCTAGACTGAGATTTTAGATTCTTAAAAGCCCTTACCCTTAGGGTTTCAAAGATTGTTGTTATTATTTGTGATACAGAGAGTTAGTTAAGGCCTTGCACATGCCAGTCTGGTACATTATCAATAGATTATATATAACCAAATTTCTTTTTACGTTCTTCAATAAAATTTAAGACACAGTCTCACTAAGTTGTATAACTAAGGTCTCGATCTCACTGCAGCTCTGGCAGACTTTGAATTCGCAGCCCTCCTGCCTCAGTTTTCCAAGGAGCAAGGATTATAGGCCTACTTCCCAAGCCTGACCCTTTTAGCATTTTTATGATGATATGAGTACCAGGCTGGATATAAACGGCACATTAGAGGGCCCTCTGCATCCATATGTACTGTCCCTGGAAGCCAAAGACACACCTTCCAACCTCATCAAACATTCACCTTGCTTTGAATACCAAACATTTATCATACACCCAAGTCCTTTTTGTTCTGTTGCTTAGATACTTACCTCCTCTAATGCTAATAGGCACTGAGCCTAGAGCCCTATCATGTAATGATGGTGTACCATCTTCCAGGGAAAATGTTCAAAGACTAACGCAAACCCTTGCATTCGCATTGTTCTTTAAGCCATGGTAAGATTCTTGAAAACAAGAAGATATTGGAAAGAGGATGCCCCATGTCTCCTAATCCATTTTTTAAAAATATCAACAGCTTCTAGGTCCTTCAGATCCTTGACCCTCTACAATTTTTTCTTACAGTATCTGTGTCTGGTATTGAGCTGACTATATCCAGCAGCAACAGTGGCTCAAGAAGCAGGGATTCTTACTCAGGATGGGGAGATGAAGGTCTATGGCCTTCTACAGAGTGAGTCACAAAACCTGAAAGGACTCTGTGCCATGTGCCCCATCTCAGAGTGATTCTGACTCCCTTTGGATGAACCTTGCAGGACTCAGGGATCTAAGGTACAGAATGCACGGTCTGATGGCAGTGTTTCAGAGAGCCATTTCTCCACCCAACTTGGACAAACGTCCCCCAGACAGATGATGTCACTGAAACTTGAGGCAAGACTCATTAAAAATCTATGCTCTCAGTGGCTGACAAAACATTTCATAGAACCCTCGGGAACTGACAATATGAACTTTGACTATGTAGCCATTCTGCAGAGAAAATTGGCAGTACATGGTGAAATCATGAGAGCCTACACCCTATGACCTAGCTAGTCCTCTCTGTCATCTACACTTCAGAGAAGCTCAGGCGTGATCCACAAAGGGACATTTACAAGGTTGACCACTGTAGCCCAGACAGGGGAATAGTAGTCATGACGATGGTACTAAGGCTGGCTAATACGTACTAGATATTTAGGTTTTAAGTGTTTTACACAAGCTCAGTAATCCCTGAAGTAGATACCCTTGTGAACACTGTTTTAGAAATGAGAGAACTGAAGATTCATAATGCCGAGATTCATAATGGTCTGAGTTCACACAGCTGGAAAGCCTGTTATGATGACAGACAATCTGGCTCTGAGGCTGTGCTTTCAATCATTGTACTTCATACCTGCCTCTGTAACTATGCCTGGGATAGTGTGTATCAACGCATGTGCAAGCATCAAAGGCACATTGCAGAGTGAAAAGGAGTCAAGAAACTAGTCCTGCTATCTAGCATACACAAGCAGGCGCGCGCACACACACACACACACACACACACACACACACACACACACACACAGAACATATACAGAGGAAACAGAACACCATAACATTTTAAATTTATTACCATACAAAGACACCCAACATGTTTACAAGTGCTCCTAAGCTGTCACAGGTGAGAGCCAGGCATGACAAAGACATACACAAAGAAATAAAGCAATGGGGTATCTAGCTCAGAAGGGAGATAGCTGAGTGCTTCGCTCTGCTCACTTTTTCGGACGTTTATGTCCCCCTCCCTACATGCTCCTCTTCATAAAGTTAGAACCAAAGCTTCATCTAGACTTCAGGGAGAATCATGGGTGACACATTCACTCTCACTCGCTTCCTTGGGGTTCTGTTTGACGAGCAGTCTTTTATCTATGCACATTCTTCCTGGCGTTTTCCTTTATAGTATTAGCAATTTTGTCCCATTTCATAGGTGAAAAGAAAAGAAATTCAAAAAGAAAACAATCTTCTTATTACTAGGAGATCAGAGGGTCAGCCATGGGCTTTACAGAATAGCACAATAATGGTCCAGGCAGCCACTGGTTTGGTCTGTAGAAATAGCCACCAGTTTTTCAGAGACAGAGGCCCTCTTCTAACAGTGTAGCCTAAGACATCAAAGCAAGGATGGTAACGACATCTAGAATTGTTTGGGAATAGGGTATCGTGGCAAATATTGGAGAGTGCTGAGCATTGTTTACACTTTTGCACAATGTGCTGAGGCATAGATGAACACTTCTTGATCTGTTCTTGCCTGTACATCTAAAAAAGTGGTTAATGGTGATCAAACATAGACATTGTTTAGATACCTGCATATGGCTGTTCCTCATGTAGGAGTACACGTCATCCATAGCTAATGCTGTGGATAGATGGGTTTCAAGGAATAATTTAATAAGACATTTTTTTTTTTCATGGCAAATGCCCAATGTCTTCATAAAGTTATCTCTCCTTCCTCTCCCCCTTCCCTTTTCTCTCTTTTCTTCTCCTGCCCTTCACCCTCCCCTTCTTTCTTTCTAAGTCACTTTGGGCCCATGACCCACCCAGAGATATAGCTAGTAAGGCAGGAGCTCCCCAATGCCCACATCTTCCCAGGAGTTACTCCATCATTAAACCTGAGTCTTTCCTACCAGGTCTCAACTTCAGACTATTGACTTCTTAGTAGTGGGTAGCCCAGACCTTAGACCAGGAACTGATAATCTACGTAACTGATAGAGCCAAATAGTGCACACTAGAAGTTAAAAAAGAACCAGTTTTTATTTAAACTTAATAATTTTGTATAACAGGATAAGATTCTTTCATACACTCCTTAACTGAACAGCCTCATATCCATAAAATACAAAGGATCTCTGATGATATGGCAGGACAGTAATTTTTGTAGGGGAGCTTGAACAGGGACATTAAACAACAGTGGTTTGGTGACCATCAATTTGCTTGAGGAAACTTCCCTTGTAAGAATTAAAGCAAAGGGAACTTCCCCATGTTGCCTTGCTTAGGGATTTGGCAATGGTCTCTCTTCTAACTACTCACAGAGCTTATAAACCAACAGGTTTCAATGTGCTATCAGCATCTTAGGTGCTCCATTTTGAGTTGATCCATTGGGCTTAGTTAAGGAGATTAGTCCAAACCAATGATATCTGCCTTAGTTTGCTGTTACTGTACCTAAATACTCCATAAAAGAATAAAAAGCTTTGCCTGCTCATGAGGTGGGAAGTTGAATCATTCAGTGTTGTGAGACAATATTTGTTACAGTCTTTTCTTGCCATTGGAGACTCTGCAGAGTACTGAGGTATCATGGAACATCATTTGAACCAATGAGCCCAGTCAGTCTCAAGGTAAGTTGTGAATTCATGAATAGACTCAACCACTGGTGAGAGGAGCCCTCATAGCCCAATGATGTCTTAAGGGTTCCATGTGCCCTATCTCTTAATACCTTGTAGAGCAGATGAGATTTCTGCATGAGCTTCGGGTAGGACATTTAAACCATCGTGGTCTCCTGTGAATTTAATAGTAGTGGTAAGGAATATTATTCACCACGTGGCAATCATATACATGTGTGCTTACCATGTTCCAAACACAGTAATAAATGCTTCCCATGTCTTCTCTCAGTAATCTCATGAAAATCTCATCAAAAATGTGCTAGCACATTTTTAGATAAACAGGTGACATTCAAAGAGACCAACGTCAAGCAGCCATAAAACTTCACAACAAAGCTTCAGATTAGAGTTTTGTTTTGGCCTCTGTCAAACTTGGTTCCCTAAACATTCATGACATAAAGAAATTTTAAGCCTTTACCATAGCTTTTGGGCAACTGGGTAATCTCCACACCTACCTAGGTAGGGCATGAAGGCTATTTAGCATTGTTTCTTGGTTGGCTGGTCAACTTCTGAACAAGAAGTTCAAAAGCTTGCATTGTAGCTTGTGCCATAATGGGCTCTGATTGGGATTTTCCTTTGCGAGATCTTTGCCACCTCAAGCAGACCAATTCCTGTTTTTTTTTACTCAGGACCTTCCCAAAGGACCACTGCTGCTGCTTCCTGTTGGCTATGACTCCGTACACAGCAGGGTGCGTTGCAGTGAGTAACTGGCCCCAGTGTGTGGCCATGAGCAGGATCAAGAAGTGATCTCGTAAATCAAACCTGGTACCTGATGGACTTGGGGAAAACAAGTGGAGGGGGTCTCTGAAGCTGAGTAACAATACACGCTGAGAAAGAAGAGGAAAAAATTTTTTAAAATGTCTTGTGATAATATAAAAAGTGTTTCTATTCCTGCACAAAGAGAGACACACAAGTCTGACCCCTTGCTTCCTGCAGTCCAACTCACACCAAACCACGTGGATGGAGAAAGGAAGATTCTTGCAAAATCTACTTCATAGTTGCCTTGCACGTTACACTTTCTCCGGAAGAATTGTGATATCAAGAAGGCCAGTGCAAGACAGTCTATTTTGTAGTCACATGAACTGAGTCTAAGGAGCCAAAGATATGGCAACATTTCATCAGCCATTTAGGACAGCAGACCTATGACCAGAGTTTGAACCTGAAAATGAATACTTCATTACCTTATTTATTGAACTTTTTCATTTCTACAGAAAGACTCATTAATATTGAAATCAATGCCCTATGATAATTCTTTAGCTATAAGCTAGATTTTTTGCTCCTGTTTTTGGGGGATGAAAAAGAGATAGTCTCCAAGGAATAGATGAGTGCAAGGGATGTGAGTATTTAAAGTCTTCTTATTGAAATATGACACAACAGAAATCCTAAATATTCAGCAGAACAAACTCTCACAAAGAGAAAATCCTATGAATCATCTTTTAGATCCAGAAATAGATTATTTGCATCCTAGCAGCCTCTTTAATGCCAGCAACTGTGATTGCTACAGGGCAGACCAATGTTGCAATTAATAGCTGAAATAAAGTTTTCAGGGTAAGAGAAGAAGGCTCTTTGAGGGTAGCTCTTTGGTGAGGTGATGCAGGAAATATGTAGGACAGTATTATGGTAGGGGAAGGAGTTCCAGAGAACAGAGGTGGCTCAAACAGGGTGGAGTTTGCTGTTAGCTCCATAGGGGAGAACATGGGGAACAAGAAAAGGAGATGGGAAGACCCGTCATCAGAATAGCCCCCTAAGACTGTTGCTGCTTCTTAACATAACTGCTTCTAAGCTGGCAGTGCTAGCTCATGGTGAGAACCCCCAAGCTACCTCTACATACAGTATCGGGCTCTGTCTCCTACAATCTGTGAGGTTCCAATGGTGTTGAGATGCACGTGAGCCAGATGAAGAGACTTACAAGAGGCTCATGCGTCTTTAGCTTAGCTGTCCAACTCCCACATGGCTGAGAGCAAGACAGGCGAAGGAACCGCACACTCATTAGTTGCTCAATTTCAAGAGAACTGAGAACTGGATGTGGTTGAAATAGAGCTTTCTCTTTTAAATTGTTCATCTTTTCCCTTTTATTGAAAATGGATTCTTTTCTCATACAATATAATCAGGATTACAGCTTCCCCTCCCTCTCCACCTCCCAGTTCCTCCCCATGTACCCTCCCCTCAGGATTCACTTCCTTATTATCTCTCACTAGAAAAGAACAGGCTTCTAGAACTAACAACCTCCCCTCACTATCTAATCATCTTCTAAAGATTCCAAACTCTTAAACCACCACATTCAGGCTAAGAGACAGACAAATGAGTTGGTTGTGGATCACAGACAATTCATGCCATATCACAGTTTTTCCCTTCCTTCCCCCTGTTCTTCCCCTCACCATCTTCTCTCCTCTTCCTACAAAAAAAAAAAGGAATTTTGAAAGGATTTATTTGTTTGTTTTTATGTGTATGAATGTTTACCTACTTGTATGCATGCATGTGAACTACATGTGCATGCCTGGTGGCAGGGAAGGTCAGAAGATGGCATCAGATCCCCTGGAACTATAGTCACGGACAGTTGTGAGATGCCAAGGGGGTGTTGGGAACCATTCTCAGGCTCCTCAGAAGAGTGGCCAGTGCTCATGACCACATAGTGCAATTTTAAAACACTTCTGACTAATTATAAAAAAAATATATTTTGCCTTGCAGTTATTTTAAAGTTTGTGTAACAATATCCACCTGTACTGAAATCAATGGAAAGCCCAAATAACCCTACGTTGCTTTTACTTATTTGGCTTGCTCACCAGCTTGCTAAGTCCCCTGCATAATAAATCTGTTCTCAATTGTTTGTTTTTGTTGTAGATATTGAAGTTGTCTATGTTTTTCTTTTTCTTTCTTTCTTTCTTTCTTTCTTTCTTTCTTTCTTTCTTTCTTTCTTTCTCTCTTTCTCTCTCCCTTTCTCCCTTTCTCCCTTCCTTCCTTCCTTCCTTCCTTCCTTCCTTCCTTCCTTCCTTCCTTCCTTCCTTTCTTCCTTCCTTTCTGTTTGTTTTTTGAGACAGGGTTTCTTTGTGGAGCCCTGGTTGTCTTGGAATTCCCTTTGTAAATCAGGCTGGTCTCCCCCTCCGAAATCCCCTTGCCCTTGCCTTCCAAGTGCTGGGATTAAAGGTGTATGCTGCCACTGCCAAGCTGTAAGTTTTTAAAGAACTTCTTCAGATTTAAAACCAGTTGAAACCACTCATCCGTCTTCTGAGTTCTTTAAAAGTCCAGTGAGTGACCATTTTGATATCTGAGGGTCCAGACTGTATCCCCAGAGCACAGTAACGGTACTTTGAGATGTCATATAAAGAGCCATATAAAAATTGCTGAAATTCATTATTTTCATTAACACTCTCAAGCCATGTCCTCTAGCTTGGCTCTCCCTCTTCCTCACAGTTGGCTGCCTTTTGAATAATGCCTTTTGGGCAGTTTGTCTGATACCTTTTAATGTTAAGTTTTTGCTGACTTCATGAGCTAAGAGGTAGGGTTTGTAGACATTGGTATGAATTGCCCCCTTTCAACATGGAGAATGAGGCACCACAGGAACGGTAGACACTTGTAAAGGTCTGTGAAAGAAAGGCTAAAACTTCAACAAGGAGAGTTAGAGGTCTGAGTGGGAGTACAAAATGAGAGATTCAGGAGTGTAAAGTTCACTCAACTCATAACAATGAAAACTAAGCAAGCCTCAAAATATCATCAAAGATAAACATTGACTCCCCAGCCCTGGGAGCTACATGAAAAAGCAGCAGTAAGTACGCTTCCAATGATCCTAAGAATGATTAAATTTGTCCTTCAATTTCATTAGTTAAGTATATTATAAAATGTGAGGACTTTGTACATGGTCACACACTCAGAATTGTACTTAAACCCAGATCGCTTCAACTCAACCAGTCATATTCTTGTCATAAAATTCTACTAACTCCTAAAATCGTTTCCAAACCATTGGGACTCTAGATAAGTATGTTGCCAATGAGATGCATGATCTGTAGCTTTATTGGTATGTCAACCATGAATAGGCAAGATGTAACTCCTTTCCTGCCAAGAACTGAGAACTTCAGATGTTGGTGCCCTCTGTCCCTATCATTCCATCTTGGGCTTTAAGTGCCTGTCTCCTAGAATTTGTCAGTTTGTGTTATAGCACTGGGTTTAGAGTGTCATGACCCTCTCAGCTCTTAGGATTATAGTTCCTTAGATGCCAGAGCTAGTAATTTTGGTGGTTTTGTGTTATTCTTTTAGGGCTTGCAGGATTTCTGCCATCTCAGCTCTTAGTAGCTTTTCATTTTCTTCTCAGCTTTAATTTCAGGTTTGCACAGTCTCTGCTCTTCAGCCGACTTCTAGCTATTGTTGGTTGTGCTTGGATGACTTTTAGTTCAGGACTGTTTGCTTTTCATGCTACCAGCTCAGTCTGCTCTAGTAACAATAAAGAACACAGTAGGCAAGAGAGTCATTCATATGTGACGTGACTGAGGGTAGTGTACAGGAGGGACAACTACTTGGAGGAACAACTACTTCCCTCAAGGAGTGACTTGAGGGCAGATGGTGGAGGGCTGGTTACAGACAGTCACATATACACAAAGCCTCTCGATTGCTGGCCGTCTACTCTCAACTTAGTCATGCTGGGTGCAGGCACGCTAGGCTCACTGCCCCAGTGATCATGGGCAGAGGAGGAATTCCTTTCTCACCATATTGACAACACCTGTAGGCATACTAAAGAAGCAGTGGGTAGGGCCATCTGAAGTAGTTACAGCTATGGTGAGATGGGATCTTCCTGAAGCTATAAGATGTGTGAAACTGAATTATCCAGGGCTATCGCAAGGTATCTAGCGCCCACGACAGAAACAAAGTCACCCAAAAGAAAACCCTGAGCTTGGAACAAGGGCTGTGGCATTAATGGTGGTTCCTATGGCTGTCATAAAGTTCCTTGAGAACTTCTGATTATTAAATGGTAGGCTCCTTGGGTACGAGGGGTTAAAGCAGCCATGATTATAGCCAGAGACCACTTGCCTGATTGTCAGCTCTTATAGTCTGATGACAAAGGGCAGTAGAAGAGTTTAACAGCTCCTGCAGGGAGAGAGAGAGAGAGGAGAGAGAAAGAGCATTTTGTTCTCTCTATTCTCTCTACCCACATGGAAAGATTTTCCCACTCTGGCTAATGACCCATACACCAACATCTTTTGGAATCACACTCATAGATCCCTTCTCCCTTGAAACACGTTGCCAATTCTATAGGTGTTCCTTAATCCACCTGAGTTTGTGGCTTAAAAGTAACTGTGAGAACAATTGGATGTTGTAGCTTATTTAGGGGCATTGCTCTAACTTCTCCAGAGGAAGGAAATGACTGGAATGAAGGGTTCTTAATGATGCAGGTTAAACAATGGTCAGTAAACAGCAACTGAAGAGCTGTATGCTGAGAGTACTATACCAGTAAGATCTGAGAAAGTTTATGGGGGGGGGGCTGCAAAAACAGGGAAATCGGGCTTAAGGTGGGAGCTCACAATCTCAGTCTTATTTTCAACTGGCCTCAGCGGAAGGAGTTCTGAGCTCTTTTCCTCATCCTTACCCTCTACACATATAAACTGGAATCACAGGCCTCTTATCCCACCATTTCTGGGAGATTCTTGAGCAAGGGTGACTCCGTGGTGGTTGCATCTAAAGGTTATCAAAAAGTGCATGTCTCCGGATGCTGTAAAACTTATGGCTTGAGTCAGATGTAGTGATGTGAAAAAAATGCTTGTACGGTGGGCGGGGTGATATGAAGCAAATGATATCCGGCTGGCCTACGTGAGCGTGCTAAGTTCTAAAGGTCCAGTTCTATCCCTGATTTTCACTCTGCTAACTTCTCCCACTCTTCACTGTTCCACTAATGTTATATTTTATAGGCTACCCTCAAATAATTGTATTCTGCCTCCAATGTGCAATTGATAGGGAAGTCGTGACAACCTTATTCTACTGTTCTGTTGGATGACTATTAGTATGAAGAATGGCAGTGGAGGTGACCCTTTTTGCCCTGTAGCTCACTGTTTTCTCTGAAACTAAAGAGATTGAGTGTAAAGACCCTACTTGTGTAAGATCTGTTGATGGCGGAATTACTAAATCCAAGGAAAACACACAGAATATCTTGAGAATATTCAACACTTGAAAATGTGTTGCCAAATTTTATGAAGTAAACATCAAAGCTACATGTCATACACACAGGGAATACTGTTATAGGTTTAGGAGTAATGGGGGTGTCTGGCATGTGCTTTAGAGGGAGAACATGATTCTGATCTGGGTAAGTGGCTCTTATTTTCATGACCTCAGAGAAAAACAATCCTAAGTAATGAAATCTCCAGGTGGTACCTTGGAAGCCTTCTGAGGTATGAAAGAAGGCCAAGAAGAATTAATGAGACTAAGAAAGAGAAAGAGGAGAGAGGGAGGGAGGGAGAGAGAGAGAGAGAGAGAGAGAGAGAGAGAGAGAGAGAGAGAGAACATCTGTTTAGAAGTAACTACCACAATGATTGCTTCCCATCTGGTGTAGTACCAGAATGGAATTCCCACGGAATGGGGGATTCAGATGTAAGGGTATCCCTTAGCTGGCGGGACCTGTGACCTAAAGATCAAATGCAGCCAACAAATTAAATGGGGAAGAACCTGAAGAACTGTGCCCTTGACAGCAGTAGGAGAAGCAATCAGCCTGGTGTACAGGTTTAAGTCAGAATCTAAAGCAAGTCTGTGACCTGGCTTACCCTTTGGGTACCACCACCCTTATTCTGCTCTCTGAAACATGTGGCCTTGGCTTCAGCTGCAAGTTGGCCCTTGAATCAGGCCAGACCCCACACAATGGAGCTCTCACTTTCTAGCTTTATTTCCCTTTCCTTTCTCTTCTCTTCCTTTTCCTGCTGAAAATCCTCAAACAACAAGCTCGTGGTCTTAGCCTTATTTTTTGTCTCTTTCTCTTAAACCTTGCTTTAAGCTTTACTCTTCTGCAAACGCAGTAGTTAGGTCTTTTCTTGTGTTTCTTGCAAAATTGAGGATCATGAAACCAGGAACTTTCTTTTTTTAACTTTTTTTTATTATTACCATTTATTACAATTTATTCAACTTGTACCCAGGCTGTGGTCCCCTTCCACCCCACCCTCCTTCCCTCTTCTCCCCTATGCCACTCCCCTAGTCCACTAATGGGTGAGGTCCTTTTCCCCTTCCCTCTGACCCTAGCCTATCAGGTCTCATTAGTACTGGTTGCATTGTCTTCCTCTGTGGCCTGGCAAGGCTGCACCCCCCAGGGGAAGGTGATCAGGGAGCCTGTCACTGAGTCCAGGAACTTTTCTTATGAAGCATATTATTCTCCTTTCTGTCCATCCATTGGCCTTCAGAGGCCCCAGCACTGAGCTTGCATTTGATAGCATCTATTCTTAAAATGGCAGCTGAGGATTCAGGAAAATAGGAAGAAAAATGCACATGTGCAACAGCTTCAGAAAAAGAATGGAGCCTGGTTTGAGGGAGGGGATTTGAGGCATTTAAAAAAAAATCTATCTTTTTTGGCACAGTTCATTTGGTGACTTTGATGTTCGTGAGTCTGGGTGATGTAGAAGTCTTATCTTAGTAAATTATCAGTAAAATCCACACTGGCAGCAGAAAAAGTAGGCAAAATGCAATGACCTCTTCAGGTTAGAAGGTGGTGCTCTCAGGGAATTTGCCAGTATTTCTAGGGTGGGAACAGTGTGTGTTTGCTGAAGCCAACACTTTTTCCTTCTTTGATCTCCTTTGCTGCCTTTTGGGATGCCTTAGATGCTGATTGCTTGCTACAGTGAAACGCTTGTTTTGAGTTCCACATTCACTTTCCAGTTCTGGCCACAGGAATCAAAGGGAGACCGAACCAGCCAAAGTTCTGCTAATACACCTCATGGAATCATTTCAAAGACTCAGGGCTGGCACGCCTTAACTCTTGTCAGCTTCCTGTACTGTCATCTTTCATACTCTGGATTCACACCAAAGGCAAAGGAAATGATGGCATTTCCTTTAACTGTGAGATCTGAGGAGAGACTTCTTGTTGATGTTACAATTACTCAGATATACTAAATATTCGAGTGTCCAACGGTATGACAGCGTGAAGTCTGCTGCTGCCTTGATGTCTTTGATCACTTGCTTATTAGATTATTAGATTACAGTTGGGAAGACTGTTATAGCTCATCTGTTTTTATATCACTGGCTCCTAGCTGGATTCCTGTTTTATGACAGAAATTAATTTTTTTCTTAGATTTGTGATTAACTATCGGTTTACTTAATTCTAGCGTGTATCAAGTCTAAACCAAACTGAACGAATCCAAAGGAGGTCCATGGTGTGATGTGCAGTGCTCTCCTCTCCCCCAAAGATTTGTCTAAGACTCAAGGTCTGAACTTACAGACGTGTCTTTGTTTGGAAGAGAGTCTTAGCTGTGATTAGGTTAAGATTATGAAGTTATCCTATGTTATCCCTGGGTTCCCAAATTCAATAACACAAAGAGGGACACAGAAGCTGGGTTTCAAATGATGCACCAGTGACTGCCCCCCCCCCAGAATAGTTGTCTGGCACTGATCCCAGGATCTCTAGAAGGAACCAACATTACTCATGTTTTAGCTTCAAATTATACCTTTCAGAATAGTGAAATAATGGGTTTTTGTTACTTCTCACCACTGAATTTTTAGTAATTAATTATGGTTCGCCAGACTCAGGTATAAGATCCTTTCTCTCTCTCTCTCTCTCTCTCTCTCTCTCTGTTTCTCTGTTTCTCTTTCTGTCCGTGTGTGTGTGTGTTTGTGTGTGTGTGTGTGTGTCAGCCAAAGCAGCTCTCAGTTCATTTTGTGTGTGGGCAGGTAAGCGGAACATGGACCATGTCTAGTGCAGAGCGTTGCACTATCCTGAAAGTTCACTGAACCAGGAATTCCTGCTTCAAGTTCCAGTCCAAAGTCAGTATTTGTGAGTCCCTCTTTCTTCCTAGACTTCTGTTTTTCCACTACAGAAGGAAGATGCCCCAACATCCCCCAGACAAGGTGGAGGGCAGTGAGCTTGTAGAAGCAGTGAATGTGAGCGAGAATTACAGGAGTGGCACATTTTAAAGTCTGACTAGTAGAACATGCAATGGCACAGAATGTTTAGATTGCTTAGTAGCCTCCTACCAGTGAGTCTGCAGTCCTTATGTCCTTTTAGAGTCAGGACACTCATGTTTGAGATAGACCCAGGCCAAAGCTTACATGTCATTACATGTTTATGGGGACTTAACAATGTTCAGAGGACAACATAGCTGTGTCTGCTGAGTGGCTGTAGATAAATCAGTATAAAATGTGACCAAGAACATTGCAAGCTATAAAAATGGTCTCTGCTGAGAAGACATCATTCCTAAGTTTTGTCCTCATATGGAAGGTGGGCCTTTGCCATCAGCTGCAAGAACTGGGTCCTCCTTGGTGTTCCACAGCTAGTTGGGGCCCAGACAGCAGCCTTAAGATGTGACTGCAATGGTGCAGATCTTTCCTTTGCCTTATTATAAAAGCTCTTGTCAGAAACTCAAGAGACAGATAGGGCTCATCTCATAGGGCCCTTCTCTGGAACAGGCTCTAGTGTCTACTTGTCTGGGTGGAATATGAGATCTGTTCTTTCTTGGTGTGGAACTTGTTTCTTTAAGTCTCAGACTTAAAAAAAATCTAAAATAAACCTCAATTTTTTCACTTGTTAAATGACAATCAGGTAACAAGACAGCATTGTAAATTTAACAATTATAAGAGATTTAAAATATTTAACAAATACAAAGAATAAATGCATAAATCATTCCACAGTCAAAATTGCAACTCTCAATTGCTCAGCTCTACACAAAAGAAAATCAATAAAAATCATAGATCAGAATAACACTCTGAACAACCTGAGTGACATATAAAAAGCACTATGTACAACTAGAATACCTACATTAAGTGTATGTGCTACAATCTATTGTTTGACAGTAAGATGTTCAGTTACAGTCAAAGATGAAAGCACAAGGAAAATCAGAAAATATGTTGCTCTGAATAGAAACAAAAGTAAGAAAACTACTTAATGCTTAACATTACAAAATATGTAACTTCTAAAGACATTAGCACACTTTTCCAGCTGAGGGATCTCAGAAAACAAGAGCAGAACAAACACAAAGGAAACTGAAGGAGAAGAAAATACAATAATGAAGAGAAAATATTAGCAGATAGACTCCAAGAACATAGAAAAAGACAACCAGTGCATGGCTAAGGAGTTTTTGTCGTGGGAATGCAACTCTGATTTGGTATTCAAAAGTAGAAAATGGTATCCTTCTCAAAGAAGAAGAAGAAGAAGAAGAAGAAGAAGAAGAAGAAGAAGAAGAATATTCTTCAATGCCTACAAGTAAAAATATGTGAATACTTCAACACTATTTCACAATAAAAAGCTAGAAATAGCAGGAAAAGCTAAAATAGCAGAACTGATATCTTTATAAAGCATTTTACAAATTCTTGGTCACTGAGCAGTGTTCAGCATTAGTTCCCTTTCCTGGAGTGAGCCTTACATCCAATCAAGAGCGTTTACTTACTCCCCAAACCATTGCACACATATATCATGCAGGCAAATCATCATTGTAGATCACAGGGTTAGTGGCTGTGTTGGTGTTTACAAGTCTCCTCTAGTAGTGAGCAGAGTACTTTCCAGAACCATGAACACTAGTCACTGGGGGGGAGGGGCAAAGGCTCTAATTAGTACTAGCTTGACTTCTCTGTGTCCAGTGAGATATATAAATGTCGTCTTCAGCAATAAAGCCTTACGATCAGTTTGTGGAGAGCAACCAATAACCTTGGTAATACCCTAAGATATTTGACAGTTTCCGTGGGGCTCCTTTGGCCAACAACGCAACTAGGTGTAACCCATTACTTTCACAGGACGTTACACCATGGCCCCATGGGAAGATCAAAGACTATTGTTCTGATAAAGGAGCATAGCAATAAAAGGACTCCTAATGACATTCCAAAGATCAATACCTCACTCAGCCATTATCAGAGAAGCTTCTTGCAGTAGATGAAAACTAGCACAGAGTCTCACAGACAGACAATGTGGGACTTTGAATGGAACATTCCATTCTAAAAGGGTTGTTCCCATCAGACTTCTCCCCTCAGGGATCAGGGAACTATACCAAATGAGAGGCAGAACCAGTAGGGATGGATGACTCCAAGGAAACAGTGCCTTCCAGTCTTTCAGAACTGACACACATACGAACCAATAGAGATTGTGGCAACACGCCCATGGCCGGCATAGGTTCAAGCTAGTCAGGGTCCCAGCACTGAGACAGGGAAGTAAACTTGGGCTCCATCCCTAACCAAGAATCTATATGCAAATAAGGTTTGCTTACAAAGACAAATTTAGTTTTCACCAATGGAGTCCAGTGGAGTGGGTATACTAACCACATTGAAGGACAGGCCCATGCCCAGCAGTTGACGGTTAGCACAAAGCGAGCTCAACAGTCTTTTTGTAGACTTTTTGTCTTATATTGCTTTGTTTGTGCATTTTATTGTCTCACTGACCTTTTTCCTGTGTATTATGGTTTCCAATTTTATGTTTTTATGCTTGTGTGTGTGTGTGTGCGCGTGCGCGCGTGCGTGCGCACGCTCAGCCTAAGGTTTTGTTTGCTTGGGTCTTATTAGGAGAAAAAGAAGAAAGACAAATACTTCCCTTCATCTCACACTTAACCCATTAATCTTAGACCACAGGGCTTATTAATGTTCAGTAAAATGGCTAGGACTGTTCAGATGAAAATAGTCACTCTCTTCATAAGAAACAAGCTACTTGAAGCACATGCTTACTTTCTCCCATTGTCCCACATGGAGCTGCTTTGTCCACTGAAGATGAACTACCAGAGCAGTTCTGTGGAGTCTGCATCCTCTAAATACCTGTCTGGAATCACCTGTGTTTCTTACACGTATCTACCATCACTCCTACAAGACACTGAAACAGGT
Organism: Psammomys obesus; assembly: GCF_907164565.1. Taxonomy (NCBI): domain Eukaryota; kingdom Metazoa; phylum Chordata; class Mammalia; order Rodentia; family Muridae; genus Psammomys; species Psammomys obesus. Next base: position 23,157,884 of record NW_026596064.1, read on the forward strand.
TACATACCTGACAGACATCTCTACTGTCTATAAAGAGAAGGACTCCCCTCCAGGAAGAAGCTGTCTCTGGCTACCTCCTGTGTTATGCTAAGTACATACAGACTGTTCCATTCAAAGCCAGTAGCTGCATACAGACATTTAAATTCATTAAAATCAAACAATTCACTTCCTCCGTTGCACAAGCAACATTCTGAAGCCAGCTTGTCCAACCTTTTGACACTGCAGCATGTCATCTATGAAGTTCACAGTCAAGGACTACATAATTGAGTTCTACACACACATTACAAAAATCCTCTCCTGATGTCTTAAGTAAGCTTACCACTTGCAGTGCCGAGATATGCTGTATTTATAGCTGTCGTACGAGGGCTCAGTAGTTTCCTGTGTCTAACGACTGCAATACAGAGCAGCAGAGAAAGTTTCCTCCTTTGCAGGAAGTTCTATTGGACTGCACAGGCACGGAGGCTTAACTGAGCAAAGTGCCATGTAGGGGGACTTTTAAATTCCTGTTGGCTATGACTATTTTTTTATACCGGTTCCAAAACTGTACTTGAGTAAAACCAAAAATTTTGCAAATTATTTGTGTTACAAATAGTTTATATGTTTCTATCTGCAATTGCCCTCCTCAATCCTCTTAGATACATGTCTCAGCGCTCTGTTGCTGTAAAGAGACACCACGACCAACTCTTAGAAAAGAAAGCATTTAGTTGGGGGCTGGCTCGCAGTTTCAGAGGCTTAGTCCATTATCATCATGGCAGGGAGCATGGTGGTGCACACGGCACTGGAACAGGAGCTGGTAGCTGCATCCTGGCCTGTGGAGAGAGAGAGAAGCTAGCCTGGCCAGGGCTTTTAAAGCCCACCCCCATGGTACACTTCTTCCAGTAGTGCCACAACTACACCAACACATCTCCTTATCTTTTCAGAGAGTGCCATTCCTTGGCATTCAAATATATGAGCCCAGGAGGCCATTCTTATTCAAAGCAGCACAGCACACACTTAGAAGCAATGCTCCATGCCAGATAGCCCTGGGTAGAGTTCATATGCTATCAGCACCACATTCTGAAAAGTGAACCCTGGACCACAACTTAAAGGACAGAACTTTGAGGGATGACACTTTTATTTTTTCTGGGTTAACAATCAAAAGGGAATATTTTTTTAAAGTTCATGTAAATTAGTTTCTACTTCTACTCACCACCATTTGAGGGGTAGTATAAACTCTCATAATCCTATAGATTTTTTTAATCTTACAAAATTGAGTCAATTACACTACTGCCTTGCTGCTTCATCATCAAGAGAAAGTGGTTCTGCCTTGTATCTTCTTCCCTTTTGACATGGAGGGGACAAGATCTCTCCAGGAATCCCAGGCTGGCCTTGAACTCACAATCTTCTTATCTCAAAGAGCTAGCAGTATGATTTAGTGGTAGAGTGCTTGCTTAGTCTCTAGGTTTAAATATCAGCACTGAAAAGCAACGAAACCATTAGCAGAGTAGATAGAGTAGGGTTGTGTAGATACATTCATAGCTGCTGTTCAGTGCACATTCATTGAGCTAGTCAGTGAAATAATTTGCATGAATTCCCTTTATAGCTTCAATCTGTCCTTCACTATGTATGTGTATAACTAACGAGGGGACTTTACCTAATGACAGAGTGTAGCCCTGACAATATGAAACCTGGGGAAAAGAAATGATAGATAGTGAGGCTTTTCTTTTAGCCTTTTTTGGAAACTACAACAAAAATCAGGTAAATTCCTGAAAGCTTTCTGAGTCACAGTGATATGGTTTGACTATTGTCCCTTGACTGCACCTGGCTGCAGAGCAAGTACATCAGGCTGCTTCTTACACTGGTTGCAATCACATGAGAGATCATATCAACTCTTTTTTTTATTTTTAGTATCCTTTAAATGACTATTGTCTCCTGTTTTAGCCTTTGCTCCCACAAGCTTTTGTGATTCAAAAATCTAGACACAGCATCAGTTCTGAGTTTACAAAGCCACCCTCTGTCCTGAAGGAGTGGGCTGTCTTCACAGGTCTCATACACACATACACACATGTGGCTACATGATTTTAATGTTTTTGTAAAAGACCATGACCATTAAAGCATAGCAAAAGTTGGATTTAAAAAAAAAAATTATTATCAAGTGGCTTCTGAGTTAGTGGACAAGCAAAGCCAGATGAATGTCTCCAGCAGGGAGACACAGAAGCCACACTCTGTGTTGTCAATTTGGAAGAAAGGTTGGATTACTCTTGGAAAAACTTTCTGCAAAGGAGGACTGAATGTTCAAACCAGATAAGCACCCTGTCAAGCCAAAAATGAGGATGAGAGCCTTTGGGGCCAAAAGAATGTGAAGATTAGGTTCTTTCTGAAGCCAGAGCCCAGATGTTCAGAGCTGGCCCAGCCCATGACTCAGTCTCCACTGTTTTCCTCTCACAGAGAGAAGAAATTCTGTTCCCAATATGGAAGAAGCTGACAGGGTGCTGTGCTATCTAATGCTGCCTTCGCTTCCCTGGCTTCATGCGTATTCACTCTCATTGGTGTTCTTCGGGCCTCTGCATTCATTTGCATGTTTCATAAGAACACCTTCCCATAACAGGAGAAGTGAAACGGCTCTGGCTGGCTGTTTTACACCTTGTCTTCTCAGAATTACCTTCTTTGTTTAACTTCGTGGGGTGGAGTAAAGGTGAGAGTGTCTGAGGAAGTCTTCCTTTCTAAATGTTCAGCATCACTTTAGACCTCATTGCAGATCACAGATATTCTCAACTACTCTTCAAGGATGATGAAAAATAGATTCTCCAAATGTTGATTTTTATCCAGTTCTAATTCTGCAAATTCAATTTAAATAAGAAGTGAATGTTCCAAATTTTGTTCTGTCACTTTATTTTCCCTTTTGGGTGGCTCCAGTTCTAAGTTTTTCAGGGATGTAAGAAGCATTTTTGCAGACACCTGGCAGTGGTTCAGTGCATCTCATTTCTGTGTTAGAGCCTCATATGTCCTTTGGCTCTTCAGTGTGTATGGATGCTTGGGTACCTTTGGCTTAGTGGTGGATATAGTTACATAGTAATTGGTTAGTGTTGAGTCTTGGAAATTGCCTCATCCTCCTGTCCCAAAATACATGCAAACACAGCTCATCCTGGGACGGGACAGTACCCAGGGACAGAAAACAGGAGGAGGAGAGAGTGCCATAGAGCAGCTAGGTGAGTCTCTATCCCTGTCTTCCTTAATGAAAAGCAATGGAGCTGGGGTAGGAAACCATGAAAGCTCCCATATGCATGAAGCCCATGAAGCCCGGAGAATCCTAAGGTAACAATGATTGGGAAGATGGAATGCATAAAGGCTCAACACTCCCCTTCTGCTTGCAAATGGAAGAAAGTTCTCAGTAGCAGCCTGTCGACTGATGAAACTATCCATCTGTTTTGGAAAGAAGCTAGGAAATAAAAGAAAACTTAAGAAGGTGCTTGTCCAAAATGGCTCCTTTTAATGAACTCTTAAAACACACACACACACACACACACACACACACACACACACACACACACCAACATCAAAACAACCAAAAGCTTATTTCCCCAGGAAGCAGAGATTTCTTGTCTCCCACAGGAAATTCCAAGAAGCTTCTATGTTCTCCATGTTGCTGAATGTTTGTGAAGCTGTTGACCAGTTGTATGAGATTATGAGTGTTCATGTTAGGATATTTTAGGATGTAAACATGAATTTGACGTCTTATGTACAATTTATTTTGGGAATTTATACTGAACAAAATGGATCAGTCTCCTACAAAGGGAACTTTAAGTTAGATTCACTGGCATGTTCTTTCTTTGCTTCCCTGGGACTCACATTTAATTTCTGTGCCGTGTTGTTCCCTATTCTGACAAGCTCTATTCTCTTTCCTCTGTCCCAGCAGGGCACACACCAGGGTTAGGAGGAGCAGCTTCTAGCTGTTTTTACCATTTACATTCCTGGTAAAATTACAAGCCTTCATCTGCTGATTATGCTTACCTCAAAACTATTTTATATGCCAAGCACTTTGCTAGGGAGTAAAGATACAATAGTTTAAAAGATAGGGATGGGGCCATGTTGTCAAGATGTTTTCTAAATATTTATGTTTATACTAGTAGATATATATTTTGGCCATAAATGCTTATTTTTTGGCAGTGCTAGTGGTTAATACAGACTCGCAACTGGCCAAAGTGCTGAGGAGAAGTGACTGTGAGTGCTCTGCTCTATCAACCTCTTCTCACCCAAGGCTCAGGGAGCCTAGCAGAAGACTGGTTAGCAAAAATGTAGAGACTAGAGGAAAAGGGAGGAGAGCTGTGAAATGCTGTTCTCTCAACATGATGTGATGGCTGTATACACGAATTCATACCAGCTGTGGTTGTGTGCACAAGACCAGCACAAAATCAAGCCAGTCAAAATTACAGTACGGATGGTAGAAGAGCTCCCAAGGCCTGAGTCCTGGCTAAGGGGCTGTTGTAGCTGATTGCTGCTTCAGGAAGAACAGTCACCTCTCTCAGAGAGTGTTGCCACTGGTAGATTGACTGCCCACCACCTCAAATGGCCTCACACCCATGCACATGTGGGCAATAGTAATTGAACTCATGGTTTCTGTGTGTGTGTGTGTGTGTGTGTGTGTGTGTGTGTGTGTTGATACAGGGTCTTACTATATCACACTGGCTGGCTTAGAACTCATTATATTAATAGGGTTGAACTTGAGCTCACAGAAATCCACTTGTCTCCACTTCCCCCTTCCCAAATACCTTGTTTCACTATTTCCTGCTAGAGTCTTATGAATTTAAAACAGAGAGAGAGCATGAAGTCAGGAAGAAGATGCAGGTAGGGGCCCAAGAGTTAGTGGGAGGTGAATGATCAAACTACATTGCATGTATATATAAACTTTCATAGACTAAATAAAACATATTAGTTAACTAATAAAAAAATTAAAGGAGGGCCCTGTTCAAGTACCATACATTACTTATAATGAGGGAAAGTAGACGTTAAGCAAAACCTGATTCTTCCATTATAATGAAAATAGTGCTACATTAAGAAAAATCAGAAGCATAAAATGGTGGGATAATTTTACTGGTGAACGTATCAGTGAAACATTCACGTTGACATCCCAGAGAAAATGAGAACTTTTTTTTTTTAGACTAAAGGAAGATGAGGTCTTGTGCAGTTAAAAGTAGTGAGATGCGACTATGAGTGGCGTTGAGAATAAATTTGACCAAGTCTCTGATAAACAGTCTTATTTTTCAGTTTTCCGTTACTATCACAAAATACCCCAGTATTCAACTTATAAGGAAAAAAGGCTCTATTTTGTCTCATTATTTTGATATTTTAGTTCATGCCCCAAGCTGCCCCTTTGACCAGCAGCAAACACATTTTGGTGGGAATGATATAACCTGGTAAAGTTATTTACCATATGTCTGTGGACTGAAAGAGAAGAATCATAAAGCCCCGGGGTTCTACTATCACCTTCAAGAGCACGCCAGTAATAATCAGAAAACTCCCAGTGGGCCTTACACACTCAATGTTTTCACTGTCCCCCAATGGTACTAATTTTGAAGATAAGCCTTTAGCAAATGGGCCTTTAGAGGGCATTTTTAATCAAAACCACAGCAACCAGTAAACGTAAGTGCAAACCTTCAGTTTCTAACCTCTCTCAGCAACTCTGCCAAAACCCACGTCTTTCAAACACAACAGCTCTGAAGCATTCTTATGGAAGAAACTCCCAAGTCAACAGTAATTTTCTCTACTGGTTGCTACCATGGATATTAGCTTTTTCATATTTTTTATAGTAATCACATATCATTTTTATAGTGCAATGGCGTATTTTATAACGATGAACTTTATCTCTAAAGAAACACAGCCCCGACAAGAATGATGTCTACCCTGTGTGGCTGGCTGCCCAGTGTGTATTGATTAGCATGTGGTAGGTCGGTTGGTTTAACCCCTGGCACAGCCTAGGCTTGTAAGTGTTTATTCCATTTTCGCAAATTCATCTCCAAATCCCAAACACTGGGCATGACGCCTGGAATATTGCTCAATAAATATTTGTTGAATGAATCCATAAGCAAACTTCCAAAAAATTACAGTTATTAATTATAAGGCTGCTGACCATGGAAGTTACTTCCTTTAAGAAAGAGACAAAAACTTTAGCTCTTTTAGGGCCTAGCAGCAGTTATTCACCCACACAGTGATGAGAAAACAAGAAAGGCGTATTTCCTGTCTCAGATCTAACTTTTAACCTTGCCCTAATTAATTCAGGACCCACCAAGGGAAGTAGTCACAGATAATTATGATCTTTGAACACTTTACAAACCTTCATTAGGAAAACTATTGATTATCTTATGAAGAGACTTCTGGCCACAATGTTTGTATTACCTACTGAAACCTAAAAGAGTAATAGGCCTCTGTTTGGCCTAGCTGGTAAAACTTACATATTTACAATAATAAACACAGAAAACCTTTACAGAACTGTATAGGACTATACTCTTATACCTATCATTGTTAATGATGAACTAATTTTGAGCCAAATGCATTTTCTTGGCTTTGGAGACTGTTATGCATCTTTGAAACATCAGAGGAAGCAACACAAGGTTGACTGAAATCCCACAGTGCTCATATCCTTTTGTTTCCAAACAAATTCCAGACCTTCACCGACAGCACATAAATCCCTTTATACTATGCTAATCAAGAATTCATCACACAATTTGTGGCATGAGTTACTTCACTCTAGTTCAAGAAAACTGCTTTCTTATTTTCTTCCCAGACTCTTTCCCTTGGCCTAGGAAACAGAAAATAAATCTCACACCATCTTTAACCATTTCTTCTCTGCCGTAACTGAATGTGCTTCCTTTTTGGTTAGCTACTGCCCACCAGATGCCATTTCTGTGTAAGTTACCTTACCAAGCAGCTCACCACTTCCTCCCTCTCTCACCCTGCTAGTCACACATGTGGCAACGAGTGCTGTATTATGACCCCAGGACCTGTGCACCTCTTCTCACCCCATGTCACCTCTCCCACATAAGTAATTAAAATCAAACAGTTTTAAGATGCTGACATTTCCAACTACAGCACTAGCAACATCTGCTGGGTTTTTTTTTATTTTGTTTTGTTTTGTTTTGTTTTAATTAATCCCATACAGTCTTCATATTTTAGGTCTTCAAATTCAAAGAAGAATAACACAAAAGAACAGCTAATATGTTATTCTTCATTCCTTTAAAACCTAGGATTGTGGGTGTTGGAAGACAGCATAGACTCGGTGGAGAAACCACCAAAATGTTAACAGGTTATTTAATTTTCTTGTCTGGGAATATACCTAATTTTACTTGGGAGTCGTTTTGTTCTGGTTTTTCTTTTTATAGCCACAGGAAATTTAGTGTTATGAAAGATTTTGTAAAAAAAAAAATCTTACCTCTGCACAAAAATTATATTGGGATGAAGGTTTGACTTAGTAGACAGCTCAGGGGTGAGTAATCTAGAAAATTTGGGTGTAATTACAAAATTTACAGTAGCCAAGCTGAGATTAATGGTCAACACCAGTACTCTCAGAAATTAGGAAGCTGAAGCTAGAAAATTGCTGAGAGTTTGAGGCCAGCCTGAGCTATAGATAAAGACCTTGTCTCAACAAAACAAGATGAAATAAGCAATAAACACCCCAGTATCTCTTAATAGTATTTATGGTCCAAAATGTTGCCTACATGTAAGCTTGGGGGGGAAATGCCATTCTGTCCCAGTCTTAGTGAGGTACACTAATGCTTGGTCCTCAGTTGGTAGAACTGTTTGAGAAGGATTAAGAGGTGTTAGCCTTGTTGAAGGACATGTGGTAACTGGGCTGGGCTTGGAGGGTTTAAAAGACCGCACCATTCTCAGTTAGCCCTCTCTCTGCCTTGTGCTTAGAGCTAAACATGTGAGCTGTCAGCTATGGCTCCAAAACCATACCTGCCTACCTGATACCATCCCTCCAACCCCTGTCACCATGACACACATGAAATCGCTCTCTAAAACTGTGAGTTCCCCAGAACACTCTCTCTTCTGTAAATTGCCTTGATCATGGTGTTTTCTTACAACCATAGAAAAATAACTAAGACAGCAGATTTGATAAATTCCTTTACTGGTGTCAGAGTTAATGGGCCAATCTCTTGTTACAAAACTGTTGTGTCAAACATTAAGAATATCTGCTATAAAGCATTATTACAAAAGCAATTATTTGTAAACCACGACTTCAGGAGGCGATACAGAGCTTGCAATTCATACTTTTTCTTTGATACAATTTCTCAATGAAAATGTTCTTGTAATCTTGTATTCTTATATTATCTGGTACTATCTCCTGAGTCATCTTGTACTGTGCTGCTCTGAAATGTGGAATTCTACAATGAGACCAGTGGGAAAAAATGAAGTCAACCATAACTACCCAATCAGATTAAAGAGATTTCTTTCCAAATTCTCCCAGTATTTTCTGTTTTCCTTTGCACTTCCTCCTAATGACCCCCCCCCCACACACACAAATGTTTATATAGCCAGATAAAGATCCTCCAAATTATACTTTGGAGATGTTTTAGTAAAAAGAGGGAGGAAAACTGGGGTGGTAGTTCAGTGGCAGAAAATTTGAATAACATGTAAAAGGTTCTGGGTTCAACATTCAAGGGTTGGGAGAGAAGATGGGAAGGGAAAGGAGGAAGAGGAGAAAGAGAAAGAGCAGGGAGAGAAAGAGAAAGAGAAAGAAAGAGAGAACGCCATCTAGAGAAAGAGCAAATAGAATGACAATAGTTTTGCTAATTCAAACCACCCTAATGTTTATCAGCACTAGGGGAGTCCCTGATGTAGAAGAGGTAACAAAATATTGCTCAGTGTTTTGACACTTTCATAAGTGAACTACATGCCCTACCTTCCCCATGATCTCAACAAGGCCAACAAGTTTCTTCTGTTGACAATTCCCCCCAAGAGGCATGTGTACCCTCTTTGTACTATGGCTGATTGTTGAGCCTCTGCCTTTTCAGAGTCCTCATTTACCAGAGCTCTCCAGGCAGTACCAATCACTGTATCCAGGTAAAATTTAAGAGCCTGCATGTCTTGCCCAACACCTGACTTGAAGCTGCAGCACGTTTCAAGGCCTTTTGCTCAAGAGGTTGCACCCTGCAGTGTTTTCGGAGGTCTGATTCTTGTAACTCAGAATCAGTAGATAATCAGGAGATTAGAAAATTCTTCATTGGTTTCCTGTGTTTTCCTGTCTTACAACATGAGGAAGGCCGGCCCTGGATGATCACATCAACTGAACAACTAAAACCACAATACCTAACAGGAAATTCTGCATTTTCCTCCAAACATATAAACAGCAAAATTGGGTGGCTCTGGAAAACCTACTGCAGGTTTGACTTTCGTGTTGATTCATGGTCGTCATTTTGTGGAGATTTTGTTGGGAGATAATTCGGTTCCTGAAAATTTGTGTACTTTCCATATGATTTTGGTGCTGTGTTTGTTCTGTTTGTTTTATTGAGTTCTTGTGAGCTCTGAACACTTTGCTTCAATGTGTTTCTGCTGCCAGCAGTTTTACGCTGCCTACTAACAGAGAAAGAAACAGGTTTTATAATAAGGTTATGTAAGGAGATCAATACATGATTGAAAGTGAGGTTTCCAAAATCTATACAGTCGTCGTTGAGCCTGCAACTATGACTCATGCATGAGCACATGAAAAGCGAATGGTGAGAAGAAAAGGTACATCTCAATCTAGGTCCGGTTCTATAACTAGAGACAAAGAAGAAATTTTATCTGGTTTACACCGCAGATTTCATGGTTATCTTGGGAGCCGTGTGGGAAAAGAGAGAAGCTGAGTGGACAGCCAGAACACACTTTTCACCCACTGCTTTGAACAATGGAACCCCATGTGCAAGTCTGTTCAGGGAAAGTTTTGACTAATGAACTAGAAAAATGAAAGAGCACAATAGCGTCCTGTTGGATTCAGTCCAGGAGATCCTGTGTAACACAGTAATAAGGATAGAATAGCCAAGATTGCATTATTCTGGGTCTATCTCCATATGCATTCAAAATATCTCTGTACCTATTCTTACTCATTCTGATGATGATGATGATGATGATGATGATGATGATGATAATGTGTGTGTGTCTCCCTGGAAACACTTCCTTCCTTTTGGGTGGCACCACCATTTACTTGTAATTTTAATGAAGACGTATTTAAATAGGACAAGTAAATATTTTTGAGCCCTTCCTATTTTTTCTCATTCATTCATTTTACCAAGTATTCATTAACCTGCAAGATAAACATTATGATCCGTTTGCTTCTGTTAAGAAAAGTTATGCTCAAGACAGTAAAGACAGTAAGTAATTTCTTCATAGCCATCTAACCAGTAACTAGCCCTTCAGTTCATTCCTGGCCCTCTTCAGCTTGTAAGCTCCTCTGTGAGACTTCAGATAAGGGTGAGCTTCTTCTGAGCTCAGTTGAGTCATACATAAAATGTAAACACTATCGTGTCTACTGTAAATGAGCAAAGATTACAATGAGCTGACACATAACCATGGTTTCCAGCAAGCTACTTTTAAGTTGCCAAATCTACAACTGATAAATAACACCCCGCCCTTCTCTGCAAGGATTACAGAGAGGGTTATTGTGACCCCTAGCTGAAAAAATTTCTAAACACAGTTCTCAAGCCCATGTAAGGTTTTTAGTAAAGTATAAGTGACCATGTCAGTGGCTTACAAATGCTTTTTGTAAGGCTCAGTAAGGAGATCTTCAATTGATTGAAATTGAAATTATCAAATTCAATTCCGGGCTGGCTTTGAACCTACAAAGATGAGCACATAAAGGAAAGAGAATGGGTTGGAAGGGAGAAGTTCTTCACAATGGAGATCAGGCTCACTGCCTAGGAAGAGACCTAGGAAGGGGAAATTTTATCCAGCAGTCTTCCCATGCTTTATGCAGCAGAAATGGCCCAAACAAGGAGACCATAAGCTTGTGTCCACAGGTGACATTCATATTCACCAGAAAACCCTTTTATTATGGGTCAAGTAAAGTCCAGATGAACTATTGTATTAATATTTTTCTGGTAATAATGTTATGTGTTTTTGAAATAGAAGCTGTGACAGTGTCTGGACATTCTTATAAGCCAGCAAAAACACCTCTGGTGGGAGCTTTGAGCTGCCCCGATTTTGCTCAGAGAGCATTCTTCTCTAATTCTGTGTTTATCTTTGCTATTGTTTGTGACCTCCTGTAATAGAATGACGCTCTGATTTTAGTTCTCTTTCTCTCCCCTGGTATTTAGAGTTCTGTTAGAGCCATATGTAGACATTCCTACTTGGTTAAGAGGTGGTGTTGTAGACTCACGTGTGTAGAATAGACCTCTGAGTTGGGTAACCCATGCCATGTATTAAAAGCAGTTCATTCCCCCTTTGCTACCCATACTTCAAAAAGCTCTGAGATATTTAAATAAAAGGTGTATTTTTGGCTTCCTGTGTTGCTATAGCATAAGATACAAGGTTTGCAGTCAGTAAGTTTAGGGAACATCTTTCCAATGCTTTCTAGAATGAAAATTTTGAAAGAGGCCAGCAGCAACTCTTTTTGAGCGGGAGGCTTGATGCCACCTTGTGAGGCTGGTCCTTTCAGAAGTAAAAATGGTTCTCAGAGACCACATCCTGCCTTTCAGAGACAGATACCAGCTTCCACAGAGAACGGCTCCTTCTGCCCTGCACTTGAGGAGGCACAGGATCCCGAGTTTGGTTTGTGCTTATGTCTTTTGCGTCATCATTACCGCAACAGACATTTCTTCTCACTGGCCACCCTCACAGTTATGTGAAGATGCATTCACAAGCGGCCCAAGTATGGAGCAGGAATAGAGACTGACATGGAATCAACAAACCTTGTAAGATGTAGAACTGTCAAGATAGGACTTCACCTGTGTGGCCTGACACAGTGCTCTCGGTAGTTTGAAAGCAGCAGCAGTTTTGATTGGCAGTTGTTTAGGGTTTTGTGTATTCAGTGTGGCTACAAAGTTACCCTCTAAAGCTATGTTAGTGAGATGTAAGTGGATACTATGAGCTGCCCTCAGAAACAAACCAAAAGATTTCTGTAAATGTCACCCCTAAGAAAGCATATAACCAACCAAGTTCAAGGTGTAAATGGAAGGAGGTAAGGCTGAAATGCGATCAAAACAAAGAAAGCAAATACCTAGCCAAATATGTGTGTGCATGCGTATATGTATTTTTTTTCTGATTAGGAATTTGTACATTTTGACAAAAATCAGAATAATCTGAAAAGAAAAAAAAAACTCAGTTGAGAAATGACTCCCTCAGATTGTCCCGTGGGCATATCTGTGGGTATTTTCTTACCTGATGATTGACGTGAGAGGGCCCAGCCCAGTGTGGCCTGCATCATCCCTAGGGCAGGTGAGTCTGGGATGTATAAGAAAACAAGATGAGAAAGCTATACAGAGCAAGCCAGTAAGCAGCATTTCTCCATGGCCTCTGTTTCAGTTTCTGCCTTCAGGTTCCTGCCTTGAGTTCCTTCCCTGATTTCTCTTCATGATATACTATAAGCTGTAAGCCAAATAAACCCTTTCTTCCCCCAGGTTGCTTTTGGTCAGTGTTTTAGCACAGCAACAGAGAAGAAACGAAGACAGGCATTTTGTTTAGTTACTAGTACATAGTTTAACATTTGGACTTCCCAAGCCATACTTAGTAGTTCTGTTTAAAAATGAACATCAGAGGACTCAAGTTCAGTTCCTAGCACCCACATGGCGGCTCACAGCCATCTGTAACTTCATCTCAGGACATTAGATGGTTTCTCTTCTCCATTGGAACCAGGCACATATATAGTGCACAAACATAGACAGGACCCTTATACACATAAACATAAGAAAGAAATCTTTAACAAAAGAAAACTGACATCTCATTTACACAAACTGGTGTTCTGAGGTATAAAAATGTCCAAGTTGGAATTTTTATAAAAATTTAGGCCCATTAATGAAACGGTTGGGCTTGTTTCATGCATTTAATCTAGGCACTCAGAAGATCACAACAGGATGATTAATATGAGAACTAACAAGACTTCAGTGTGAATTTGGTGATTGCCTTTGCTACAAATAATGTCCTTGTCTGAAAAAAAAAGATAATGAATATTTACATCCTTGAAAGTGAATAAATAAATGCCCTTGCCAATAAGTAATTCTCTGTTTGCTGCAGTTTCTTGACATGCTTGCTTTTATTTTCAAACAATTGATTAGTGAGCATATGTACACATGTTAGACATGTGTATATTTAAACTGACGTATTTTAAAACGTTATACGCGTGCAATTGTCTGCCAGCCTATGTATATGTGTGTCACATACATGCCCTGTGCAGAGGCCAGAAGAGGCCATTAGATCCTGTGGAACTGGAGTTACAGATGGTTGTGAACTCCCACGTAGGGTCTGGGAGCTGACTTGGAGTCATCTGCTGAGCCATCTCTCCAGCCTCAACTATATTTTAAAAGACAGTGTGTGGGGATCTAGGGAACAATCTTGCTATAGCCATGTCTCTATAAAATTCATGTGGGGGAAAAAAGCATGGAGGGTAAGAGCAGGAATTCCAGTTTGCTTCTGTTAATTTTTACCCTGAATTGCAATAGTGTGTCCTCCTAAGACAGGCTAAGCATGTGGAAGTGTCCGCTTCATTTCATGAAGGCTTTCCAAATCCCCCCCACACACCCCCGCACCCCTTGCCTCTTTGGGTTCAAAGTCTGAGCCTCTGACTTCACTGTTGTGCCATGCTGAGGACAAGGAAGGGAGACACAACAGCCTGCCTGCCACGGAAAGGGCGGAGCCATCCTGAAATATCTTAAGTTCTGTGTGTCTAAAGTTTATGCCCAGGGTGAGACAGGCAACGTCACAGGCGGCTCCTGGCAATCTATTATGCTATATGTATAGAAGAAAGATTTTCAAAAACAACCACCACCACTATCAAACAAAATCAAAACACTGGGAAAGAGCGTACAGTCTTTGTGAGGTAACTCACTAAAGCTCTTGTTGGCAAGTCTGTTTGCTTGTCTTGACGTGTGGGTTGAGACGAGGGGCGTGGCAGCAATGGGAGGGAAACAGAGGCCTGGAGCTCCCTCTAGAGGCCAAATCTATTCTGCCCTGACTGCTCCAAACCTGAGCTCCATAGAAAGCCTAAAGGAGTCAGAATCCTCAGGGTTCTGCCAGCACTGCCCAGAAAGAAGGAGAGGCACTGAATTCAGTGGACACAGCTCGGTGCTTGAAAGGAGGTGCAGGTCTGGAATGCCTTAACAGCACCTGGACTCAAAAAAGGCTGACCAGGGAAGCTGTCCAAAGATTGACATGACAACAAATACTCTATATTTCAAAATGTAATTTAATTTATTTGTGTGTGTGCGTATGTGTTCCTGTTTGTGTGTGTGCATGTGTGCATAAGCACTGGTGCTCAGAGGTAGAAGAGGATGCCAGATTCCTCAGAGATCGAGTTACAGGCCTTTGCAGGAAGCCAAACTTGTTACATGGGTACTGGGATCCCAACTCTGTCATCATGACTGGACAGAAAGCATTTGTAAATGATGAGCCATCTTTTCAGCACCCCCCCCATGCCTTATTTTTATAACAGGCGTATTCATGCTTTAGAATAACAAGCTATAGTCCAATTTTCCACCAAGGCTGTACCGTATTATAATGATCTAAGAGCATTATAATGTATAGTAACGCAGGCGTGTCATGACGCTCACTTCCTACATTCTGTGAATCTTTGGGAGTGACCTAAAGTACATGACCTGTTCATTTCTCTAAAATACTAAACTTCTGAACTGTGGCTTGTGCGCAGCCCCAATCAGATAAGGGTCTGGGTGCCTGCGTTTCATACTTCCTGCCGGACAGGCCTCAGTGACCATGCACGGTTCCTGTGCCATGTAACATCGAACAGATCTGAGAGGGCTGGTGTGTGCTGTAGTGGGACAGTCACATTACACATTAAATTGTGTCTATCTTACTCAGTAGCAAATGCACCAAGGAATGGCTCCTTAATAGCAATTTAACCACCAGCTTCCGGGCCCTTAGCTAGTGGGGAGCTGGGATAGTAGACATTGAAAATCAGCTTTTAGGTTGCTGATTGTCCATCTTATACTCACATTTGGGCATCTTAAATCTTACCTAAATCTCTTGAGTACCTAAAATGTTTAAATAAGTCAAGGACAGCTTACCTTTTGAGATAAAGCTATATGTTTACCCAAAACCCAAATGGACCCATAGATTTTAACCACAAACAATAAAGGGCATTTTGAAGTTGTAAAATTAAATCAAAAGAATTAAGACAATAAATATATTCCCTGCTATGAGACTTCTAATGTATGAAGGTCTGAGCCATTGATTTGTCAATAGTTTCTGGGTATCCTACAGCGTGGAATAAGACTTTCTAAAGAATGATAAATTCCAAACTGACACCACAGGGAGTTTGGTAAATAGAATATCTCCTAAGTTTATTTGAAAATGAAACATTCCCTTCAGGGACTATTTCTGTTAACACCCACAAAATTATTGCTTGATGGAGTAAACCACAGAGGAAGTACTCCAGCTCCGGGTGATTGACAGGTAGTTTTTGGCTGCCGGGTGAGTTCAAGGATGTTAAAATCAACTTCTAAAGGGTAAAACCAACACTCTGTGTGATTCCAACACTTGGGAGGCACAAGAAGATTTCTGCAAGTTTGAGGGTAACCTAGTCTACATGGTGAGTTCTAGGCTAAGTCATGAGATTGTCTCAAAACATACCTAAAAGGAACATAGAGATTCACATAATAAATTACATAATAACTAAGGGAGGAGTTAGCAAGATGTTAAGGCCAGTTTAAAGAGTGAAAAACAAACAGTGGCCTAGGAAATTGCTGGTACCGATTGATGTAGAACTGTTTAATAGCTATCAGACAATGAAACGTAATAGAACCATCTTTCTACAGCAACAGTTCTGCCCAAAACAAAAAAATTAATTCATAGGCAGCCAAGCATGAGTGAATTTGAACCTCTGAATGACTCAACTTTAACTCTCTGAAGGTGGGACTTATAGATTTACTGTTATTAACTATGTTGTTTTTATAGAGAATTCATACATTCATGTAATGTATTTTAATTGTGTGCACTCTCCTTCCTACCTCACCTCCCCCTAGGCCAATGCCCCCCTCCTAACTTCAGATCTTTTTTTTTTTTAAATGACACGTTGCCTTCAATTTGGGCTAATGGGCATGGGTGTGAGGCCATCTACTAGAGTGTGGTTAAAACCCATCAGGGACCACACCTTTAACGGACACTGACTATTTATAAGATGAAAAAAAATAAGGTTTTACAGTTTAAAGATGAGTTAAGTTTACTAATTCGTTGACGTTAAGAAGAAAAATTTCTTGGGCAGAAGGGTCCAGTGTAGAGTAGGAAAGTTTTATATTCACTCTTTCCCCCCGGAGCTTTTGGTAATTTGAGCTTGTGTGGTGATTAATGCATTAAAGAAGAAGAACACACAGAGTTATTATACACTAAACATGAGAACCACACGAATTCAGTACAAGACCTAACGAGGGCATGATGCTTGAATTGATGCAGAAGAGAAGCAGAAACTTAGGCTTCCAGAGCGACGGAGGTGGCCTAAGACTGCAAGAGTGGAGTGGGGTGTGCATGGAAAGCAGAGGGGTCTCTTTCTGCAGGGGAAGTTTCCCAGAACCAAGTGTCAGCGCCCCAATCTCCAAAGGTCTTCTCTGGGAAGAAAGGAGGTATAATAATAATAATAAATAATAATAATAAAGTATCTCTACATCTCTGGCCATTTACAGGTGTAAAATTTCTCTGAGTAGCCATCTTGATATAACACAAAGAAATGTATCTTGGGAGACTTATTTTGGGGTTTCATGATAACTAGAAAAGCCTTTCAATGTGGAAAATGGGTCAGAGGGAGTCTCAGGGATAGAAAGATGCTAGATAATTAGATAGATAGATAGATAGATAGATAGATAGATAGATAGATAGATAG
>NW_026596064.1:23174886-23193516 GCF_907164565.1 Psammomys obesus
TAGATAGATAGATAGATAGATAGATAGATAGATAGATAGATAGATAGATAGATAGATAGATAATTAGATTATAGATATCTGGCAAACACATGAAAAATTATAGGTAGATAGATAAATGATATGCAGATACATAGACAGAGGCAGATAATGGATAGATTTGAGAGAGTTGAACTTATTGTACTGCTGGCTCTGGATATAGAGAAAGAGAACACAAGCCAAGAAATATGTGACTTCTAGAACCAAGAAAATGGATTTACCCTACTCAATTTTAGCCTAAAAAGAGCCATTACAGACTTCTGTCATTCAGAGCTATAAAATAATATATTTGTGTTGTTTTATTCTATTCTGTTTGCAATGTTAGGGCTTCAAAAATTCAACACTGAGGTACTTTGAACTAAGGGAAAATGAAAGAGCCTCAGGTCACTCTGGCCTCTTTACCCTCTAGGTCTGGTCATGAGAATGTTTTCTGAAATTTGTTTGAATGAAGGTCATATGAAGCTCATTCCAGAAGGGTTCTGCCCTACACACCGGGAGAAAAGAATACTTTGGGGGTGGGGCACATGGCTTTGTTATACCTTTCTAGGCTTGTTGGCCAGGGGACAAGCTAAATTGACATAGAGTAGACTATCAGAAGAGAAAACATTTTAGATGTCTACATACATATAAGCATCCCGTAAAATATGGGACTTGAAGACTTGTCTGATGATGGAAGCTGAACTATAGAAAGAAAGAGTGTAGTGTGTATGAGAGGTCTTCTGAGGAAGGTGGTCATGAGTTATAAGAGAGTGAGGGAAGGGAATGGGTGGTAGAATAATTATGAAGGATAAAACACATTTCAGGTAATAACAGAATAGGTCATTCTCATGATGTCAATCTATAGTTTTCTGCCTGCTAACCAAGTTCATCTGTCCAGATAAGTGTTAAGGTTGGGACAGAGAATTTCTGACAAGTGAGTTCATTTAGAGGACAGGTCTCTTTAAGGAGATAAGGAGAGTTTGGAGAAAATGTTTTCTGTGTCTGGTGTTCCCCATATGTCTTCAGCTCAAAAAAATCAGGTTGTAGGGTGGCATTCTCTGAACTCCTCCCCCAGATAAATAGGACAGGAATCAAGGCAGCCTGGCTGTCACCTGTGGCAGCCTGTCATCATTTGTCATACTCTCCTCCAATCACACTTCCACACCACTGTCCGTTCTTCAACCAATCTAAGCATAGAATTTTATGAAAGATGCTGTGTTCCATAAAGCTTTATTTAGAGGGATAGAGAGATGATGGCTCAGCAGATAAAAGTACTTACTACTCTTGCAGAGGACCTGGACTTGGTCCCCAGCACCCGTGACAGGTGGCTCACACTCACCCGTAACTCCAGCTCCAAGAGGTTTGACACTCTCTTCTGGCCTCTCCACTGGTACACAGACAGACAAGTGGGTGCATACATACACACATACTTTTCTCTTTTTTTAACCTTTTGATTAAACCTTTTGATGTTTTTCTCTTGCTAGCCCGTCTTTTGTTATAGGAATGTTGACCACGAGCCTATGAGGGCTGAGTAACAGAACCGTACCTCGCAGACGTACAGTGATAATTTGTCACTGTGAGGCAAGCTAGGTGATAGGGAGAAATAAGGCAACATGAGAAAGGAAATGAACCCATCCTGCCTCTAGGTCTTAAGTCATTGCTTGGCTATGAGTCAAGAATTTCAACACGGCTGGTGAAATTTCCTGCAAAATACTGTCCTCTTTTTTTTTTTTTTTTTTTCCTGAGAAAGTTGCACAAACAAGGTTCCGACCATGTTAGTTACCCAACGTATGTCTTGACTCTTCGAGATATGTGTATAGTAAGACCTCTTTTGACCTTTTAGACTGAGGTTTTTATATTAGCAGCCCCTCTCTTATCTGTAAACTTGAGCAAGGTAGCCAATAAATTGCTTCATAATCTCATTTACAAGAACTCCCCTCCCTTCCTTAGATAACCATACCAAAACTTTGTTTTTTTACTTAAACCTGTATGCTTAGCTGTAGACTTGATGGTTTTTAACAGTGGAACTCAAAAGCGAAATGTCTTATTGTGAACTACACCCAACCATAGTTAAGACATAGCTCTTTCTCTTTGTCTCCGCAGAAGCTGTGTATATTTAACCTCTGAGTGTGTGCTCTTGTCCTTTACTTTAGTATTCTCTTGAAAATTCTCTCTCTCTCTCTCTCTCTCTCTCTCTCTCTCTCTCTCTCTGTGTGTGTGTGTTTGTATGTGTGTGTGCATGTGGGTGGGTGTGAATCAAGATTCTGGCTACACTTGAGTGATAGAGTCCTGGGAGAAACGCTGTAGGTTGCAGAGCTAGCAAAGTTGAGTTGTGTTTCCTGCTGCTCCTGATGAGGAGACAATGAATAAAGCCATTAAGTAACCCATCTGACCATTTCCAAGTATTTTACTCACCCCTTGTCCTGGCCTGAGAAAGCACCAAATTTTACAAAAGTAAAAAATTAAAGTCCTTAAGTTTTCCTTTCAGTGTTTACAATTGTTTATGTTTAATAGTTTATGTCCGTGAAGTTACTTACAATGCTAGTCAACTAGAAAAATGGCAAGCCTAGTAAAGAGATATAATTAAAAATACTCAAGTAAGGCTGTGAAAAACATCTGGTAACTTCCTTGGACTCTAACAGTTGCAAGGTTTTATTGCTTCCACAGTAAACATTGTGATCCTACCATAGATGGCTGCTAAATGGCACTGTGTAAGGCCTGAGCCACATCCCCAGGTTAAGCTTATTGCATAGACCAGGCCCCTAAGGAGGTTCTATTCAGAAGTCTGTATTTTCTGCCTGCAGCGTGGCAGGACTCTTACTGTTGTGCAAATCCCCACCGCACTGCGGAAGCATGTCAGTTTTACCAGATGGGGTTTAACCAGATGTGAATTCAGGCGGTGTCCCACCCACTGCCTGAGGCAGGTCTCTCTCCTTGGCCGGTTTAGTAGATAGGAAGCTCTCCCACGGGGAAGCCTCTCAATTACTTGTGAGATATGCCCCTCCACTGCTCTTCCTTCCTGGCTGACTTAGTTGGAAATGGTTGCTGCTTCAGAAATCTCCAAATTCAGAGTTAGCACTTGGGGCACCTGTTCTGCCTCCATTTCTTTTCCTCCTTTGAATAATAATGGCCCCCCATAGGCTCATATATTTGAATGAACTCTTGGATAGGATTAGAAGGATTAGGAAGTGTGGCCTTGCTGGAAGAAGTGTGTCACTGAGGGTGGGTTTTGACATTTCAAAGCCCATGCCAAGCCAGTCTCTTTTCTCTCCCACTCTCTCTCTCTCTCTTTCTCTCAATCTCTCTCTGTCTGTCTCTGTCTCTCTGTCTGTCTGTGTCTCTCTCTGCCTATGGATTAGGATATAAAACTCTTAGTTTCTTCTTTGACGTCTGCCTGCATGCCACTATGCTCCCACCCACGATGATAATGGACTAAATCTCCGAAACTGTTGAGTCAGCTCCTAATTAAATTCTTTCGTTTGTTAGAGTTGTCTTGGTCTTGCTGTCTCTTCATGGCAATAGAACTAAGAACTGATTTACTAGACATTCAGGAGAAGGATGAACAAAGAGAGCTCTGCAGTATCAGTGGAGGTAAAGCCTGTTGCTGCTTAGGTATAGGTAGCCAGGTAGTCTCTGTTTTGAGTGCAGAATTCACCGTGCGTGAAGACTCGTGGGGCAAACGTTGGCTGATGCATCTCTCTGCAAAGTTTGGGAAGGCCAAGAAAAGAGGACAACACAATAGCCTTATGTGGGTGAATTAGTGAATTTTCCTGGGCACAGCTTGCCCTAGGAAGGCAACCACAACCCTGGGCTGTGTGGAAACATGGCAGTTAGGCTTGTGGGACAGGAGCAATGATTTCCTCGTTTGTCACATTCAATTTCCCTCAAGGGTTGGCAGCTTAAGCTTTGTATCATTACCTATGGTTCTGGGGTGCTTTTGATATTGGAGGATGCTATACTTTTATTAGCTAACACCTAGAGGCCCTCTACCCGGTCAAGCAGATAAAGCAACACAGAGGAATGCTCATTTGTTATGTGGGGTAAGCTGCTGAAGTGGCTACACATTGGTAGGATCAACTGAAGCCATTTATTTATGGAGAAAATACTTGCCATATTCCAGCCAATTTTTCACCTGCAATTTTTAAAGATTTTCTTAATTTATGGATTGACTGTTAGCATTCAGGTGATTCAAGTGGCCTGCCTTCAGGTTGCTATCAATTGTTTGCATCATCATCTGTGGCCACCAGGTATGCCGTAAGGACCCCGCCCCCTGCTACCCCTAGCTTCTCTCTGTTCCTGCTGTTTCACTCTCTGTCCTAGGTGCCACCTTTATCTCCGTCTCTGCTCCCCATTCCCGCTCTCATGGCTCATTCACGTCTGTATCCCTTTTCCAGGCCCTCCTCCTCTCTTCCCACAATAAACTTCCTTAGATCAGGGACCTAGGCACGGTCCCACCACAGTACCCCCTTGTCATATCATCATTGTCGATCATGACACTGACAATCTCACACATGCATATATAAAGCATTTCGATCAAATTTATCTCAGATTCCCTTGTCTTACTCCCTCCTACTCCCTCTGGAACCCTTCTTTCCAATACACACCATTCAACTTTGTCTTTTCTTTTCTCTTATAATGACCCCCTGGGTTTTGTTAGTGTTGCTTGCATATTCATGTGTGAGTGAGGGATAATTTACTGAATAATAGGCAACTTACAATTAGGGTGGCTACCCCACTGAAGAAAATTATTTACCTTCCCCCAGCAACCATTAAAATCCAACAGCTCCTCTGCTAGGGACCTTATTGCCCCTCCCCAATCCATGCTAGGCTATTGATGGGCTAGGCCTTGGACAATATCTGCAGCTTTCAATATCTGAGGACCAAAGAGAAAGCCCTTGAACAGTACAGGGAGAAAGCACAAGGTAGACATGGAGGAGCTATGGACATTTTCTTCTATATGCTTCAGGACTA
Organism: Psammomys obesus; assembly: GCF_907164565.1. NCBI lineage: Eukaryota > Metazoa > Chordata > Mammalia > Rodentia > Muridae > Psammomys > Psammomys obesus. The sequence goes on from NW_026596064.1 coordinate 23,179,873, forward strand.
TTGCTCCTTAATAGTTTGGGGAGAGAAAAAAGTATCAAATGAACTAGTTTGTTTTTTGGTGTGATAACCTACCTTGAAACTGATTTGACCAGAGTTAAACTCAGAAAGTGACTGAATATATTTTCAGTCACTATTATCACAAATGGGGGCTCAAAATCACAAAATTTATGCAAAGTGGCAGAACAAACTTTTTTCATACTCCTAAGTTAGATGGACAGTTGTAAAGGAGAAACTTCACACAAGTTTCAACAACATAGAAAAACAAAACAAAACAAAACAAAAAAAACCCCACCCAGGAAAGAAATTAAGAAAAAAACATCTCTAAGAAATAAAATGGAATAGAAGGCAATGCCAAGTTATTCATGTATAGAGGAAGTGATTCAGAAAAAGGGGTAATGGCAACTTTTGAAAAAGTAGCAATAACTGACTCCCCTCAAACCCACTAACTACTGGCTGTTCTGCTGATCTCTCTGGGACTTCATAATACATCAGCCAAAGAAATCTGGACAGCGTTGCTGGCGGCTTTGAAGTCAGCCTGCAAGATGAAGCATTTGGAAAGGAAAGGGCACCAGGGATGTGAACCATTGGCTTCAGAAATGGTTTTAAAGTGTTTCAGGCCATGATTTCCATGCCAGAACTTGAGAGCTATGGCAAGGGAGGAGGCAAAGCCCATGAGAATAAACTATGTTTGACAGAAGAATTCTGAACCTGTCCAAAGGCATGTGTGTGTGTGTGTGTGTGTGTGTGTGTGTGTGTGTGTGTGTGTGTTAATCTAGAATATGAAAGCAAACAAGGGTGGAGGATACAAAGATAAATGCTCTAAGGTAAGTCTTGTGAAGAACCGCTACAACTTTTGGAGAAGTTGTTACAAAGAAGGAAAGCACTTATTCCAGTAAAAAAATATCAAGGAAGGAATTAACACGCACATTCGAGGCCCTTCCTGCTGTGTGTTCCTTCACAAAGAGGATGATTAAGTATGAGCAGAACATCTCTTAATCAGGGATTTTGTGAACACCACTGCAAAGGGAAAAAAAAATGAGGTTCATGATGTGAAATAGAGGGCTAAAATAACTTCTTTGGCCTCTACCACGCTGGAGAGGAAAGTGACAGCTCTTGCTAATAGTTATGTGTCAACACCCAGTAATGCGGCTTTTGAGTATCTGTGGCAGTGGGAACAAAACACAACAGTTAGAACCAACATGGAGGTAGAAGTAACCTCATGCATGGATAGAGCTGTAGACAGATGATACTCAGACAAAGGAAGCAAGATGCTGGAGGAAGTGTGCATAGCATCAACTGTATTATCCTAAAAATGTATCTGCATGAGATGCTATGCAGATTTGGAGAGCACATTTATTCATGCATACATAAATCCACTAGGCAGGTCAGAATATGAAATCTGTCAGATTCTATAATTCTCAGCCTAGGATTCTTTCTCTCTTCAAGATTGGCTTGCTCACTTTATTTATAAGGAGTTGTATAGTTTTTAGTGACCTAAATCAACTCTGTATATGATTCTCTCTAGCCAGTACCCACAGGCAGGGCTGAGCCACAGCGGAAAGCTGAGCTTTAATCAGAACCATCTGGACACTGGACAGCAGGGACTGGCTAGAACAACCCATTTTTCCAGTTCAATTTGTTTATTCAATATTTATTTGATTGTGTCTCTGAAACAAGTAAAAGAACCCTCCTTACAGTACTCCGACTTCAGCAGGGGAAAGTGATTAAGTCACTGGCTGGTGATTTGCCTCAGAGGGAGTTCTCTCTGTTAGCAGCCTCAGGCCTGAGAGCAATGTCAAACCTTGGCTGAGGGCTCTGGGGAAGAAAACTCATCTCTGGGCTGAAGGAAGACAAGTATTCGAGCGTTTATTAAGGACCTGCTGGACACCTGATTTGAAAGATAATAGAAGATGTAATGTTATATTTTTATCACATAGAGTTCTAAATTCAGAGAGAGAGTAGACTTAATTTTGACAACCTTATTACTTTCCTCTTCAGATCTTGAATTTTTGTCTGAGTATTTATTTGTGTGCACTGTGTGCATGTGTTCATGCCTACACACGCCTGTGTGTGTGTGTTGTATGTGCGCCCTCTGAGGCCAGAAGAGGGTACTAAATCCCTTGGAGCTGCAGTTATAGACCATTATGTGATGCCTACTGTTGGTCTCCTGGAAGAGCAAGAAATACTCTTAACTGTTGAATCATCTCTCCAGACCCCATATTTTGCACTTAATGTTTTTTTACATTTGCTTACTTATTTAACATTTGTATGTGTGTGTCTATGTATGCGGGCACATGTGGAAGTCAGTGTTTTCTCCTTCCACCATTTGGGTTCTGGGGTCCAACTCAGGTTGTCACTCTTAGTGATAACTTGTCAGGAACGTTCAAACCTTTAGTCCCTTTCTCACCTTCCCCTCCCCTCTCAATTCTTCCCGTCACCTCCCTTTTCATTTCCTCCCATCCTCATCTTCCTCTTCCTCCTTCTCTATCTCCTTCACCTTCTTAATTTCCCATACATCCCATTCTGTGTACTTGCGTACTATGTTTCAAGTTTGTTAGGGAAGCATATTTTAGTTCCTTTCCTTTCCCATCCTTTATCTGTCTTTTTAACAGAATATTTTGCATGTGGCTTTTTTCAATAAATAAATTGCTCAGTTGACATACATCTGGATTTTTCTATTAGCCAGCCGTGATCACTTCTCTTGCTAAAACACTAAGAAAAAGCTATTGCCTCAGCTGCCAAGGGAAGGGAACAATTAAACAGAACTACCCAGCTGCAATAACCACAAACCAGGACAATTACCAGCAAGGCAAAATATACATGAAGGTTCAACAAATGGCTCTCACATGTTGGTAGCTACCAATTTGGACTTAATACCCACTGGACAGGAGGGAAAACATGCCTGGTACTGGAAACCTAAGCAGCTTCCCAGGCCCAGTGAGGTCACAACCTTAGAAAATAATCTTTGCTAGACCAGTTCCTTATTATATCCTAAATCTTATCCATATGCCCACAGGTAAGTGTAGCTACTAGCCCTCATCCAAGAAGAGTTCCTTTACAGCAAATGGAGACCATTACAGAAAATCACAACTGGGTACAGTGCAGCAAATCAAGAGATCATGGGAGCCCAAACCCAGTGGTTACACCTGCCTCACAGCTCCTGCAGCTATGGCTCAGGGGACATTTCAGAAGAAAGGTCAGAAAGATTATAAGAGCCAGAACACCAAAAAGTGTGCTATAAATTATTCTTTCTTAGAAATCACAGCTTAAGTAAGATCAGAAAACTGATGATATCAATAGACATATTACTGTGGAAAGTAAAAAAATTTGAGGGATCCCACCACTAGTCAAAAAGAAAAACCCATGAGCAACTAATGATTCCTGGGAAAGAGAGTTAACAGCCCAGGAATAAAACCCCTTGTTGGCTCTCTAACACAGTCATCATCCTGGAAACGATACATGTACAAAAAAACAACAACAATGAACTCAGAAGGTTGTATACATATATGTATAAATACATACATGTATATATAACATTTATGTGTATATGTTTTATATGTATATACATATATATTGTGTGTATGTATATACAGATACATGTATATTTAATAGTAATAACAATAATAATAAGAGACTAGCAACTTGAGGGAGGGCATGAGAAGGGCTCAAGGGAGGGTTTCTGGGATTGGCTAGAGAGAGGAAAGAGAGGGGAAAGTGATGTAACTCTATTTCAATTAAAAACACATTTTTGTAAAAGGCCATTGCCTCTAGTCATTGCATTGGTTTATATTATTTCATGACTGTTTTTTCCATTCTCTGGAACGTGTCACTGAGATTTGTTATGTAAGGCTGAAACTGAATTCTTTCTCTCACTGAGATCCATCAGAATATCTTTTAATTGATTCATTGGCAAAATAACTTACTGATATGGGTTCTCTCTCTATAGCCCAGATTGGCCTTGAACTCTCCATCCCCTATCTCAGCCTCAGGAATGTTGGGGCTGTAGAAATGTGCCACTATGACTGGCTTTATTCTTTCACTCATCTTCCTTTTTTATGTTTTTTTTTTAAATTTCATGTAATCTTCAGTTATCTGTGTTTCAAACAAATGCAATAATTAATTTTAGTAAGACATAGCCAGGCTATCAGTAACTTTAATACAATATAGATCTTCTTTACATGTTTACTGGATTAACCATTTTTCTTTCTTTAGCAATGACTCTCTAGGCTAGATTTAATTTTTTCTATTGGCACTGAGATGAACTGTTCTTCTCTCTCTCTTTTTTTGGTTCTTCTCTTTTAATTGGGATAGGAGTTAGATGGGGTGGGGCCAATTGTAGAGATGAGGGAGCCAGCCTTGGCTCCCAGAGATTGATTTGATGCCAGTTGGTGGAAACTTGAACAGTTCCATGTGATTGCATAGTAAGGAGAAAAATGTCTAAACTAGGTAGCTGAGAAATATTTTCTCTCACACCATATAACAGAACAAACAAGATTAAAAGACTTCAAGAAGAATTTTGCTTTTTATCAGAGAACAGGGCACATATTTAAAAGGCTTAAACACACTCATGGGAACCCACTGAAACTTAGATGATCTCTAAAAAATGTACAAAATGGGTATGACCTCACACATTTTTCAAATACAAAAATACTCATGCTTTTGAGATTTGAGATTCGAGACAGCATCAATTATTAGAGAAAAGGCCTTTGCTCTAAGCTGGGAGGCATCTTTGCAAATATACCAAGTAAATGGATGGCAATTCCCCTTCCTGAAGTTTTTCTGGGTGTGACTCTCCCTCAATGAAGATTTGATATTTAAAAAAAAAAAAAAAGAAGCATTTTGGTCTCCTTTGCACTCTGACCACACATATTATAAAGCTTCATCTTTTTGGAATGTGTTTGGGGCTTGTCAGCAGCAGGAAACACATCATCCCAGCTTTGTACCCACCCTGCCCATGTTCAACATTCCCATAGGCCATTGCAACATGTTGAAAGCTTCTTGTTCTTAGCTAGCAAATTTGCCCACCTTAGACCAAGGAATCCAACAGTTTATTACACTAACTTGTTACTGTAGTAGGAATGTATAGGTTAACTGTGAAAAAAAATGTTAAGAGTGGTGTGTTTCTGTCTCCAACAGGGTGTAGATTACCCTGCATATTTCTACTAAATTTTCTGAAGTTTCTGGTGTGATGTGTGTGTGTGTGTGTGTATGTGTGAGAATGAGAGTCTATACCTCTTAGATTCCATATTACTAATCTAGTCCTCTTAGACCTTAGTTTCTTCCTGGACACATAACTGAATTGCCTTTTCCAGCCCCTTTACAGTTAAGTGTGATACTTCATTGCGTTCTGGCCCATAGAGGTGGGTTAGAGACATCTGATCTCTCTTTATTCTGGACTCTATGACCATGGAGTCTTCATTTCAACTAATGTTCTTAAATACAGGCCAGTTTTGATATCTTCTCCCTGCCCACTCCCAGGAAATTATGATTGTCACAACTGGCAGATGGCTACTGGCATCTAGTGAGTGGAGACCAGGGCTGCTGCTAAGTATCCCATAGTGCAAATAAAGAAAGGCCCAACCCAAAATATGAATATCAGCCAAGTTTCTTTGTAGAAATAGGGCTTCCATATGATATGTGTAGACAGGTACATGTAGAGAAGATCTAATGGGGATCGGCTCACACGGTTCTAGACTGAGAAGTCTCACACATGCTATTTGTTCTCTGGGAACTCAGCAATTGTGGGCATGGTTCAGCCCAGCGCTGAAGACCAGAGACTTAGAAGAGCTGCTGAAACACCGAGAATGAGGAAGGGGAGCAGGCAGCAGAAGATGGGTGGGTAACTCAACTCAAGAAGGAAGGGGGAAGAAGGAAGAAAAGAAGACAGGGAGGAAGAGGATGGAGGGAGAGAAGAAGAAGGGAAGGGAAAAAGAGAATGAATTGATGTCTCAACCAGGTTGTCCTTGTTGGGCCCTAGACGGTTGAATGATGACCACCCACATTGATGAGGGTGGATCTTCCTTCCCAGACACATCCTCACAGACACACCCAGAAATCCTGCTTTGCCAGCTATTTGAGAATCCTTTAACCCAGTCAAGTTGACATATAAATTAGTCATCACAAATACTGAAGTTCAGAAAAGCTGCTTCAAACCCCTTTTTTTCTGCCTGCTGCCTAGATACAAAATGTCCACCAGAGAATTCTGAGAACTTGAAAGTTGGCTGAGCCACTAGGTGGGCGGTTCCTGGAACCCTTAACCCTTGCACAGTGGTTTTTACTGAACATTGGCTGAGCTCTGTCTTTAAAAAAGAGACCATTTTTTCCTATGTTAAGTCACTGAAATTTGACAGGTATTTACAAAGCCATTAAGAAATTAACATTGACAAATAGAAACTCAGTTCTTGGGTAAATTGCTTAATTTATCTTATTTTCCCATCTACTAATGAAGATAATAAAATCCCCTACCTCATAGGGACCTGGGAGAATTGAATGGATTTTTGCATTTATACAACACTTAGAACAACACTGATCTAATCAGTTTGCTATTTAGCCACAAAAATATCTTCATTCTGCCATACAGTTTTACAGTGCACTGACCGCCACTTGAAGAATACGGAGTTCTGTGTTCAGGCCGTGGAATTAGCTACATTACAGCTTAATGGATCCCTGTGAAGCTGCTGTCGCTATCATTACCTTTACTGATTCTTGGCTGAATTTTCTAAGTTGGTTCAATGTAAGACAGGAGTACATTTTAACTCCCAAACCAATATCTTTTCTACCATTCTATTACAGTTGGTAAGGAGAGAACTCTGTGTGTTCAAGTCCAGCGTGGTCTACATAGTAAGCTCCAGGACAGTCAGGGCTATGTAAAGAGATCCTGTCTCAGAAAAAAAAAAGGAAAAAAGAAAAAGAAAGAAAGAAAGAGAGAGAGAAAGGAAGAAAATAAATAATGCAATAAAACTGTTAGTGTATGTAATGTACTAAACTGTAAACTGTTCCTACTCATCCTGTGGAAGTGTGCCAGATACATGTTGTTTAATTGTTATTTTGGATTCATAGAGTATCATAACTAATATGATTGTATCCAAATAGAGATATATTCTACTTACTATCATGTCTCAATGAACTTAGAGCTCACCAATTCAGCTGAAATGGCTAGCCAGCAAGCCCCAGGAATCCCGCTGTTTCTGTTTCCTTAGAACTGGAAACATGTACCACCAAGCCTGGCTTTTATGTGGCTGCTGGAGATCTGAACTCAGGTTCTGATGCTTCCACAGTGAGCACTTTAGTGAAAAAGCCACCTCCCTAGATCTGTCTGTTCCAGAATTGGTTTGTTTACTAAGCATTTGTTTGATCTCTTTTCATACCTCCCTTGCTGTTGATATTTCCAAATATATTTCCAAGGGCAACCTGGAAATCTAGCACTCACAGACACTAACAGGAAATGTACGTGCCCTACAATAAGAGCTGGGTGGGCAGCCTAGGCTTGAACTGTCTGTAACAAGGTCTCCCCAGGGTCTCCATTACTTCCACACATTAACCTGAGTTTCAGAGCTTTCTGCATGACTACATTGTTCCTCTAGGTTACAAAGCTCCTCCTCTGCTTTATCCCTAATGCTACAGGCAAGAATAGACTACAGTCTGGATTTCTACTGGTGTTGGATGAGGCCAGCTAACTTCAGAGGGGCTGCTCAGGTTGATCTGAAATTATGGGTATATTTTCATTATCTTTTTGGCACTGATATTGGAGTAACATGAAGAAAGAAGCAGGGTAGTAGAACTTATCTGCAGGATAGTCCATTGGAAGAAGGGGCTCAAAAAATAAAGAGAAGGGGCTATAAAGATGGCTCAGTCATTAAGAGTATTGGCTGCTCTTGAAGAGGATGCAGATTCAATTTCCAATACACACATGGTAGCTCAGAAGCATCTGTGACTCCAGTTCCAGGGGATCTGATGCCCTCTTCTGGTATCAGAAGCCACTGCACAATGTGTCGAACACACGTATGTACAGGCAGAATACCAACATACATGAGACAAGTAAAATAAAATAAATTAAGGTATATAACAATAAAGGCAGAAATATGACAACTTCTGGCCTCCACATAAATGAGTACAAGCCTACATGGGCACTTGTACACACATGTGCACATACATGAACACATATATATGTATATATAGATACCTATATACAATGTATATAGATAAATTGTATCATAGATACAAAATGTATGAATATACAGATAAACAAATATATATATAAATATGTGTGTAGTCAGCAGCGATAGACTGCATACATGGTAATAAAATTATGGCTCCAAGTGAAGTGATGTCCCAGCTGTCTTAGTTTATGTAAATTCACTTTGTGATGCTTATTTGACAAAACAAATTGCATAAAGACCAGTTTCTGAGAATTGATCTTTGCTGCCAGTTCACAATTCTGAGTGTCTGTTTATCTTCTATATTTACTTGAGAACTCTGAGATAGCATTATATCTATGAATTAATGAATTATGCCATATGAAGAAAAAACACATTTGTTTTTAGCATTGAGACCTTTGTTTGTTGTTGTTGATGTCATTGTTGCTAAACACCTTCATGTCCTCTGCTCGGTATTTTTCAACCTTAACACATGTTGGGCTCCAGCAGTTCTGTGCATTGTAAGATGATAGGAGCATTCCTGTAGATTCTGAACAGCGTGCCAGTCCCACAGACTCTACCCAGTTATGACAAATGAAAGTCCTTCTAAACATTGTCAAATACATCTTAAAGAGGACAAACATTCCCTGGTTGAAAAATTACTACTCAGCCCCAAGAAGAGCTGGGATATTTTATTTTTTTATTTTATTTTATTTTTTTTTATAAATTACACTTTATTCATTTTGTATTCCCTCATAAGCCCCTCCCACCTCCCCTCCCGACCCCACCCTCCCTCCCCCTTCCTCATGCATGTCCCTCCCCAAGTCCACTGATAGGGGAGGTCCTCTTCTCCTTCCTTCTGATCTTAGTCTATCAGATCACCTCAGGAGTAGCTGCATTGTCATCTTCTGTGGCCTGGTAAGGCTGCTCCCCCCTCAGGGGGAGGTGATCAAAGAGTAGGCCAATCAGTATGTCAGAGGCAGTCCCTTTTCCCTTTACTATGTAACCACTTGGACACTGAACTATCATGTGCTACATCTGTGCAGGGGTTCTAGGTTATCTCCATGAATAGTCCTTGGTTGGAGTATGAGTCTCTGGGAAGTTCCCTGTGTTCAGGTTTTCTGGTTCTGTTGTTCTCCTTGTGTGGTTCCTGTCCTCTCTAGCTCTTACTATTTCCCACTTCTTACATAAGATTCCATTCACTCTGCCCAACAGTTGGCCATAAGTCCTCAAGACCCAGCCATACCACTCCTAAGCATATATCCAAAAGAGGCTCAAGTACACAATAAGGACATTTGCTCAACCATGTTTGTAGCAGCTTTATTTGTAATAGCCAGAAGCTGGAAACAGCCCAGATGCCCCTCAACTGAAGAATGGATGCAGAAATTGTGGTACATCTACACAATGGAGTATTACTCAGCAATGAAAAATAAGGAAATCATGAAATTTGTAGGTAAATGGTGGGACCTAGAAAGGATCATCCTGAGTGAGCTGTCCCAGAAGCAGAAAGACACACATGGTATATACTCACTCATATAGACATAAGATAGTATACACCTACTAAAAACTGTACATCTAAAGTAACTAAGCAAGAGAGAGGACCCTGACTAAAATGCTCAATCCCCATCATGAAAGGCAAAGAGGATGGACATCAGAAGAAGAATAAGAAAACAGGAAACAACCTAGGAACCATAGAGGGCCTCTGAAAGCGTCTGCCCTGCAGACGAGCTGGGATATTTTAAAAGAGAGACTCTGAAAGAAAAAGAATGTAATAAAACTTTTTTTTTTAACTGCTCAAAAAGACTCACGGTGATTTTGCTTACCAAAGTCTCCAACCAGCTGCCTCTGTCTACAGTATATTCTTAGGTTACACAGTTCCTGCAATGGAAAGATGCTTTCTGACAGTGACAGCAGTAATGAACACTGAAAGGAAACTAGGTGGTTACCTAGTACATCAGAAATTGAACGAATATTTTGACTAGATGCTTAAATCTTTTAAAAGTTTTACTTAATACTACTAGATACAAGAAGTAGCCAACCAAGCAACTGAACATTATTTTTGGTATGTTGCATACCAGGAAACTGAGCCATGGGACCAGTAAGAAATTTGTCCAGGGTTAGGCAGTTAGTCTAAAAGCTGCAGTGAAAGGCTAGGTTGTTTGTCTCCAGCGTTGGCGAGTAGTTTGCTAAACTCCTTTCCTAAAAGCTGATTCTAATGCCTGGCTCTGCAAGTCAATAGTGGAACAGAGGCTAATGTAGTTGGTACTCTCTGCTCCTCCAGCCATATCAGTACACTTTTCCCCACCCTTGAAGACAAGACACCTGCAGATAGGGATAAGAAAAGCCTGGAGTCACACCAATCTACAAATTCCATTTGGATCATTCTCCTACAAGAAGAGTCCGCTGGAACCAGAGCATCAAACAAACAAACAAACAAACATCTATCCATTGTTAGCGAGAATCATGAGAAAGGATGGCTTATCATCGGAGAGTCAGGGAATAAGTGTGAAATGGGATATCCAGTTCTGAGCTCAGTTTCTACTTTGGGAACAGGGAGACCAAGTGCAGCAGAGCCGTGGTGTATGTATAGCATGAGCAGAGCATCAGCTTTATGGTAGACATCAAGCCATGGTAGCTATGCTAGTTGCCGAAAGGCCGTTCCTTGCTCTTTCACCCCAGAAATTGTGCTCTCTTCTCTTGCTTTGAACTATGGCTTTGGCTATAACTTCTTTTTAAAGTTTGTTTGTGCCCTCAACATCTGTTCTATAGTTTGTGTACCAAATATAGTAACTTGCCTCCTCTGCTCAAGTCACATCTGGGGTCATCGAATTCTGGGGGTTCCTGTGTCTCGTCTGACCTAGGTCCTGTCATTAGTTTTGGTGCCTGAATCACTGGACCTGTTCCTAGCTATGTGGCTGCTAAGCTTGGACATTTAGGACACTGAGAAGTAGGAAGAGGAAGGTGTAAGTAAACTCATTTTTGAAAAGCTGAAGCGTGAACAATTGCAGAATTAAAAGACACAAAATGGAAGCAGAAAAACCACTGATTTAGTAACAGCAAAGACTGCCCAAGGAGATGTGAAAATAAACCAAGGTTCTTTTCCCCTCCAGTCTCTGCCACCTACACAGTTGTCTGTCCTCGCTGCTGGTGTGGGAAGGAAACCACCACAGGTCAGAGACCTTGAACAAGTAAGGAGTCCACACAAAAGGAAGCCTTTGAAGCATGGTAACTTGGTGTGACCCGAGAGTCAAGTGTTTACCCATTGTGGTCTAGAGCCTGTAGTGCTGCAGAGACATGTTTTAGTATTTGCCTGTCAACACATGGATGTGAAAGCGGCAGAAACAAACTCTCCTCTCTTGCCGTGCTGGCCCTCCTGCCAATAACAACATGCAAATGCTTTTAGGGAAAAAATCCACCCATTTCAGGGTGGCTTTGCAATCTTCTGCTACTGTCTGTGGAATGGAAAACAAATCTTCTTCTTTGTCCAGTGGTGAGCTCGTGGCCTGAGGGCTTTGAAAAAGAACAAGAGAACCAGAGAATCCAATACTGACTGCTTTCTTTCACATGGCGAGTCAATCTATTACCTACCTATCTGTTATCTATATATCATCTATTAAAAGTGGAAGGGGATCAAGAGAGGGCAGGAAGGGGCCTAGAAGTAAGAAAGAACAGAGAGGGTAATGAAATATGTGTATGAAAGCAGAACCTGGGCCGCTAGGGGCAAGAAAGAGGACTATCAAGGTGGGTAGGGAAGATGGGAAGCCTAATGGTCCATATATATGAAAAGGTCACTATGAAACCCATTTCTCTGCATGCTAACCAACAACATAATTTTAAAATTATTAATGAAAACTATCTTCTTTGATGGAACCTACTTGGTAAGATGTCACATCACAAAAGTTACAAAAGAGAAGGGTCATTAGGACCAGTAACTGAAAAGCTAGTAATGGATGCTCTGTGCCACCCACACGCCATTGTACAGACTGTTTGCTTCAGTGAATTGACACACAAAACTAACCTGCTTAATTTGCTTACCTTTTAATGAAAGTACAACATCAGTTTTACTGATGGCTATAAACTGTTGCCAAGAGTCTCTAAATGCAAAGAAATAGCTTCCTGCCTTCTCTGTTCCTTAACAGCCTGTGAGTACAGAGAAATCTTAGAGGTAGAGAGAAGGGCAAATGAGGGTCTACAGCAGATACAAAAGTGTCTAGTGTCAGGTCCAAAAGAAACTTGGGACAAATGGCTAACTGGTGCCTAAACCAAAGCACATACTAGCCTTCTGGCTCACTCAGTACCTGTGGCTTCTCTCAGCTCTTCTCACCCCACTCCCAACCCGAAACTCTCCAGCTCACAGGCTTCCCTTCCCTCAGCTTCTCTCTCATTCCTATATAACCCTGCCATTTGGCTTTAACCTCTGCCCCCAGCAACCTCCCCCACTTGCCTCTCTCCCCCACTTGTCTTCTTTTGCTCTCTTTTCTCTCCCCTCTCGTGGCCCAGTTCAGTTTACTGGCCTTGTCCAGTGTACTACTTTCTCTCACTGCTCTGAATTCTTACAGATTCCTCTGGCTGTGTTCTACCTCATATCTACAATGTAAACCTTCCCCTTAGCCATGCCTTGGAACAGTTGGTCATGTCCTCCCTTTAGACATCTGGTTATCAAGCTTAAACTCGCAAATCCTTCCTAGAATGTGTCACTGGAAAGCTTGTGGTGAAAGAAGCTTTCATGTTTCAGCTTTGCTGAGGTCAAGTTGCGGTTCTTCCTAGCCCAGGCAGCCCTGGAAGGGAGAGACATATGGAAAATTCCTCTATCTCCAACTTGCCTCCTTCATTAGTCCTTCCTTCGATGTCTGGTTCATCTTGCTTTTATTTCTAGTCTTGTCATATTCAATTTGACCTATTCGTTATATGTGGTCCTCTAACTGCAACAATTTCCCTTATGATAGAAGAAGGAATGAGGCGGGGGAGGGGGAGGTCAGGACAAGCAGAAATAAACTCACAACTGCGTTTACTCAATAACAAGATGTTAAGTCTTTGCTGTATGTCATCAGCTAAGACTCCAGATGTAAGGAGCTTCAAGTATACTCTCTTACGTGTTTGGGATCTGTCTACTTAGTTATTACTGTATGCCAGGCATGGTACAAGAACCTTCATTTTACTAATCCTCACAACAGGAGGAAAATTATCCATGTTACTCTAGAACTTCAAGACATTGAACATTTCTTCGGGTTTACAGAGCCAAAGGTATAAAACTAGGATTTTCCCAAAGGTTAACTCCTGTTCCCTGGCCTTGACCTTTCAGGCTATATTCTTCTGGTTTCCAGATCATTGCACTTTGTCACACTTGAATGTGTGCTAAATTTGGTATGAGACTTACAAAAGCCTGAGCTTTGTGAGTGAGGAGAAGCGTGGGATTATGTACATTCAGAGATTCTGTCTTTAGGAGTTAGTTCAGGAGCTGATTTCTTTCTTTCTTTCTTTCTTTCTTTCTTTCTTTCTTTCTTTCTTT
>NW_026596064.1:23193526-23215740 GCF_907164565.1 Psammomys obesus
TTTCTTTCTTTCTTTCTTTCTTTCTTTCTTTCTTTCTTTCTTTCTTTCTTTCTTTCTTTCTTTCTTTCTTTCTTTCTTTCTCTTTCAAAGAGTAAATAACTCAGGAGTATAGGCAGAGAACATTTAGATGTGATTATTGTGCAATGAACCTGGGGAGGGGAACCTTGAAAAGTATTTAGAATGCTTTGAGAGACAACTTGTCTCCTATTGCCAATTAGAGCCTAGGGTTGGTTCTGAGGCTGTTATATTTGTGTTTTACTTGAAACCATCCAACTGCATTTGGACATCATACTTGGCAAGGCCTCTATCTCAGCTTACAGCACATTCTCTGGCCAACACTCAGCATCTCTGGGAAAGTTTCCATCCATCTGAGTTTGCAATAACCCCCTTGTTTGGTTCAATTACTAATCAAAACATCATACTTCCTGGGCCAATTTTTATTTTCAGAAAAAAGAAAAAGAAAAAACATGGCAAAGTCATTTGTAAGGGAGACAGAAAACCGGTCAGTCAAATTACCCTAGGAACATTGGTACAAGAGACACTTGTGTGCTGTGTTGGAAATTCTCTACTGTCAGGGAAAGGCACATCTCAGTGAAGCAAAGACCTGGACAATTGCTTTCCCAGCCATTTTATTATCTATGTTTGCAAAACTAAGCATGGTTGCTTTAGGCTAGTACTCTTGTAATTCTGCTGTTGTCTAGACACCTAAGCCCACAAGTTTTGTTTGGCTCTACAGTGATGTAGCTTCTGTCAGCCAATCCCTAGGCAAACACAGCTCTCTGGTTTGCAGGAGAAGGCTCATCTTCACTGCAGTGTTCTAACATTGTTTGAGCCAGTTAAGGTCCATGGGAGAAGGAACATATATGTTTGACCCGTAATTTGCCTTCTTGAGCAGACCCAAAGGGTAGTAAGGGAGGGATACCATAGCAACAGCAACTATTGGTCTTGGTGCTGCAACACCTCTGCTCTTTTCACCCACACAGAAAAAGATGGAAAAAAGCATCAAAGTGCAGTTGGTAACAGAATCAAGAATTCTACAAAGAAATACATCCCAAACATGACACTTTCAATCTATCTAAGGAATTTTAACCTTATCAGTGAGATGGTGTAGTCATTTATGTTTATGTGGTGTGTACTCTGGGCCAAACACTAAGGTTTGGTTGTTTTTGTGTTGATTTTAACATACATGAACTCTTTTAATCATTCTGGTTCCTATACTGAAAAGGAAGAAACCAAAGCACAAGGAGGATTGAAGGCAGGCCTTCTTTGGCTGCCTTTGGTCTGGGGTTGAAGTTGAGGCATTTAGCTTTCCAGTCTAAAGACACTCCAAATGCTTTCACCAGTACAAAGGGAGGTTGATAGGGTAGGCCACATTCCATGTTTGATTGATAAGAACTAATCACAGCATTCCAGTCAATACTCACACTCTATGGCTCTGAACTCCAGTTCTCTATCCTTTTGCTCACAGTACTTCCTCTCTGACCTGGCAAGTAGTTCTGAAAGGAGGACACTGGGATGAGAATGTGATAAATGGTGCTGGGGTCTGTGAAGTGGATTCACTCATAAGAACAGTCACTTTAGAGCATGGATATCTGTTAGTGGTTCTGGGTGGGTGGGATCACTCTATTCTAGGAACCCACACATGGACTCTGGTTTGATGCTATGTCATTTGCCCTCACTCAGTATGTGGCTGCAAATTTCTATTCAACAGTGGCATTTTATAAAACATCAGATTCTTATTTGGTATCTGACTAGAACAAACTATTAAAATAACCATGAATCATTATGAAGAAAACATGAATATTCCCCAAGAAGCTCTTCTACCTTTCAGGGCCCAATAACTTAGCTGATGAATCTAATCAGATGGGAGTGTTGCAAAGTGGAGATTCTTGGCTGCAGTGGGAAGAGATGCTTGATGAGGCTGTCCAGGTTCACAAAGTAAATCTTCCTTCATTTTGTGCTTCCCAAACCCATTTTTAATGTTCATAAAATAGTTTTTGACTTTATGTTCTTCATCTCTCTTACTTTAACAGGCTTTTAAAAAGATATCCATTTTTTAGTTGTTCATATTGTAGGTTTATGGCAATTGCTTCTTGTGCTAAAGCCTCTGAGTTTGAATAAATACCAAGGTCATTTGGGTCAATTGTCTGACTATATATATATATATATATATATATATATATATATATATATATATATCCAATCAGAATAAGAGATGACTTAAGGGCAAGGTGTGATGGAGATGGTAAAGCTGGTACCTGAAATCTTTCTTGGTTGTTAGTTCTTTGCCTCTTCTAGTCAAAACTAGAACAGAATCTGAGGGAAACAGGGGCTGTTCAACAGTGGCTTTCCCCCCTTTTCAGTCCCTGCACTGGGTTGTCTTGTTATGAATATCAGGTGTCATACTGGTGACTCTAGATACATATTGAGGACATGGTGGGCTGCCTCCAGGGGATTTCTCCCTCTATGAGTCTTTATCAATTCCTGCAGCTCACTGAGACATTGGTATATCTGCATACATCATCCTTCAAGAAGTTAGGGTTCTGGTGCCAAAATGGATAGTGACTACAGACTTTGTTAACAGACAAAATAGATTCTTCTTTTTCTGTGATCATTTTTGTTCATAATCACTTGTTCTTAGTCTACAGCACTTCAGGAAGCACCTGGAATAACTTATATCCTTAAATTACTTTATGTAGATACTGGCACAATGTGTATGTAAGTGTTTTTGATTTCTGTTTGTTTCTCCATATACTCCATAGACTGGGGTATTCTTTATATACACACAGAGTCAGACAAGCATGTAGGCATACAGAAAGATGGATATGGACAGAGATAGACACAGAGAAACCAAGGTTGGTTCTCTGGTGAAACTCTACAATCCTTAGAGTAGTATTCAATACTGAACTCTACATACAGTATGGGTCAGGAGAGCCAGGAACTCAAGAAAAAACATGTCCTACTTCACAATGGGCAGCTGGAGCCTGATGAAATGTACATTTCATGACCCCTCAAATCAAGTAGGGGTGTTGTCTTCCCAGTGAAGTCACTTTTATCTCCCAATCATTTAACATATCCAAACAAATGGCAGGATGCTAGAAGAGTAATACAGAGGCTGGGGAAAATGGGAGTCAATATCTGACATCTATCACCATTCCACTGCCTTCTTCATGAACTGTTGTTTATGTTTATTTTTTACAGTTTATTCATTGTATATACTATTTACAGTCCCCTCCCTCAACTCTTCCCAGTCTGACCCTCCCTCCCTCTTCCCCCTTATACCCTTTTCCTAGTTCACTGAAAGGGGCAGTTCTCCTCCCCTGCCATCTGCTCCTAGCTTATCAAGTCTCATCAGTACTGCCTGGATCCTCTTCCTCTGTGGGATTGATTTATTTTATATAGATTGGTGTTTTGCTTGCATGTATGTCTATGCAACATATTGTGCAGTGCCTGGTGAAGTCAGATGAGGGCATTGGATCCCTTGGAACTGAAATTACAGACAGTTGTTAGCAGCCATATGGTTGATGGTAATTGAACCTAGGTTCTCTGGAAGAGCGATCATTGCTCTTCACCACAAAGCCATCTCTCCAGGCCGCTCTCCATGGATTCCTGCCCAGAATCCCTCCACTATTGTGTGGATATCTTTTCAAAATTATATGAAACTCCCACTAAGCCTGATGCAATTGTTTTACCAGATATAAAAACAAAGATGCTTCCACTTGGGAAGCCTGACTGAAGTCTTCAGTGAAGAGTCGGGATACTTTTAACTTACAGATCAACGTGCATATCCTTGGAAACTCCCATCAGAAACGATTCTCTAAAGCTAATTACAGTCACGAAGGAATCAAGGTGCTTCCTCTTCCTAGCCTAGATAGAAAAAGAAATTTCTGAATCTAGGAAGGAAGTGATGGGGTTCCTTTTGGTGCCTCAGACTTTGGCCAGAATTAGAGAGCATTGAGTGGTGACTGTGACCGCTGCATTTAGTGATGACCAGTAGTCTAGATGGATGTTAGAGATACGCAATTTCAGAAATCCTGATTGTTCATATGATTTTTCTTGTACACATCTTATAACTAGATGTTAATTCCCTCAAATGGATTTTTAACATAAAGTTAAAATTTTTAAAGGAAGAGTTGAGCTAGGGATACAACATGAGCCAAGCACAATTGTCAGAACTCTGGCAATGCCCTTCACCTGCAGGCTTCTGGGGAAAAGGAACAGTGAAAGGAAAATGGGATCTGCTTATTTGTGGTAAATGTCACAGGGCTCTCAGAGCCTGGCTGAAGTTTCTTGTTTCCCTGATGTGAAAACAGAATCTCCATAAGTTCTTTGGCCTGACCATGATCACACACAGCTTTCCAAAGGAGCAATTTACAGATTGGTCTAAGTACCAGCATATTCTATTTACTAATTCTATTTCCCCTCCGCGGAATCCAAACCCAGCTTTCAACTTCAATGGCTTGGCTTAGACATTTCTTCAGGTAGCTCTAGATCACGCTTTGAGTCAGATGACCTGATGATAATTGGGTGTACCCAATTAGAACCCATGTATCTAAAGAAAAGAAGAAAACCACCATAAGACACCTTAAGGAGTTTTCAGAGGCCGGGAAATGTGATCTTGCTAGAGGGGTGTTGTTGAAGTTTAAGCTGCTTTATTGTTAGAATTCTAACACAGCTAATGAAATGGGTATTGACTAGATATCATCGAGGAAGAGAAAAACTGTAAACAAAACAAAAACCCTCCACCATTAGAAATGCTGCCACTTCTTCCTATCTGATTTGGGTTTTGCAAAACAGCTTCAAAAAATAGGATAAGCACAGACATGGCATTCCTGTCAACCTTCAGAGTTCATATGCCTGGGACTGGGGATCTTTTCGCTCCAACAGAGAAGAGAAGGCAGTTCTCCAGGTTATCCGAGTTAAACAGTTTGTGGTCTTGGACAGGAAGCTCACCCCTCTCTAGCTACACAAGCCACCTGAATGAAAACTTGACAGAAGCCAGAGTCAACCTGCACTTAGGCCCAGTGTGTTCCGCTTGTCAACATCAATAAACTGCAAATGTTGTAAATAAAATGAAATGCTTTCTCTACTAAAGTGGAATAAAATGGGAAATTCGTTAGGTCAAGAGGGCTATGTCCTTATGCATGGGATTAATGTCCTTATAAGACTGATTGGGGGCAAGATTGGACATTAATACCCTATTGCGGAAAGGGGAGGGGCTCATGGACTCTCTCCTCTCTGAAGATTTATATACAGTGGGGGAGGGTGGGACATTTTCTTCAATAGTGTAGCTGCCAATAAGGTGCCCATGCTTCTTTAAAAGATCTCAAACAGGGGTTGAAGCAAATGCTCAGCAGTAATAAGAGCACTTCCTGGTTTTGTAGAAAGTTTGGCTACCAGCAATCATATCAGGCTGCTCACAACTGCCTATAACTCCAGTTCCAGGGAATCAGGTGCCATGTGGCTTCTGTGGGAAAATGCACATATATGATGCACATAAATTTACACAGGCACACATTGCATACACATAAAGAAAAATTTCAAAAACCCTCATCTGTGCTCCTGTACACACACACACACACACACACACACACACACACACACACACACAGAAAGGGGCCTCACTGAGAAGAAGAAGAATAACACTGTGAATAAGAGGGTTTAAGAGAGAGTGAGGGAGTGAGTATGATCAAACTGCATTATGTACAAGTATAAATATACCATAATAAAACCCATTATGAATAATTAATATGTGCTAATAAAATATTTCAATAAAGAAATGAGAGGACTTATTTGCCCCTCCTACTTTGTTAGGACCCAACAAGAAATTAGAAGATTCCTGTTCCTCTCATCCCTAACTGTCTTCTCTTTTACATCCTTTATGTCTTCTACCACTCTAGAAGCTGGAGGAAGATTGTCTACTGGCTAGCTACTTGAGTACATTACCTGGCTAGTCTGTGCCTCAGTTAGCCTCATTCATAAAATGAGGCTAACAATCATAGTTCACTCATTGTATTATTATGAAAACATAATGAGTTGATCTTCTAAAACACATTAAGACAGAGTCCATACCAGTAAGTGCAATCCTGATCCTCCCTTGCCTAGCCACTTTGGCTTGCAAGACACACTTGCATTTGACTCAGTGTCCTTGTAAATTCACTCTTTGCCTATCCCGGACTAAGACAGATGCCTGTAAGGCTGTTCTCATCTCATTAAGCTTACCAGTATTGCCAGATGAATTAAAACTTTAGGGAAAAAATTAAAAATGGACCCAACCAAATCAAACCAAACCAAACAAAATAGTCAGCCAGAAGGAAATGAACACTTTTTTTAATTCTAATTTTTATTAATTACAGTTTATTCACTTTGTATCGCTCCTGTAGCTCCCTCCCTCTTCCCTCCCCAATCCCACCTTCCCTCCCCCTTCTCCACCCATGCCCCTCCCCCAGTCCACTGATAGGGGAGCACTTCCTCTCTTTCCTTCTGATCCTACTCTATCAGGTCTCATCAGGACTGGCTGCATTGTCTTCCTCTCTGTCCTGGTAAGGCTGTTCTCCCCTCAGTGGGAGGTGATCAAAGAGCAGGCCAATCAGTTCATGTCAGAGACAGTCCCTGTCTCCATTACTATGGAACCTACTTGGACCCTGAACTTCCATGGGCTACATCTGTGCAGGGATTCTAAGTTATCTTCATGAATGGTTCTTGGTTGGAGTATCAGTCTCAGAAAAGACCCCTGGGCCCAGAGAAATGAACACTTTTGATTGAATGCCTAAAGGAAATGGGTAGAAAAGGTGAGAATATTTCAAAATTCAGTTAAAAGGTGGCTTATGGAAAAGAGAGCAAAAGAAAAGGTTAATAAAGAATATTGGAGGAAAACGTAGGAAATACCCAAGAAAACTAAGATGTATGATTTCTTTCCCAAAGAAATCAGGAGCATTCCTAGAACGTAAACAAGACACAAATTAGCCCATGAGGCCAGTCCAAACAAGCTTGTCACCATCCAGGATGATCAGAAAGCCTTCCCGCTGTTTGCAGCATTCTGTGTCCTTTGCTTGGCCTGCCAAGGCCTTCTCACCTGGTCATGGGACCATCTGCTTCTGTCACTGTTTCTAAATGTGCCTGTCTCTTTCCTTCCAGTAGGCAGCCAAGGCATGCACCTGCTCATTGAAAACCCTGCTCCCTCTCCATCACATCCTTCCTAGAGCAACTCTAGGCCCTTCTGGACCCTCTCCTTCTGAGAATTACATTGCACTTATTTCTATTTGAGATGCCAGAAATTACTATTTCCATCCATTCATCCACCAGTAAAGGATTATTTGAAGCCATTAAGTATCTATTTTTCTACTGAACTCTAAATAGCTTCAACTTTCCTTATTTTCTAGAGTATTCTAAGCAATTATCAGTTTAGACTTCAATATGAATAAATAAATGACACACACTAGGAGTCAAGAAAAATATGCATGAGGAACATATTCTTCTCTTGTTCCAAGGAAGAGAGGTCATATCTAGGTAACCTGGAAATTACTTACAACTCTTGAGACCTTCTACTCTTAGCCATGGCCACGTGGAGTTCCTGATGCTGTATAGGGAGGCCTTATCCAAACAGAAAGTGTGTGTGTGTGTGTGTGTGTGTGTGTGTGTGTGTGTGTGTTGGGATGGTGTGAGGGGTACTATATAGCACTCCTGATAAAATTCTACTTACCCATATTAATCTAAAGAGGTAAAGCTAGACCCAACCTCACCAAATTAGAATCAGAAATAAATGTTTCCAAAGGGGTGAAAATGATGAATGTCATATGATTGAAAGGTTTTTTTGTTTTTTTTTTTGTTTTTTTTTTTTTTTTAAATAAACCCAGTGTGGGCAAAAGAACAAAAACTACAAGGGGGAAAAAAACCCTCAATTCTCTAAATAGATGCATGGATCTGTTTGATGTCGTTTGAACTGGAGCGGAAGAACAGTAGAGAAGACAGAGCTGTTGGCTTTTTTTCTTGGAAACTTTCTTTAAAGGGATTTATGGAACTCAGATGTTGATTCTTCTTCTCTCTTTTCAGGAAGCTTGTCTGATGCAGTCCCCATCCAAGTCGAGTTGGCTCCTTCAGATGAGATCACTGTTTTCTGAACATGCATTGGGACAGGCAAGAGTCCTGTGAATATGCTCCAGGATAGTTAGTGTCAGTTTGACCAAGGCTCACTCTCACTCCCAACAGTTTTCCTTTCCTAAAATGCAAAACTACTCCAGCATTGTGCTACATCGTTCCTCTTTCCCTTTGCTCCTCAGGCTGAAAGCAGTGCTCGATGGCCAGCCAGTGTGTGGAGCAGTTGAGCTGGCTCAGCATCTCCACCGACCTAGCACCTCAGTGAGCACAGAGGTCAGCCTGAATAGCATGACCATGACTCCTGCCTCTCTCTGACTGTGGCAGAAGGAGAAAGAACCAAGAAACAGCATGGGGAGAAGAGACCAAATATAGCATTCATGAATTTGTGAAGTTAAAGTGGATGTTCACACCTACATTTCAAAGCTACGGCCACGCCTTCCAAATAACATCTAATTTGTGCATTTTCACAACTGAAAATCATACGATGATTAAATTGGATGGTCGCCCCTTTGTGCCCACTTTCTCATTTTCCATGAACTCCACTACAGCTGCAATCTGTACTGTGAGACTGCATTATTTGAATTTTGATGCTTACAAATATATGTATGCCTGTAAGGAAAAATAACTTGTCTTTTACACAAAATTGGGAGGGGTAGAGGATACAGAGGGGGTCTGGGAGGAGTTAGAGAAAGAATGGGGAATGAATGTGATGAAAATACATTGTATGCATGTATGAAATTCTCAGTTAATAAAAATATTTTTTAAGTGAAAAATTGCCTATAAGTCAGAGGAGCACACTCTTCAAGTTAACACCTGCACTGAGAATACCAGTGCAGGGGACATTTCTACCTACGCTCCTTCCCTTTAGATATGACCTCCTGCCCATGCCCCTCCAATTCTTACTCTGCTCCCTGCTGCTTCCCCTGCAGGAGGCCAGGCTGCTCTTCACAAGTTCTGAGATATTTATGATTAATGAGTTCTTAACACCACACACTGGTGGCAAACTTCTGGAGATTGTCATGGGTGCTTCTTGGCGGTGGTTCTGGTTAGGTTCCTGTTTTCTAAATTAGGGATCATTAATTAACACTCAAAGAAGTATTGCAAGGAATGAAGCAAATTAAGACTTACAACTTGCCTGGCTGTACTGCCTACAGCTCAGTACTGTTATTTTCTGATCCTGTGGTTTACATTTTTCTTCTGTGGGCCTCCTCAAGGTTGTTCCTTGTTGTGGTTTGGATGTGACTCGGTTGTGTTCCTCAAAGGTGTCTTGAAAGTTTGTTAGTTTTGATAGAGTGTTACATCTTTCAAGGAGGGATCTGTGTGATGTAATTAGGCCACTGAGGTTTCTGCTTTTAAAAGGAATTGAGGCCGCTTTCATGGGAACAAGGTTAGTTTTCACAAAAAAGATTTGGTATAGAAGATTGATTCTGACCTTGAATTATGCCTTGGCTTTCTCTCTGCGTGTATAACTCCTTCCCTCATGAATGTTCCTGCACAGTGCCATCTACCATTAGGCATTCTCCTGAGATAAGGCAGTGACTTTGAGCCTCTAGACTGCTCGAGTCAAGCTAACCTCCTTAAAAAGATATCCAGTTTCAACAAACCAGAACCTTGCTTTCTCTGATAATTTAATCCTTCCCTGTCCTTTGAATATCAGATAAATATCCTCTTTTTTCTATAAAACTATTGTCTATAGCATGCATGTAATATAGTATATTCTAGTTTACTGAATTATTTCTTTTTCTTGCTTGCCTTTTATGTGCTTTTATCAGACTGGCATGTCAAGGGCAGTATGTTCTTTTACACGTTATAAAGAATTTTTTTAATTTGGAATAATAAAGACCTAGAAAAAATTTTGAATAGAACATGGGAAAAATAAGGAAAGTCTTCAGGAGTAGAAGAGGTGGTTTAGCAGGTAAAGGTCCTTGTTAATAAGCTGATGTTCCAGGTTCAATGCCCAGAATCCATGTAGTAGAAGGAAAGATAAAACCAACTCCTGCAAGTTGACCTCCACATATACACAGTAGCTCATGCATAACTTCCCGAGCGCGCGCACACACACACACGCTGAACACAATAATTGAATGTTTTTTTAAAACCTTTTAGGTTATCATCATTTCTTTTCTAACATAGCATTACAAATGATCTACATAAGCAGGAAGGAAGAATTTTCATTCTCCAAGCTAAAGAGACCATATGAATTATGTAGGTTTTATTTGAAATGTTACTGCAAAGCATACAGGGATTTTCATTTATCTTTAAATTGTCTGATAAGGAAAGAAATTGACATCCTTCAGCCAGTAGAACTCTGATCTCCACTTTGTTCTTTTTTCAGAATGCTGTGTATGATAGTCTCAATGGGAATGCCCCTTTTTAGGGTCATCCATTTGAGCGTTTGTTTCCCAAGCGATGGGCTGTTGAGGAAGAAATAGGAGGTGTGGCCTCCCTGGAGGAGGTGCGCCGCCTCGGGTGGGTTCAGAGGTTTCCAAAGCCCACTAGAAACTGGACATTGTGGTGCATGCCTTTAATTCCAGCACTTCGGAGGCAGAGGCAAGTGGATGTTTGTGGGTTTTAGGCTAGTCTGGCTTACATAGAGAGTTCCAGGACAGCCAAGGCTACATAGATAGTCCCTGTTTCAAAACAAACATATAACCAACCCCACAATAAGCCCAGTGGCTCTCTCTCTTTCTCTCTCTCTTACCATCTTGCACACCAAATGTATGCTTTCAGCTACTGCTCCAGGGCCATGCCAACTTTCTTGCTTGTGGACATGCTTCCTGACATGATGATCAAGGACTAACCTCTGAAGCCGTAAGCAAGCCTCCAATCAAATGCATTCTTCTATAAATTGCCTTTGTTATTGTGTCTCTTCACGGCAATGAACTATAACCAAGACAGGGTGCCACCTTGCGGCAGAAATTTCTTCAGGGCTTTGGGGCAAAGTGTTTTTTTTGTTTTGTTTTTTCCGGTGCTATCAAAGCATGCAGTTACTTATAGGACAGAGAATCCACACAGAGCAGCATGCCTGGTGTTTCTGGTGGGATTCTGTAATGAAATGGATGCAGAGAGGTGAGTGCAAGAGTGAAAGGAGACAGAGACGCATACCACTGAATACACCTCCTACTCTGCACTATTAGGGGGAAAAGTTTGCTCTGTCTGGCTTAGCTTAAACAATGTGGATTTGTCCTAGAACAACTGGACTAGAAAGTCTGTCTATTGCTCTGATCTCCGTGCTTGGTAAAATAATAGCCCATGAATGAGAGAGTGGGTGATTGAGTGTGCAGGTTTAAGAGTTTCAGGTTTGATTCTAGGTTCCCAAATCTGAGAGATGTGAAAGAACCCTTGTTGGTCTATGTGTCTGGTCTAGTAGCTCACGCACCAAATAACTGAAGCCTCTTCTGAGTTGTAATGAGAATAAAATGTCATTAAGTTATAGAGCTTTCCTCCTCAAGGCTCTAAGCCATATCCAATCCTCTTATCCATTCTTTAAGTTTGCTAAAACAGAAATGTGATTGTGTAGATACTGGAGGTACCACCATGCCTGATTTCAAGTCGTGATGAAAGAAAGATGATACAGGCAGAAAAGCAGAGACATAGATTGACGGAATAGAGTGAAGACTGTCAATGGAGTAGAATAGAAGGTAAAACTTCACATAACCAGAGCTGCCTAGGTTGATTTTTTGTTTTGTTTGTTTGTTGTTTGTTGATTGACAAAGATGCCAAGAAAATATACTAGATGGGAAAAAAAACAACAACAACAGTATCTTTTAAACATGTTACTGGGAAAACGATATTACATGTAAAAAATTATCATATAATTACTTCTTATTCTGCATAAAACTCAACTAAAAATGGATGGGAGTCTTCTACAGTGCAAAACAAGGCTGCTAGGTGAAGGCATGATGCATATTACAACATCTGGATATAGAAGGAAAGAACTCCACTCACTCAGGAAATAATGGCAGCAATTGGGAAATACGAATCCATGAAATAAAAAAGCTTTTACAGCAAAGGAAAATCTCCATTGGGAGATTTGGTAGCCTACAAAATGGAGGAATAGTCTTTGCCAGCTATACAACTGACAGAAGATTTATATCTGGAATATAAACAAACAAACAAAACCTTAAACATCAAGAAAATAAACAACTCAATTAGGTCAAGGGATCTAAGCCTAGAGTTCTCAAAACAAGAAATACAAATGGCTAATAAACATTTTAAACTCCAGTTATCAGGGGAAGGTAAACTAAAACAACTTTTGAGATTGCATCTCACCTTGGTCAGAATGGCAAGCATCAAGAAAACGAGTAACTACAAATGCTGGCAAGACATGATACACGAAGAATTCTGATTTTCTGTCCTTAGGACTATCAACTAATACTGCCACTATGGAACTCAGTGTGGGACTTTCTCAAAAAGCTAAAAATAGAACCACCATATGAGTTAGCCTTATCATTCCTGGGCATGTAGCCAAAGGATTCTGTACCCTACAACAGAGACATTTGCACATCAATGTTTATTTAATTGTATATATCTAGTGTATTTTAATTACCCAGTGAACTTTCACTTATTAATAAAACAGTGCAGTTTGGAAGTTGTGGGGAAATGGGAGGAACTGGAAAATGCTATGTAATTGAAGTAACCCCAGGCCCAGAAGACAAATACTGTTCTTTCTCTCTCGTGTGTAGATCTTCCCTCCATTTAGATTTCAGAGTTTAAATGAGAACAGATGCCTACAGAGACCAGGAAGCAGGAAAAATAGCTAGTGGGGGTGGTGTTCTTGGCCGGGGTTACGAAGGTAAGGTGAGGTGAAGATAGAGGGGGTGGATAGTATGGGCAGAAAGCTTGAAAAACTGCAAGGTGGGAGAATAAGGAAGCAGTGGGCTGTCCGAATTTCATTCTATAGCTGTGATAAAGCAGTCTCAACAACATCAACTTAGGGAAGGAAATGGTTAACTTGGTTTGCAGGTCCAGGTCACAGTCCATCTTGAAGGACACTGAGGAAGGAGCCCAAGCAGGAACTGAAGCAGAAACCATGGAGGAAAGCCTCCAGAGACTAGAGCCACAGTGAATATTAAGCATGCACCCACTTGACGGTGAGTACGAAAGGTAGATTAAGGCAAAGTTATAAATATAAATAGCATGATGTTTATGTGTGTGGAGGGAGAGAGAGAGTTCAGGGGGTTAGAACATTTGCTGTGTAAGTACGAAGACTTGAGCATCCTTGTAAATTCTCTGTAACAGCATTTGTGCTTGTAACTCCAGCAATGTAGGTAGGGGTGGGAATGAACAGAGACAGGGTGGCAGCAGGGCTGGCTGGCACCAACCTAGCTCCAGGTTCAATGATGGTTCCTGTCTCAAAGAAATAAGGCAGAGAGTGATGGAGCAAGATCCCCAGGGTCCTCTTCTGGCCTTCCCAAGTACACTCACATGTAAACACTCTCACTACAACACTGATGAAGAGTTTTCAGACAGGGAACGCTGAGTGCTTGTACCTTGGGTCTCCTGCAAGCCAGGGTGAGAAGCGGAACTTGAGGAAGTTTTGAATTCAAGGAACACTGAGACATGTAGGAAATACATTCTCTCTTCCCAATAGTATGAAACACATAAGGTCGATCCAAAGAACACACTTCCTTGGTGAAAATAAGCCTGTGTGTACAGCTCAGGCTTAGCTCCAAGTTCACTTTAGTTCACTTGATCTGTAGTTTCAGATCACAGAAATAGGGAAGAGAGAAAAACAGTTTCTCTAAACACTAATCTGCTATGACTCAACCCCCCAAGTGCAAGCCAGACTCTCTACTTTTCACCCACACAGGGCGGGGCCTTTAGCATTTGGTAACAGCTGATCAGAGCATCTTCATGTAATATTGGCACTTCTGAAACTGCCAAGGGCTGGACAGAACAAGCTGATCCAGACCCTTTCCCCATGCAGGAGCTCTGAGAACGGAAAAAAGCTGTGTGGAGATGAGTAGCAGCTGGTGAGCCAATGGACAAGTAGCTGATGGACTGCAGGCTCCATTTATGACTCACAGAGATGCTGTAGAATGCCAAGTTGCCCTGCCCAGCTGTTCTAGAGCTTCAAAACTAAGAGAGAAAAAAACAGATGTTCATTAAAAAAAAAAAAAAAAAGAAAAACCAACCACAAATGTGAAACATAACTTGACTACACAAATGCATACCAGAGGGTACTTGCAGAATCAGAACAGATTTTTGCTAGCCCTCACAGGACATCTGGGTGACAAAGATAGAGAAGAAAAAAAAAAAAAAAAGGTGTGTGTGTGAATATTTCTCATCTCCCTTACACTTCCGTGCTGTCCTCCAGGGAGAATGAGACACTGTCTCGGTATGTCCCACAGAGCAGCTCTTAGTGTTCGTGTGTTGTCTGTTTAGAGCCAGGGATGGCCTACCTAGTCCCAAGGCAAAGAGGACTGAGAAAGTAAGAGCAAGCGAGCCAAGTGTGGTGGCACATGCCTGTAATCCCAGCACTCTGGGAGGCAGAGGCAGGTGGAGCTCTGTGAGTTCGAGGCCAGTCTGGTCTACAGAGTGAGTCAAGGACAGCCAAGGCTTCACAGAGATACTCTGTCTCAAATAAATAAATAAATAACCTGATAAAAAAGGATTGGATGAATGGGGAGGAGGTTCCCCCTATCAGTGGACTTGGCAAGGGGCACGGTGGAGATGAGGGAGGGAGGGAGGGATTGGGAGTGAAAGAGGGATCGGGACACGGCTGGGATACAGAGTTAATAAAATGTAACTGATAAGAAAAAAATAAAATTAAAAAAAATTAAAAAAATATCCTTAGAAATAAATATTAAATAAAAACTTTATGCAAATAAAAAATTAAATAAATAAATAGAGAAGAGAAAGAAAAAATAGTAAGAGGGGTAGCAATGACTTTGCCCTATGACCTCCAAAAAAGTCATCACATCAAAAAACAAAAGGAAAATCACAACAAATAAACAAACAAAACTCACCTAGCATAGATTTTTCCAACATAAACGGAAATGCTAGGAAGCCAACCAGATAAAGTTTAGAAAAATTCCAAGTACGGGGTTTTTAATTGTTTTCATGGAAGTAAGCAACCAGCTCCTGGGGCTAAGCCTTTGGATATAAATGTAACAGTGAAGGCAGCCAGAGGTTATTCTCCAATGATGAACGAGTAAGTGAGGCGCTCCCAAGAAGGAGAATGCACCTCAGGGTCTTTTCTTCAAAACTTTTCTCTGCTGCCTCAGACTAAAGGTAGGTCTGTTCATGGTCAAGATCTGAGGCCATGAATTCTATAAAGGATAAAGAAGGTGCAAGAAAGGTCTGAGGGTAGGTAAGGAGAAAGCCTGTTTGGCATCTAGGGATTGCCTTTAGGCTCCGTGCTATACCTTGTGTCTATCTTACCGGAACTGCTTCCAAAAATCCTCAACTCGATTATGAATGAATATAACCCTTCCCCATTTAGTCCAAGATTTCTTGGCTCCCTGGTTATTTCCTGGATTAGCACTCCATGGTTAGGGAAAGAGTAAATGAAGGCTGAGGGAGTCCAGGGCACCTTTTTTTGATAACCCACTGTTAAGATGGTTGGGTGAGAGTTATGTTAAGACAAACCTAGATGAGAGAACTCTGAGGATTTTAACGGTGAACTTGGACTCTGATAAGCCCTCAGGCAGATGTGCTAGTCTCAAAACTTCTGGAGGTAGGTCATGAGGTCCAGGATGGGATTCAGGAAGCCATCTTCACACTCATGGCTGGAACAGATGTAGCTCAGAAACAAAGACTGGAGTCATGGTACTTCAAATCTGCTAAAACTTTAACCCTTATTCACCCTAAAATTACAACCAATAACCAGCTTTCCATGAATGCTTACAAATATGTATAGGTTGTTTTGTTTAATTTAACAATCAAATTATCTTAGATTTCTAAGATACAAAAAGCATATCCTTTCTCTCTTCAGTTGGTGTATACTAACTTTTTCTCTGCTGTGAGAGCGCATAGACAATTTAAATAATTTTTAAAAATAATTACTATAATTGAATGGCAAGAAAGGAATGAAAGAAAGGAAAGGACATGAAGGTCTGGTTGAGGAGAGGGCTTATTGTAGATATGAGGGAGAGCACAACCAGAGGCAGGGACATCTGGGAGAGCCCAGAGTGAACATGGCTAGACTAAGATGGACCCATTTAGAGAGAGGGAAGGGGAGAGGGGAGAGCCAGACTGAGAGTCCAGGAAGGTAAAGGGTAACCAAAATGGCAGCTAGGGGAAAGGCAGCCCAACACATGGGCTGGAGAAATTTAAGGAATGGGGTAGAGTATGCCAGTCTAACAGGTAGGGACTGAGCGATGATGGGAGAACCTGGTGGCCAGTGTCCATAGGCCACACCTCCTAACCCCTCTCAAGTAGTGCCACTCCCTGATGACCAAACATTCAAACATATGAGCCTATGGGGGGGGGGCATTCTTATTCAAATCGCCACAGTCTGTGCCTTCCTTCTGTCTAAAGTTTATGGTTTCTAGCTTGTCTACAGTGTGTCCATTGTGGGTATATTTGTATCTTCCTGATGTTTGACTGTGAATCTGACTGACTTCTTTCCCTCACGAAAGGTTTTGCTCTATATTTATTGAACAGAACAGAATGCACCACATGAGGAAGAAGTAAGGGATTCTTTACAGAAAACTTTAACAGAGTTTTACAATGGATTAAATGGACCCCAACATGTTAAGTAGTGGAAACATAACTTTATCAAGCAATATCTGTAGTTTGCTTTCAACATTTATGATGAATATCTTTTGCATAAGGTCACTTCTGACTTGTTTGCTGTTTCTAAGAAATGATGACCATCACACACACACACACACACACACACACACACACACACACACAGAGAGAGAGAGAGAGATTGCTCTCTAGGTTGAGTGAATGGATAAGTGTGTACTTTAAAATTAAAGGTGTGCATTAATTTTTGATGTAAAAGCTAATTACTTAGAAAGCCAAGGCAAGTAAAGTTGGTCGTTACACTGCTCTCCTAAAACAGTGGTTCTCAACTTGTGGGTCACTACCCTTTGTGGGTTGCATGATTCTTTCACAAGAGCCATTTAACACCATTGAAAAACACAGAAACTCACATTATGATTCAAAACAACAGCAAAATTACAGTTATGAAGAAGCAATGAAAATGATTTTATGGTTCGGGGTCATCACAACCTGAGGCACAGCACTAGGAAGGTTGAGGACCACTGTTCTAAAAGAAGGTTAAACAATAGTCTGAGCATATAGCAGGATAGATGGTTCAACATATAGTTTTAAGTGACACCCAGCAGTATTAGTAACTTATCTGTGAGGGCCAGGAAGAGTTCCAGTCTCTTAGAATGTAAAAGTATTTTCACAAAACTGATATGACTATACCAGATCACCATGAATAGAAGCTCATACACCATGCCTCGAACAGTGACCTATTTTGAGAAACCATCAGATTAAAAATAAAATCGAAGCCACAGCCCTTCTAAATAAGTTATTTTGTTTTTAAAAATAGAAATTTAAACCACAATCTTCTTCCTGACTGAAAAAAAAAAACTTATTCATTCTTAAAAATAAAAATTTGAACCTTCTCCCTGCCCCAAACAACCAAAGCAACAACAAAGCTTTATGTATAGCAGGTTAACTTAGGACCAATGTACAATAACAAATCCTTTCAACCTTGTTGAAAGTTTATGTTCAGGCAAAAAAAGAATTTTTTTGCAATCATGTTGTTAAAAATTCTTTATCAATGGAATCTCTGCCACTCAGTTTTCAAATCATCCTCTTTAGCTCTGTGGTCTAATGTCCTTCATATGTGGGGAATGGTCACTATTCTATATTTTATATATTCTGTACAGAAAATATATAATTTTGTATGCAATAGACATTTACATTCTGATACAGCTTATAATGATACGATAGTTTTTAAAATGTTATACAGTTGTTCACTATCGAGAATAGGCGAGAGGGATACAGAGATGGATAGGAGGTTAAAAGCACTGATTGGCCTTCCAGAGGACCTGGGTTTGACTCTCGGTAGCTACTAAGTCACAGCATCTGTAACCACACTTTTAAGACATCCACACTCTCCTCTGGCCTCTGAGGGCACCAGGCACACATATGGCATCCATATCCATAAAAAGAACTTAGGCAAGGCCCAGGAAGAGACAATGGAGAACCAGGAAAAAAAATCCACATAACTGGCCTCAACTTTTGAATCTTACTTGCACAATTTGTTGGACAAGGTATCTTGGCCATATCAGTTTTCTAAACCCTTTACATAGTATGGGAAGCATACATAATAACATCTACCTCTAGGCTTACATGGAGGAGGGGCTGCGGCTGCAGGTGGAAGGGAAGCCTCACTTCTCTAGCCCATGGAGCTCACCTTGTCACTGTCTGTTTTCCCAGAATGGCAGGCAGTTGGCTTCTTTTGGAAGCCAAGAGAAGGAAAGCCAAAAGTCGTAATGTCTTGCATTTGTTGCCTCCCTCAGGTAATCACACAGCTCTGCTTTGCATCTAGTCCCCTGTGTGATAGATGTTTGAAAGACCTGGAGAGATGGTCACAGGGTGAAAAAAATAATTTTTGTGGTAGGGATGCACTGAGGAGGAAAATTATTTCTTGAAAGTTTGAGAAAGCCATTCACATATCACTTGAATAATATGTGTGTACATACATATATTGGAGTGCATTTCAAATGTGAGTTGCATAGACATAAAATACACTTAAATGAGACTAACTTTGGAAGAAGTTACCAATTGCAAATCCTTACGTATTATCAGAGATTCTTATGCATATACTGAGTGGCTATTGCTTAACCGCTAATTTCATTTTCTGATTAAAGTAGAAAACAAATCTTGGTTCATTCTGAAATATCGTTTTAAACGAGAAGCTTATGGATTTTTATGTTTTTGTTATATTATTCATTCATTCAGCAGGTTTTAACTAATACTATAGTGACCTAGATCCAAAGGACATAGTCTTTGCTTTGTGTTATTGCTTACTATTTACGGAGAGGGGACAAACTGAAAAGGATATGTACCAAAAAGTAGACCCTGGGAGTTTCCAAGCAGGTACAGAGAAAGGTTCCAACTTCAGTCTGTTTGGAGATGGATCAAACAGTTCTTCCAAATGTTACAATATTAGATTTGAGCAGAGTCTAGAGTGAGTTATAATTACACAAGCAGGTGCAGGGAGAAGGGAGAGGGCCTTTCCAGAGGAAAGAATTTAGCAATTTAGATTCCAAGACATTAGAGCAGATGATGCTATGTGCTGCAAATGCTGAGATCACTGGTCAGCAGAGTTGGCATGCAAAGGCTGAGAAAGCAATTGCCGTGTGCGCAAAGCAGACCACTGAAGGCGAGCCTCATTTGCAGACTGCAATTTAACTTGTGGGCAGTGAGGACACTGCTAAGGAATTTATGGCAAGAATGCAGCACTGACATTTCAAGGAAGGTATAGTAATGGCCATTTGGAAGAATGATTAGAAAGGTTGGGTCTGGTGATCCAGAGAGCGACTGCAAGACAGTTAAAGTTATAGAGCTGAGAGCTAACACAATCTGTGTGATCTTCTGTGCCTTTGACTTATGTGACAAATAGGCATTGCAGTGCTTTGTAGGAGAATCTCTTGTTTTCTAACTGTTTATCTTTGTGTTTGGAACCTAGAGCCTCTGTCTGTCTCTTTCCTATGTTGTCTCATTGGTCTTTTGCTTTAGGCTGCTAGTGAGTAACATGGCTGTTTGCCAAGTCCCTAAGTTTTTAGCCTGATTGTGGGCCAATTTTTCATACAATAAATATAATCACTCCTGGTCAAATTCAAAGATATAGAAGGCAGCATAGGACTTATTGGACATTAAGGGGAAAAGAGAAGCAGGAAAGGTGGGATTGGGAGGGGACGAGGGAGGGGGCTACAGCTGGGATACAAAGTAAAAATTAAAAACTCTGGGGCTGAGCAACCATGGCAGCTGCACAGAAATGGCTGGGTACAGCATGACACTGACCTGTCCATGTAATGATTAAATGGTAGATTTTACAACATATATAGTCTGCTGTATTAAGAACAAAAACATGATAGAATTTCTATGGCAAATTTACAAAGAAGCTCACCCAATGGTGAAACATTTGAGTCTGGTGAACTAAAAATTCCCAATTGCTTATTCCCCTTGGATGTGTTTTATGTTTTGTGTTTTTTTTTTTTTTCCTGTTACTTAAGCCATGAATCATTCTAACAAAACACGTTTAGTGGAAAAAATGGCTCCACTGTTTATGTAAAACTTTTTTTTTTTTAAGACTGAATCGGGACATTGACAAACCAAATACTGCTTTCCCAAAGACAAAACAAACCCCAGCTAATAAATGAATAGATTTTCCAAAGAGAAAAAGGGCCTACACATATGGGGTCAGGGGATCTAGTTAGGATCTGTGTTTTTCAGTATTTAAAAAAATTTGCTTCTCTTGTGTTTCGGAAAGTTACTCATGTTTATTGTCTCCAACTCTGAATTTTTCCAATAGTTTATATAGTCTGGTGACTATATCGTTCTTGACTTTTATTCTGATAGACTCTTTGCTAAAAGCATTTTAAGTTAGAATATAATGTGGTTTTTCCAGTAAAGTTCTATTAAATGTTATTATTAGCTAGTGTGACCTTAAGAAAATAGCAAAGCACGTCTTCAAAGCAGCCATCTAAAGTGACTGAAGATAGTGATGTTGAAAGTAAACCCTGTACTGAGACACTTGCCCTGTGGCAGAATCTCAAAGCATATTTGAAATTCCTTCCAAACATTTTCTCCTATGCTAGTTAATGAACTACGCAGGAAACTTAATATTATACAATCCTATGTTGACCCCAACCAGAACTAAACAATTTGATCATTTACCTCATTTATAAGATTTGGTTTCCAGAGGTTTCAAACAATGACTGAAATGTGACTCGAACTTTAAAGGCTGCACAACTGACCTAACCGAAGCTGTGCCCAAAGATCTCAAAGATCCTTGCAAGGTAGATCCCAGTCAGCTTCCCATCCCTGCGTGAACTACTCACTATGATCAACCTTTAAAAAGGCAAGACTTAGTCAGTTCACAGTCTTAAATGTCTCAACTTGTGGATTTTTGGCCCCATTGCTTTGGGCCTGTGGTGTGTGGTAGAGCCAAGCTGTTCACCTCATCATGACCAGCAAGCAAAGAGACAGAGCAAAGATCGCAGGTCTCAATATACTCTTCAAGGCATGCCTTGATGGACCTACTACCTCCTCTAACTGGATACCATGGCCTCAAGTATCTACCACTTCCCAATAATAATGTCAGCTGCTGATTGAACAGTCAACACCGGAACATTTGGGAAATGTTAGAGACCCGATCCATAACATGGTGTATGGTGTTGACAGCCATAGCCCTTGATAGTATCTCATCCTGACCTTTTCTTCTTTTACTTGCTTTCCCATTTCCCTGGGTTGTATTTGCTTTTCTTCAGCATACTCATCAGCACCTGCCATTCACCAATCTCCCTCACTAGAAAATGTACTTAGGCCAGAGCACAGCCTCTATCCACTTGTCTGTTTCTGTGTTCACAACACTGGAGTAAGGTCTGTTGCACAACTAGTCTTTGAATGCATAATGCATGGGCAAAATCAATATTTACAGCACTGTCGTCAAGTGTTTTGTCTCAGTTTCATAATTCTAGCATTTAATGAAAACTCTCATTTTGGGGGCTGAAGAGTTCATTCCATGGTTCAGATTACTGCTTGGTTATTCAGAGGACCAGGCTTCTATTATCAGCACTCAATGTGGTTGCTCACCACTCCACAGGATCTAACACCCTCTTCTGGCCTCTGTGGACAACAGATGTGAACACAGTGCCCATACATAGATGCACTCACATAAAATAAATTTAAACAAAACTTTCCTAAAAAGAAAATATTAGTGCATGGCAGTGGTGGTGCACACCTTTAACCCCGGCACTCAGGAGGCAGAGGCAGGTGGATTTTAAAGTTTAAGGCCAGCCGGGAATATATAGCAAGTTCCAGGGCTACACAGAGAAACACTGTCTCAAAAGGAAGAAAAAAAGAAAGAAAGAAAGAAAGAAAGAAAGAAAGAAAGAAAGAAAGAAAGAAAGAAAGAA